>NC_133362.1:42256808-42352173 GCF_049309525.1 Garra rufa
CACTACTGTTTTTTGCTGGTAAATAGATTTACCTATTGTAGAGTACATGACTTAAGTAGTAGACATCTTACCATCACACTGTTGAAATACAAACTGAAAGGCAATAGGGGCAGAGCTACATAAGGCCTATATGAGTCTGTGAACAGCTACAGCCTATTAAACAGTCAAGTGCAGCTATAGTAGTTATAATGCAGATATAGTATCTGAGAATTTTGTTTGAGACATAATCTTAACATAAGATTATTTTTTCTTTTTTCTTTTTTTTCAATTATAATAATACTTAAAAAATGCTAACACACAAGGGTTAATAATATTTGGTAAATAACTGATGAAAGGCCTTTTCTGTGTTGGCATTTTGGCTCAACAACTTTTTCAATCCTAACAATTCTCCCTGTTTTCCAAAGTATGACAATAATAATTTATGGTATATCAGATTGTTATGTTATTGTGTAAAATTGTAAAGGTATTCCACTGTTGTTCACTAATTTAACAAAAGTAAAAATGATTTCATGTACATCTTTATGATTAGAATATGTTGATTCATAGTAAAAGACAGATAAAAAAAATATCATACTAAAAAAGTGTGTTATACATATGATTATATCAAAGACAGTAGTAAAACCTCTCTATCTTAAAACTCATATCTTCATAGGTACCTTTGACTTTGACTTTGACCTTGACCTTGGTGACCAAACTGTTACCATTGACTTCCATTGTATGGACATACATACTTAAACCAACTGTTTAGACATTTTTAAAAAATCTTCTTTGGTGTTCTGCAGAATCAATAGAGAAAAAGGGGTTGGAAAGACAGTGGGGGTAAAGGATGACATAATTTTCAAATGACCATGTTCAGGGGATTCAGAGAATAAGAGACCATCTGTGCAGGTTACTCACAAGGCCCAAACTGAGAAAAACAAAAGGAAAGCTTTCACAGAATTCAAAGTAAAATCTGAACATCTTTTATTTGATAGGTCACAAGTGTACTTGTGAGATCGCTGATTAGTTTAATAATAGGTTGTCCTAATCTGCTGTGTGTCTTGAGCTGTGGAGATACCCGACATCATATGATCACACTGGTGTAGTGAATGTAAGAGCCTCATTACAGGCCTGACAGCAGGGCCAGTGGCTTTAGTCCATGTGATGCTCTTTGTATCTGTTTCTGTTCAAGCTTTCGCAAATATCGTGTCCTGTAATACCTCTAGCATGTTTTTTTCTGTTTGAGCATTGTCTCTCCTATCATATATATACTGTATATCAGTGGCGATTTCTTTAAGACTGCAAGGGAAGCTCAGCTTCCCCTATAATGTCACAAAATTAATGGTAAAATTACGTACTATTGTATTAACATTTTATTGACTAAAAATGCGTTAGAAAACGTTCATCTCAAAGACGAATTCGTTCAGAATCAGTTAGATATAGCAGGTCGGCTGACTTGATTTTCTTCTCATACATTCCCGTAGCGTCACAGTGCATTTCCCCATTGAAGCCCAGCGTCCATTGACTTCAATGGGGCTGCTTTGAACGTTTTTTTTTCAGTGCTTTGAAACTAGACGGTCATTGGATAAACGCTGCGATTATGTCCCGCCCACGGACGCTCAGCGTCTCTGGGGGTGAATGAGGAGTGGGCTGGCCTGGACGCTGAGCTTCTGCGTGATGATTGGAGGGTCTGTCGAAAGATTGCATCTCCTTTTGACTGACAGCGATTTTGTCCTATAAGGAATCGCTGAAGCTATTCGTTCGCGCTCTCTGCGGCAGCTCAGTCCCATCGTGGATTTCTCAAGTTCAGTCGAAATAAAAACTGCTGCAACCTATTTCTTTATATTTGCTTGGCGAAATTGCTTGATTTTCATCATACATTTCACACAATTATACACCACATTCCTTGTTTCACTTTTACAGAGTTTAATATTTTTTTTTAGATCATTCATTCATATGAAACTGCACACGAAAAGTCACTGGAAAAGACGCCTAGTTGGTACGACAGGGTCACAGACCATTTTCTTGAAAAGGAACGTAGGGCAGAATTTACTTTTAAATAAATAGACAATTTTATGATGTAGACCGAAAATGAGCTTCCCCTATTTGACAGACCAGTAGCCGCCACTGCTGTATATGTATTCATTTTGATACACATATGAATATTTATACTGTATATTCTCTGTCTCTGATCCTGAATGTACTAGTCTTGGCTTCTAAAGTCGAAGCATTACAAATAAGGTGTCCTAAGCACTGAAGACATCCTGCTCTGGCAAAGTGACACTGAATGATTTCTTAAATCAATAGGCTAAAGGACAAGACCTACTAGTGACATCTAGCTGTTTTCTAATTCTGACTCCTTCAATGATTTTCAAAGATAGATCTTGTTGCTAGTGACAGAGAATGACTAGACTTACAATTCAGAGGTCAACATCTGTTCAATAAGACACCGTTAAGTAGATCCTGTTTTATTTTTATTCTATGGTTTGAAATTTAGGATGAAAAGTGCTTATTGTTGAAGGTGCAGCTTTTTTTTGTGAAACAGGATCAGTCATGTTTTATGTCTTGTGACTGTTTTTACCCTGGAAGCACACATTCACAACACTCTAGCCTTTATCTCTTTGTTGACTTTCAAATTATTCAAACTAATGTTTATAATAGCTGTGTTAAGCAAATAAGCTATAGATATTTTGTGTGTACTTTAGGTGTATTTATTTTCTAGCATATTTTGGTCTGTAGATATAAATGGGGTTCCTTGATTTGGTTTTTGGTTTTGATTTTTATTAATTGTCTGCAGGGCAAAAAGCGCAAGTCCAAAAGTATGTAATGTAATGTACATACATGTCTGTAGCACAATGTGCAGGATGAGCATTTCTGTCATTCCTATGTAGTGAGGGAAAAATAGTTTGATCCCCTGCTGATTTTGTACATTTGCCCACTGACAAAGAAATGATCAGTCCATAAGGTTTATTGTAACAGTGAGAGACAGAATAACAACAAAAAAATCCACAAAAGCATATTTAAAAAAGTTATAAATTGATTTGCATTTTAATGAGTCACAAAACATGACTTACTTGGTGGCAAAACCCTTGTTGCCAATCACAGAGGTCAGACGTTTCTTGTAGTTGGCCACCAGGTTTGCACACATCTCAGGAGGGATTTTGTCCCATTCCTTTTTGCAGATCCTCTCCAAGTCATTAAGGTTTTGAGGCTGACGTTTGGCAACTCGAACCTTCAGCTCCCTCTACATATTTTCTATGGGATTAAGGTCTGGAGACTGGCTAGGCCACTCCAGGACCTTATTGTGCTTCTTCTTGAGCCACTCCTTTGTTGCTTTGGTTGTGTGTTTTGGGTTATTGTCATGCTGGAATACCCGTCCATGACCCATTTTAATGCCCTGGCTAAGGGAAGGAGGTTCTCATCCAAGATTTGATGGTACATGGCCCTGTCCATTGTCCCTTTGATGTGGTGTAGTTGTCCTGTCCCCTTAGCAGAAAAACACCCCCAAAGCATAATGTTTCCACCTCCATGTTTGACGGTGAGGATGGTGTTCTTGGGGTCATAGGCAACATTTCTCCTCCTAAAACACGGCGAGTTGAGTTGATGCCAAAGAGCTTGATTTTGGTCTTATCTGACCACAACACTTTCAACCAGTTCTCCTCTTATTCATTCAGATGTTCACTGGCAAACTTCAGACAGGCCTGTACATGTGCTTTCTTGAGCAGAGGCACCTTGCGGGTGCTGCAGGATTTCAGTTCTTCATGGTGTAGTGTTACACTAATTGTTTTCTTAATGACTATGGTGTCAGCTGCCTTGAGGTCATCGGCAAGATTCTCCTGTGTAGTTCTAGGCTGATTCCTCACTGTTCTCATGGTCATTAAAACTCCACGTGGTGAGATTGTGTGTGGAGCCCCAGACCAAGGGAGATTTATTTTGGGGACACTTATTTTGTGTTTTAATCACTCGCACCAACTGTCACCTTCTCACCAAGCTGCTTGGCAATGGTCTTGTAGCCCATTCTAGCCTTGTGTAGATCTACAATATTTGTCTCTGACATCCTTGGACAGTTCTTTGGTGTTAGCCATGGTGGAAAGTTTGGAATCTGATTGATTGATTGCTTTTGTCTGATTTTTTTTTTTTTCTCCGTTATTCTCACTATAATAAACCTATCATTAAAATTATAGACTGATCATTTCTTTGTCAGTGAGCAAACGTACAAAATGAGCAGGGGATCAAATATTTTTTTTAGTATACGTCTTGGGTGTCACTAGAATGTGTCTGTGTAGTTTCACTTCGAAATGCTCCACCTAATTGCCTAATGGTTAGAGAGTCAGACTTGTAACACAAAGGTTGTGGGGTTCTAGTCTCAGGTCCGGCAGGGATTGTAGGTGGGGAGAGTGAATGTACAGTACTTTCTCCACCCTCAATACCATGACTGAGGTGACTTGACTTGAGGCACCGAACCCCCAACTTCTCCCGGGCTCCACAGCAATAGCAATATGGCTGCCCACTGCTCCGGGGGTGTGTTCACTACTGTGTGTGTGCACTTGGATGGGTTAAATACAGAGCATAAAATCCAAGTATAGGTCACTATATTAGGCCACACGCCACATCCTTTCCTTTCCTTTTCTTTCCTTTCCTTTCCTAAAATTGAAAGCAAATCACAGTGTTTTTGTGCATGGCTCTTCAAATGCAAATGAGCTGCTGCTCCCCGCCCCCTTTTCCAAAATAGGATTGTGCCTTTACAGCCTGTACGTCAGATATTCGGCCAAAAAAAAAAAAAAAAATGTTTGGTTTTGATCATCATGTCTATTGCGCAATCATGCATTTTAAAGTCAGTTGAAAATTCTGATATACGTTTTTTTGAGCGCACACATTTGAAGCACACACACAGGAAGTTCTCTTCCATGTCTTATTGCTTAAACTGTCAAATATACACAAGTTTAGGTTAAAAGCACACAGGAGTTACAAAAACTGTCGGTTATGTCTGTGAAGGTAAACGGCTGTGAAAGAAATTGGATGTTTGTATTGGATCTGTGTGGCAGCAGCGTAATATACAGTAAATAAATAATTAAATCCACTGCTCTCTTGTCTTCTCTGAGGCTGGGACTCTGAATAGTGTCCTGTGCTCGTCTGTGCAGCCAATGACAGAACAGTTAGCATGCTTTGCTCAAACTTTCACCATGGTGTGACCATTGTCTTTGCGCAGTGGGTGGATATTATAAATAAGATTCCCTTAGTACGTCACGGGAGGAGAGAAATTTGACCGCTCAAATTTTCACAAGCTTGCAGAAAAAGGCTTACCAAAACAAAGTTACTGGCCTGTCCATTATTCATGTTTTCTGGGTTGGTAGATCATAGCACTTAAACACGGAAAAGGTTTTCATGATATGTTACCTTTAATTTTGTGAAATGAATCAATTATAAACCAAATTCAATTTCAGCTGGAAAGCAGCTTTAAAAAGACAATAGCATCGTTATTATTTAGTTCGGTCTTTCGTTTTAGTACAACAAATTTGTTGTAAATCAATAACTCATAGATACTTTTTAAGGATATTTTTATAGTGCTTTGTGTCCTGTGTAAAACCCGAAAGCTCCATTCTTCATTCATTGTTAGAAAAGAGTAACCAGCAAAGAAGTAACATGGGATTTGAATGACATGAGGGTGAATAAAGGATGACAGAATTCTAATTTGGGGTCAACTAATCCTTTAATACTTGGGCGTAGTGATTTGTTCAAATCCCTAACTCTAAATATTAGCGAGCACTACTAATGATCCATCGCTGTTTGTGTGATAGTGTGTGTGCAGTAAATGATGATGTGTCTGTGCTTTGGTTGAGACTAACAAGGACCCCCAAGGCCCCAGTGACGTCAGCTCCCTCCACCTCATTCCCACCTAGCATTCCCCTGGCCCTGTTTTCTTCTCACACACATGCAATCTTCGAGTAATTGATAAATCCCAAACCTTTCGCCGCTCTGCCTCAAGAGAAATCCTACATCTGGACAGATCATGTGCCTCGCTGTCACACACACACACACACACACACACACACACACACACACACACACACACACACACACGTGCACAGCGTGATTCAGGACCTACTCATTCAGTCTGTCGTTAGCCTAGTGGCCTTGATGACCCCAGCCATACAGGAGAGCCGCCGATGACGTGCGCTAGAAAATCCTGAAATGTGCCGTAATTTAATAACAGAACAGGAGGCTGCTTGAATGTGTAGTTTGTGTTCAGCTCGGTGCCAGACAGAGAACATCCAGATGCATTTCTAAGAATTTCTAAGAATTCGTTAATAAATTCACTTAATTCATCAAATTAGTTACGGTATAATCGAATTTGCCTTTTTGTAATTTTATTTGGTTCTGTGTGGTACATTGCCCAGCACGCCATTATTACACCATTATTCCATTATTCAACATGAAACAGCATTTTACTTCCATAATACCATATTGACACATTTAAAATCAAAACGTAGGCATTACTTTATACATTAAAAATTGATTGTATAATGAAACTAATCGAAGGCTTGATGATATCATCGCAAAGATTTCTATATTTTGTTGACAAAATTGTTAGGGCTACGGATGAAAATGAGCCAATTTGGCTAAATTTGGCACATGTTGTTATGTATTATTAATGTGTATTTTCCCTGATCAAATAAAAAAAATGAAATTATGAAATTGAAACTGCTGTGCGTAATATGCAAAATTGTTTTTGATGTGTGTTTTTTTTTTTTTTTTTTTTGTGTGTGTGTTCTACTTTGTTGTGTGTGTGTGTGTGTGTGGTTTGTTTTGTGTTTAGCTTTGCTTTGGTAGTGTTTTCTTTTTTTTTTTCTTTTTTTCTTTTTTTTTTTTTTTGCCTCTTCTTGTCATTGTTTTAATCTACAGTGGGGAAAAAAATAATTATTTAATTTTGTACATTTGCCCACTGACAAAGAAATTATCAGTGTATAATTTTAATGGTAGGTTAATTTAACAATAAAAAAAGACAGAATAACAACAAAAAATCCAGAAAAAAACTGTTTTGACCCCTTCACAAAACATGACTTAGTACTTGGTGGCAAAACTCTTATTGGCAATCACAGAGGTCAGACGTTTCTTGTAGTTGGCCACCAGGTTTGCACACATCTCAGGGGGAGTTTGTTCCACTCCTCTTTGAAGATTCTCTCCAAGTGATTAAGATGAAGGGATTAAGGTCTGGAGACTGGCTAGGCCACTCCAGGACCTTAATGTGCTTCTTCTCGAGCCTCTCCTTTGTTGCCTTGGCCGTGTGTTTTGGGTCATTGTCATGCTGGAATACCCATCCATGACCCATTTTCAATGAAAGAAGGAGGTTCCAACCCAAGATTTGACGGTACATGGGTCTCGTCCATCGTCCCTTTGATGTTGTGCAGTTGTCCTGTCCCCTTAGCAGAAAAACACCCCCAAAGCATAATGTTTCCACCTCCATGTTTGACAGTGGGGATGGTGTTCTTGGGGTCATAAGCAGCATTCCTCCTCTTCCAAACATGGCAAGTTGATTTGATGCCAAAGAGCTTGATTTTGGTCTCATCTGACCACAACACTTTCACCCAGTTCTCCTCTGAATCATTCAAATGTTAATTAGCAAACTTCATACAGGCCTGTACATGTACTTTCTTGAGCAGGGGCACTTTGCGGGCGCTGCATGATTTCAGTCATTCACGGCATAGTGTGTTACCAATTGTTTTCTTGGAGACTATGGTCCCAGCTGCCTTGAGATCATTGACATGATCTTCCTGTGTAGTTCTGGGCTGATTCCTCACCGTTCTCATGATCATTGAAACTCCACGAGGTGAGAACTTCCATGGAGCCTCAGACCGAGGGAGATTGACAGTTATTTTGTGTTTCTTTCATTTGCGAATAATCGCACCAACAGCTGTCACCTTATTACCAAGCTGCTTGGTGATGGTCTTGTAGCCCATTCCAGCCTTGTGTAGGTCTACAATCTTGTCCCTGACATCCTTGGACAGCTCTTTGGTCTTGGCCATGGTGGAGAGCTTGGAATCTGATTGATTGATTGCTTCTTTGGACAGGTGTCTTTTATACAGGTAACAAGCTGAGATTAGGAGCACTCCCTTTAAGAGAGTGCTTCTAATCTCAGCTCATTACCTGTATAGAAGACACCTGAGAGACAAAAACCTTGCTGATTGATAGGGGATCAAATACTTATTTCACTCATTAAAATGCAAATCAATTTATAACTTTTTTGAAATGTGTTTTTTGTTGTTGTTGTTGTTATCTCTGTCTCTCACTGTTAAATAAACCTACCATTAAAATTATAGACTGATCATTTCTTTGTTAGTGGGCAAATGTACAAAATTAAATAATTATTTTTCCCCACTGTATGTCAAAATCAGCAGGAGATCAAATAATTATTTCCCCCACTGTATTGTTTCCGTAACGGTAAGCCCAGCATCTGAAAGTTGTGACGTATTGTCAAGTATGGTGACCCATACTCGAATGTCATCTATGTTATGTACTTCAGGTGCTATATGCACCAGCCAAGCAGCTTTCATTGTGAAAAATGGGAACGCTAACAGCTTTTTGCAGGTATTCTGACCTTGGCTCAAAAAGATGTTCTGAAAGCTCCATAAAGTCACAGTAGGAAAATTAGTCAATAAATGGCTTACATAGCTGTGTCTGCATATTACAGTTTTTCTCAATTGCTTAAACACATTTCTTGAAATTATGCCTCTTATTTGCGAAACTCTAAACACAAATCCACAACTCCTAACTCAATTCCCCAAACTTCTTATATTGAGGTCAAAATGAAGCTCTCCACTCAAAACAACACAATCTTGCTGAAAAACCAAACTTTGCTCTCAGACATGACACACAAATCCTCAAAAACACACACACTACAACACAGTTTTACACACTGATGAGATAAATTCAAAACAATACAACCAAAACAATCCAAATAAAAAACTTTTCACATGATGAAAACAACAAATCTATGCCTTTGCAAGTGTTTTATTCCTTAATTTAATGTACTGTAGAGTACAGTACAAAACAGCAAACAACAACAAAATATAATTTTTTTGCCCAGAATCCTGTCTTTGGTCTGGGACAGGCCAAAGAACCTCTTCAGCATCACAGGCTAAATTAGCCCTGGCCAGGCAGCAGGGGTCAAATCCTCTTGCATGCCTGATCCAACCCTGGCACTCATCAACTAAAATATATGAGACTGCTTGTTTTCTCGCCCTTGCCCTTCCTCTGTCTCTTCCACGTTGTCGTTGTCATCCACCTTCTTCTCCTCCTCTTCCTCTTTCACCTCCTACTCTTCCTCTTCAAAATTACACATTACTGTATGTGGGATACTGATTGAAAAAGACTAGATAGGATTCACAGTTACACTTGTACTGTACTAGTGGTCTAAGAAAAAAATAAAAATGCATTACAGTGTCATTGTGAAACAGCAAAGAAAAAGAAATATGGGCACAAAGGTAAAAATAAAAATTAGAAAGTCTACTGTCAGATTTTGTAACTCCTGCGTTGTCCTCTGTCTATATACAGTATGCTTTCCAATTGAAGGTTCAAGAGATGTACCTTTGAGCTATTTCAGAGAACTGCTTTATCATTGGTTGATATACATTATCTTCATTAGTGAAAGTCAAGATTCACTTGAATAATTCATGGCAAATTTACAAAAAGTCTAATAGAAATGTGTAGAATATATGATTGACAGTTTATAACAACTAGATCAAAAATTTTGCATTTAGGTAATGACTTATACGATGAGCTAATGACTTGATGTTTTGAGGGGTCAAACTATTGCACAGAGAACTATTTCATACATTTTGAGCAACATGACAATAGCAACTGATGATGTGGGAAACCGCAGACAAATGTATCTAATCAGTTGTATGAATGTGCCAAAGCAATCACAACTTGATCAGAAGAATGAGAAGCTTTTTATGATGTGCACAAGAGACTAGATGATGTGGATGTTGAACAAGTAGTTTTGACAATTTCATTTCTGATCTGAGAAATGCACCAAAGTGACTGAGAAAAACTGTAAGCTGACTTTGGCTTCTTTTAGGTTCTGATTTGTGTGTGCTAAATTTGGACTCCTAGTGTTTCCACTTGGATAATTGTGTGCTAATTGAGCTCAAACGTCACAGATTGAGTGAACAATGTTGAATGCTTGTGCTTTCTAAATGACCACATGGTGTAAGCACTGAGAAATGTAGGGATTTGTGTGTAGAGTTTTGCAGTAACAGTTCACCAAATATAACTCATGTGTCAAAGCAGGGAATAGTGTTTATTGTTTAGGGAAATGGGTGTGCTTTTTCAAAAATGGCGTTATAGTTTTGAAATTTTAGTTCAAAAGACTGGTTATAGTGTTTTAGCAATTGAGAAAAACTGTAAGCTAGGATAAAATGTATTTGTTGAAAGGAAAGTTCTGTGTTCAATACAAGTTAAGCTCTATTGACAGCATCTGTGGCATGCTGCAGCCACTGAGAATAATTTAGATGAAATTGGGTGTAATGCCTTGCCTCATTGTAATTGCGTTACTGTAAACATGATTTTTGACCACCGCAATAAGGACCACCACAATATTGACGTTGAAGATCAAAATGCTGATATCTGCTTTACTTTTCATGCTGAATTTCAGTTTACACAAAGGATCTGGAGCTGATATTTGCCCACAGAGAGCTGGACAGAAACACATCTGCAAGTCCCTGCATTGATTACCAAACATTTCCATCTGGGAATACCAGAAATGGAAGGAGTATGATGTGAGCATAGGTAGCCTGTGGCGCAAAGTGGAATATTGCCCTCCCTTAGCTGCCCAGCAGAACCTGGGCAGAGAGACACTTTTAGGCTCTGTTCTAAAACCTAGAGATCTTACTTTTGTAGGAAGCATTTTAGGTAGTACTTTTTTTTTTTTTTGCAATGTCAATTAGCAGTCATCAGAGTATTAGTAGACTGTCTGTTTAATATCTGCTAACACTTTTTTGATTCCCCAAGAGACATTCTGCCAACTATAAGTAACTTTGCAAGTACATGTCAACTTGTTCTACTAACCCTAACAGTACTACTGTTCTAATGAGAGTTGGTTGACATACAGTTTGGTTACAACATTTATGAAAGCAGACATGTAATTGCAAAATAACTTAGACCACTTTTGACATTGTAGTATCAATATCAAAATAAAGTGCAACCGTATATTGAGACATCACAGGTCTGCTTTCAAAACATTTCAGATATAAGAAAATCCCATAATGCATTGTGACAAGTTGCACTTGTGGGAAGTGCAACAGAAGTGTTAATTTGAACCTAACAAATGTCCTAACATGTTTTATTTGACTTTACTATGTACAACAACTTGCTTTATTAATTGTAAAAATCTAGTAATATGTACTATTTGTGTACTATGCCTTTGTTACTCAGAAAATCCTAGTTAAGATAAATTGATTTGTATTAGTACCAATTTTTCTCTACTCTGGGAATAAATTTAGAAAATAAGTGTTATTTTATTATTTTAAGGCCCGGTTTCACAGACAGGGTTTAGACTAAGCCAGGATTAGGCCATAGTTCAATTAGGCCATTTAAGTAATTTTTATAAACATGTTTAGAGAAAAAAAAAAAAAAAACATTACTGGTGTGCATCTTGAGAAAAAAAAAATGCACTGATATATTTTAAGATCAGTCAGTGCAAATTTCTTTCAGCTGAAATGGTTTAGACTTTCATTTTAGTCTAAGACTATAGGCTTAAGCCTTGTCTGTGAAACCAGGGGTACGTTTTTGTTCTATATTAGTTTAATATTGTAGGAGATCTATTAGTGTTTACAGTTTTAAAAGTGTTTCTGTTATTTCTGCATTTTTAAATACAAGTGAGAAATCCCAAGTTGCAGTAAATTTTATGTTAGTTTACATTAACTTAAATTAATTAGTTGTTTGGAATACACACATTGTATATTTAACTTAAAATTAATTAGTTGTTAAAACTAAAAGTGTTTTTTCTTTGCTTAGTTTTTTAGAGCAATAAGTTTGCATGGTTTTGCAAGGTTAACTAATTTGATTTTACAGTGTACACTTTAAAGCTAAATTTAGAGTATTGCGTCATTAGCATAGCAAGGATATGCCAATGTGGAGTGTACAAAATTAGTCACTATATTGTTCATGTGGCTCTATTTCACTTCAGAAAAGCTGCCTATGTAGGCAGTAGACAGAAAACCAGGAACGTTGCCATATTGTCTTTACGGTTGGTTTGTGAGAAGCAACGGCAGGAGAAGAGACTGCCATTCTTGCAGGCCCACAGTCAGCCGCGCGGTGTTCTCCTGAGCCCAACAGCAAGGAACGTGGATTGTGCTGAAAGTGCATAGTGTCAGATTTACAAGATGATATGAATGACTGTTTAGGCAAAGTGCCTGCTAATGTCAAAAGGGAATCAAGGAGATCAGCAGCTTTGACACAGCAGGACACCATCAGATGCTTTATAACGGCACTGCGCTGCTGTCCTGTGCACAGCTCCCTTTATCCACACGCAAATCGATCCATACGGGCCTGTAGTATATCAACCATATTTAGGCGAGCTGAAATGAGCGATCTGACGTGGGGGACAGTGCCTCCCCCACCATCTTTCTTCTTGTTTGTCTGTGTCATCAGTCAGAAACTGCTATCGCATCACCCAGCATGGTTCTGCTTATGAGAGTTAGAACTGCTGATCTGTCCTCTAGTCTCAATGTCCATTCACACTAGGAGTTGGGCCCTGTCCCAAATGGACACCTCATGTTTACTTGCTTTCTTGAGGACTTGGGGAGCTTCACAATAATAAACAGATATATAAAAGTGTTAAAGAGATAGTTCACCCAAAAATTAAAATTTCACCTTAATTTCCTCACCCTCAAGCCACCCTAATTCAAAAGGCTTTTGAAAATATCGCTGAATATTTATTTTACCATAGTAAAAGTACATTTCTGGCTGAAGTAAACTTTTCATTTCAGTTTTTAGTATTCATCTGCTATTATTTTAATCTCCAATTTGTTATTTATCAGTTTAGATAGTTTATTAATGCTTCGCAAACCAGCAGAAGACACTAACCTGTATTATATTCCAGTCGCACAGATGGGGAACGTTGTAACACTGTGTTACAATATGCCCCGCTGTTATTAAACTATGCTATTCTATGACATTAGCGATGCAATTTACACTATTTACTAATAAGGATTTTGATAAGAAACCACAAGAAACAGGTGAATAAAGGCTGACAATAAATGTTTAATGTTCAGAAGTTATTATTTCAAGAAATGTAAAGCATTTTGGCTGGTTTATGTGTGTCGTGTTCTATGAGAGCTGTGTGTGGAGGGACGGGAGTGTTTTTCTGAATGTCTAAATGTGTTTCATCTTTTGTCCACATTGTTTTGAACTACTGTACAGCTGTGTGTTGCGATCAGGGCCGTTCAAAGCATTGTTGCGATGTGTTCATTGTCAAACTCCAAAATTAGATTTTTTTTTTTTTTTTTTAAACGTCATTACTTCATTTGAAAAAGTTAACACATGTATTTTACTGACAAAATATTTTAGTTTGTTGTGTATATATTTTTTCATTCAATCAGATAACATTTTAAGCAGTCATATGGTCGTGTTACAACGTGCCCCTCAGATGTTACAATGTACTCCACCTACGGGGCATGTTGTCACATTTCACTTCCTTTCTTTTGAGGTAAATAACGAAAAATGCATACACTGTAAATATGAAACAAAGCGATATATTTGTACTAGACAAGTGTGAAAATAATGTGGATAAAAATTGTACTCTGAACCCCAAGTGGATTTACACAAACCGCAAAATTCGAAAAGTGTTAGGTTGTGCCCCGCTCTCCCCTACAGTCGGAGTTGTATAAAAAAGTTATGGCTCTTCCAAGCTTTATAATGGCAGTGAATGGCTGTTGATTTTTGAAGCCCAATAAAGTGCATCCATCCATTAAAAAAAGTACTCCACTTTTTTCAGTAAAGCCGGTTATTTAATCAGTAGTAAATCTCCAGCAGGTGCTTTCAGAAGGAGCAGCATTTAGTATACAGAGCTGTAGTTCAATGAAAATCTACGCTATATCGCATTCATTATCACAGATGATTTAATTGTGCGAGTATGAAATCAAAAGAAATCATTTGTAATAATGACAGCTGTTTGCGTAGCTTCTCAGTGAACTACGGCTCTGAGTAGAAATGCTGCTGCATCTAAAAGCATGTGAAAATACTACATTTAATAACGTTCTTACTCCAAACTCACTTCATAATGTCAGTCGAGTGATCGAAATTAATCCTTCTGTCAGATGATGTGGCTTTTTACACAGAATAAGGCACGCATAGTATTCATTGTATTCTAAGCAGTGATAAAGACATTGCATTATTATATACTGCAATTTAAGGAACATTATAATAATAAGAACTCATATAAACAGATAAACCATACATTGTCGTACACAGCAAAAATCCCAGTGTTAAATTAACTCTCCCGGGAGTTTATTTGAGTCCACACTCAAGAGCGTTAAAGTGTTCAAATAAGTGTGTTAAATTAACACTGAAGTGGAGTTAAAGTTAATGAGATAATTAGTGATTAATTAAGTGATGATTGACCATAACAAGCAGAATCACCAAAAGGAGAAAATCACATTTTTTAAGCAACCATTATAGTGGTCAGTGTTCGCATTAGTAGGGCTCTTGTAAGGGACATTTTTCACATTAGATTTTGTTCGGCTGCTGTGAAAGTGTTAACAGCCAGACAAACCAGTGGAAAGGTGATCAAGTTTTGAAATAACTTTCATGTAGTTCCTTGTATAATAGAACTTGGTTTTCTTCACTGATTGCATCAGATCTGTGAACAACATATCTATTATCAGACAGTAGTATTTAAAAATTATTTTGATCAAAAACTTCTAAAATAATCTTTAAGACACACAGACATGAAGAATCAGCCTGAGAACCACAACATCGGTGACCATCCAAAAAGCATGTTGTAGCCAATCAAAACTCCTCCATGGCTCCCATCATGCATTGCGGCATGATTCAATTATGAGTTGTCTTCGTAATTTCTTTTATTCTCACAGTTTTCTTTTGTTTTTGTTGTTTTTATGTGACTTTTTAGTAGCTTGTTTTGTGATGTTTAGAGTTAATCTGTTTATCTGAATATGCTGTTTGTCACCGTTGTTGAGATTCCTATGCTGGTTCTTGATGTCTGTGTGTGCCTAGAAAAAAAACACAAAATTTTCCAAAATCACAATAGCTTGTAAGAAATTCTTTAAAAGTGTAATTAGAAAAGCTCTTGTTATGGAGTCGTAAGTAAATGTAACTCAGAGATTGGACTCTAAATGAGTTTGACGATTCAGGTCAAATAATGATTATGTTAAATTGTGTTCTTGGCTTGTCTGGCTGTTTTAACTCAAACACAGCAGCTAAACAAAATCTAATGTTAGAAATGTAAGTGTCAAGAGCCTAACCAACGCAAACACTGACCACTATAATGGTTGCTAAAAATTGTGATTTTCTCCTTTGGTGATTCTGCTTGTGTCTTCAATAATGATCAATCATCTTTTAATTATTTAATTATCTCAATAACTTTAACACCACTTCAGTGTTAATTTAACACTCACTTTCACACTTATGAGTGTGGACTCAAATAAAACCCCAAGAAGAGTCAATTTAACACTGGGCTTTTTGCTGTGTGTGTTTATTAGTCACGTTAAATCAATTAAATTAGTTAAATCATCTGTTTATTCAGCTGCAGCGATTTTCTGGGTTTCTTCTTTTGCCGTATTTGGAGTTTTTGGGCGAGAATGAGAGCGCCCTCTGCGCTTTCGGATGGAGATTTACTGCTGATCACTGAGCCATGCTTCACTGAAAGATACGCATGACAATCACAGCTTTCGATTAATTGCGATTGTGATTTTTTTACAATTTATCGTGCAGCCCTACCATATTCTCACCAGAGCTTTTGCTACACCTACGTCTACATTATCAGCTGGAATGCCACTCTCTCATGTCTTGAACACTCATACAACAGTTAACGGAAGCAACTCACTGAATTGCTTCAATAGGCCTTTATTAATTCCCCAGAGCACGTTTTTATGATGGATGGATGCACTTTATTGGACTTCAAAAAATCAACATCCATTCACTGTCATTAGAAAGCTTGGAAGAGCCAGGACATTTTTTAATACAACTCCAGATTGTATTCATCTAAAAGAAAAAAAGTCCTTTTCACATAGGATGGGTTGAGGGTGAAGAAATGATGGAGTAATTTTTGTTTTTGGGTGAACTATCCCTTTAATGTTGTTAAATTTGTCAATGAAACTGATTCAATTTCAGCTATAAGCAGCTCTGCAAAAGGCTAGTGTCATTAATCAGCTCAGGTCAGTTCAATGTTTATTCAGTGTGATTTGCAGACCTTCGTTCACCTTCAGAACACAAATTAAGATATTTTTGAAATCTAAGAGCTCTTTGACCCTCCATAGACATCAAGGGTACTACCATGTTCAAGTCCCAGAAAGGTACAAAGAACATTGACAAAATAGTCCATGTGACATCAGAAGTTCAACCGTAATTTTATAAAACTACGAGAAAGTTTTTTTGTGTGCAAAAAAACAAAAATAACTTCTTTATTCAACAGTTGTTCTTCTCGCATGCGTTCCTCTGTGCGTAAACAAAGCTGTTCGACGTCAGCAGTATCACTTGCATGCGTTGTTTACGTGCAGAGGAATGTACGTTATGAAGTTCTTATTTGTTAGTTGTTTCTTTGCGCACAAAAAAGATTTATAAAAGTATGGTTGAACCACTGATGTCACATGGACTATTTTGTCGATGTTCTTCGTACCTTTCTGGGCCTTGAACGTGGTAGGAACCTTGCTGTCTATGGAGGGTGAGGAAGCACTCAGATTTCATCGAAAATATCTTAATTTCTTTTCATTTTTGGTTGAAGTATCCCTTGAATATCACATTTAAAACCTGGATATAAACAAAAATGTGTCATATAAGGATCATAAAAACTGAATGCAATCTTATGGGCCTAGCTGTACCTGTGAGCAGTTTGATGTATGTGGCATTGTCTCTTTTGTGAATGAGCTGTAATGCTTGCTCAGTCTCCTCTGAGAGGTCCTGCAAGACAGTGTTTATCTGCATCACTTCCTGTGTTCCACACACTGACTGAGCTTCTTTCTGAATGGGGGAAGCCACTGAGGAAAAGTTTGCTGAACGTCTCCTGGTTTTTGTAAACATGCTGACCTCAGATACAGGTGTTCTCTCAGGAGAACAAGAGGAGATGATTCTCCTATTCACAAATTCTCCTATTTTATCCCTATTCGTCTGCATGTGTTCATAACTGTGTCTGTATGTCATTTGTTTGTAGATGGAGCTTTTGCAAGTATTCTATCTGCGGCATTGTATTTAAAGTACATTCCAGTGCTTGGGTTTTCGTTTATAAAAATTTTTACTTTGAAGCTTGCATAGCTTAAAAAGAACGCTCATCACTGAAGTGGAAAATTGTCAGTTTGGCTGCATGAGTTACTCATTGAATGTTCCCTTAACACTGTGTTCCAACTAGGCAGGAAAAAAAACTGTTTTTGTCTTAATCAGCTGCAAATGTGACAATTGGAAAGTGACAGAACATTTTGTTAGTTCCTCAGTTTCTTATTCTGCTCTGTTCGGCTCTCATCGGCCCAAACTGTGTGTGTTTGTGTAGGAGCTGTTGCAAATTTGGGTAGTGCAGGTTTGATCCTGTTTCTTGTGCTTTACTGTTTTTTCTTTTCTATTCTTTTAATAATGTATTTCATCTAATTAAAGACATAGCATAAACATAAATTAAATCAATCAATCAATAAATAAAATGCACAAAACTTAGGCAAATATGCGACATATAATAAGTAAAAATAAAGCATGCAAATGAAAAGACATTCTGTGACACTGTGTTACAATATATGCTTGCCTTCATCAGTTTTGACATGGTTTTCTTTTGTATTTTAACAGATGAGTCTTCAGCTAAAGATGTTAGCAGGGTAAGTGAGGCATCGCTTTTGTGTGTGTTTATGTGTGTTTCTTAACACTGTAAAGTCTATAAAATTAAATCTGTTTATTGAACCTTTAGACTAAATATATTTTTGAGAAAAATAATATATTTAATATAATATATTTCATGCATCAAGATATGCATAAGCAAAAATATACAATTTGGTGTAGTGTTTATATGGCCAAAATGTAAGATTACATTTTGATTACTTGTAATCTAAATCAGTGAGATTTTTATAACAGTTTAACAGACTTACATAAAATGCATATAAACATCAGTCATCACTTCATATCTTCCAGTAATATGTCTTAGATAGATATGTTAGATGCACAGTTTTATTATATAAAGTTGAGGTCAAAAGTTTACTTTTTTTTTTTTTTTAATACATTTAATTATTTTACCAAAATAAGAGGGATGCATGTTATGTTTTTTTTAGTACTGACCTGAATAAGATATTTTACATGTTAAAATATGTTAACATACAGTATATTAAACAAGAAAATAATAATTGAATTTTTTAAAAATGACCCGGTTCAAAAGTTTACATACTTGGTTCTTAATACTGTGTTGTTACCTGAATGATCCACAGCTTTTTTTTTTTTTTTAGTTGTTCATTAGTCCCTTGTTTGTCCTGAACAGTTAAACTGCTCGCTGTTCCCCAGAAAAATCCTTCAGGTCTCACAAATTATTTGGTTTTCCAGCATTTTTGTGTAATTGAACCCTTTCCAGCAATGTCTGTATGATTTTGAGATCCATCTTTTCACACAGAGGACAACTGAGGGACTCATATGCAACTATTACAGAAGTTCAAACGCTCACTGATGCTTCAGAAGGAAAAGTGATGCATTAAGAGTCTTTGAATTTGAAGATCAGGGTAAATTTAACTTATTTTGTCTTCTGGGAAACATGCAAGTATCTTTTGTAGCTTCTGAAGGGCAGTGCTAAATGAAAAAATTAAAAAATGACATTTAGGCAAATTAAAAAAAATGTACACATCTTCATTCTGTTCAAAAGTTTACACCCCTGGCTCTTAATACATCATTTGTACTTCTGAAGCATCAGTGAGTGTTTGAACCTTGTGCAATAGTTGAATATGAGTCCCTCAGTTGTCCTCAGTGTGAAATGATGGATCTCAAAATCATACAGTCATTGTTGAAAAGGGTTCAAATACACAAATACTGACAAACCAAATAATTTGTGGGACCTGAAGGATTTTTCAGAAGAGCAGCAGGCAATTTAACTGTTCAGGAAAAACAAGGGACTCATGAACAACTATCACTAAAAAAAAGAAAAAATAAACACAGCTGTGGATCATTCATAAAACAACAGTATTAAGAATCAAGTGTATGTAAACTTTTGAACAGGGTCATTTTTTATAAATTTTACTATTATTTTCTCTTGTGGACTATATGTAAATGTCTTTTATGTGAAATATCTTATTCAGGTCAGTACTAAATAAAAATAACAGGCATTTTGTATGACCCCTCTTATTTTGGTAAAATAATTAACATTTTGCAGATTCTGCAAGGTGTATGAAACTTTTGACCTCAACTGTATAATGCAATGCAAAAGCGTGATGTTTCATATCTGATACTCCCGTTTTAACCTTTTTTAGTGGTTTATAAAAAAAGGTTTATGGATAATCAAGTAGATCAAAACAAGCTGCTTCAAGTGTTCATCTTGAAATATTAGCAATTATATTAAATGGCCTTTTTACTTGCTAAAAAAAGTCGAATCAGTCGAATAACAGAAGGCATGTAGCAGATTGTGTACAACAGGTTTTTCAGCAAAGCTTTAACATGACGATTATTTGTAAATGTGCATATCAAATATGATACAGTAACAGTAGGTTTTATATGAAAACAATGTTACAAATAAAGTGGATTTCAGAGGGATTTTTTTAAGTAATATGTGACCCCTTTATTAAAGTCTGAACATTCATGCCAAAAGGCAGTGTGTCCCAAGTGGGGACAGTTATCAGGGGAGAAGCGCTCATGGAACACTTCAGTGAAAAGTTTCTGCTAATAATCTCTCAGCAACACACATACACACTCACATGCACAGACATATGCATACAGCTGCTAAATATGAAAGTGTCTGTTAAATGACAAATGACATAGAGAACACAAACCCTGTGACAAATTTATATGAGCAGAGGCAATGACCTCTTAATGAGATTGTGGCGGGTTGTGGAAACAAGGACTTTTTAGAGAAGGACAACAGGGACGTCGCCTGTCCTCAGTGCGTCACATGTTCGTCTGCATAAACAGGATGTGTAGGGAGCCGTTCCCGTGGGGGAGCACCTCACACACCCCTCGTCCACCGGCCCACTCTGACCTTTTACACAGGGACAGAAATAGACATCCTTTTAATAGAAATAGAAATAGACGTCATTTATAATTTGTAAAAGTTTGATTTAGAACTGATTTCTGTATTACACACAGACCACACATGGCCTCTGTGGTCTTCAGATTTCAAGTGCATTTTGTGAGAGTAAAAGCTACAGAATTCTGTATTCACTAGATATTCATGATTATGCTGTGTTCTTCTTTTGGCAAAATGTATTTTTCAAATTAATTTTATGGTCTAATTGTTACTGTTAACTACAACTTTTCCTTCATTAAATTTATAATTTGCTGTGTATTAATAGTAAGTAGGTATGGGGTAGATTATAGGATCTAGATCTAAAATATATATATATATTTAGAATAAGGCATTAAAGGAGATGTTCACTCTCAGTACAAAAATTTACAGATAATTTACCCCCTTGTCATCCAAGATGTTCATGTCTTTCTTCAGTCATAAAGAAATTAACATTTTAGGATTTTTCTCCAAATAGTGGACTTCTATGGTGCCCCCGTTTGAACTTCCAAAATGCAGTTTAAATGCAGCTTCAAAGGGCTCTAAAGCCAAGGAAGAAGGGTCTTATCTAGTGAAACGATCAGTTATTTTCAAAAAAAAAAAAAAACAATTTATATACTTTTTGTGAACATGCAAAGAAGATCAAATACTCAAAAGAAAAAAGGGTGAAATAGTAATGTAGGACGATTTCAGCAGAGCTAGACAAGACGAGCATTTGAGGTTAAAAAGTATATAAATTGTCATTAAAAAAAATGGTCGTTTTGTTAAATAAGACCTTTTTTTCCTCGGCTGGGATCATTTAGAGTCCTTTTAAGCTACATAAACTGCATTTTGGAAGTTCAAACTCAGGGGCACCATAGTAGTCCACTATATAGAGAGAAATCCTGAAATGTTTTCCTCAAAAAACATAATTTCTTTACGACTGAAGAAAGAAAGACATGAACATCTTGGGTGACAAGGGGGTAAATTATCAGTAAATTTTTGTTCTGGAAGTGAACTTTTCCTTTAATATGTGCTACAATAATATGTCCTTTTTTAATATGTCATTTAATGTATGCTAATAAGCAACTAGTAAATAGTGAGAACTGCTTCCTAAACTAAAGTATTATCCAAAATTTTAAAACGGTTCTATATAATGCATTGCAACAAGCTCAGTGGGGAAAAAAAAAAATTACCCAGAATGAAGGATAAAGACTGTCTTCAGTCTAATTAAATTGACTGTTTTACCCAGTATTTGTGGGTATCATTTAATTTTATGCTGTGTTGTTACTTGATGTTAAATTCTACTGATTGTAATGGTGATTTGAGTCTTTTGTGTGGACGAATAAATCTGAGTACCTCAAGATGAAATACAGAACCTTTCATTTAATTCAGTGGATCATCCAAAAATATTCAACTTTCAGCAAAAAAAAAAAAAAAAACTGCTATTTAAAAGTTTTTTTCCAGAAATTAATATTGTTAATAAGCAGGTATGTGTTAAGTTTATCAAAAGTGAGATTAAAGGCTTTTTCCTTGTTACAGCAATCTTCTATTTTAATTATATAGCCTACTTTTGAACGTTCTATTCATAAAAGAATTATGAAAAAAAGTATCACAGTTTCCACTAAAATATTAAGTTGTCAATGTTAAAAAATGTTTCTTGAGAAGCAAATCAGCATATGTGACCCTGGACCACAAAACCAGTCGTAAGGGTCATTTTTTCAAAATTGTAAAATTTCAAAAATAAAATTTCCATTCATGTATGTTTTGAATGATTTCTGAAGGATCATGTGACACTAAAGACTGGAGTAATGATGCTAAAAAAAATCAGCTTTGCGTTCACATAAATAAATTACATTTTAAAATGTATTAAATAAATGTGCTAAATATAAATTCTTATGATATAATTATTACTATGATTATATTATTTTAAATGATAAAAACATCTTACGTTACTGTTGTACTGTATTTTTGATCAAATAAATGCAGTATAGGTGAGCAAAGGAGACTTTTGAATGGTAGTGTATGTACACTATGTGACCTAAAATATGGACATCACCTTCTAATTACTATTTCATACACCCCTCACATTTCAGCTACCATTTTAGTATATCTTCTCAAGGGACAATACTATAGAAATGAAACTTGAATAAATTTTAGAGTAGTCAATGTGCAGCTTGTATAGCAGTACAGATTTATTGTCCCCTGAAAATTAATCAAAATACAGCCATTATTGTTAAAATAGCTGGGAACAAAAGTGAGTACACCCTAAGTGAACTTGTCCAAAGAGTCAATATATTGTATTAGCACCATTGTTATCTGACACTGCCTTAATCATCCTGGGCATGGAATTGACCAGAGCTGCACAGATTGTTGCTGGGATCCTCTTCCACTCCTCACAGAGCTGCTGGACGTTAGACACATGGTGCTTCTCCACCTTATGCTTGAGGATACCCCACAGGTGCTTAATAGCGTTCAGGTCTGGAGACATACTTGGCCTCCCCGACATCTTCACCTTCAGCTTCCTCAGCAAGGCAGTTGTCATCTTGGTGGTGTGTTTGGGATCATGTTGGAAAACTGCCGTTCGGCCTAGTTTCTGGAGGGAAGGCATCATGTTCTGCTTCAGAATGTACAGTACATAATGGACTCCATGTTTCCCTCAATGAACTGCAGCTCCCCAGTACCAGCAGCACTCATGCAGCCCCAGACCATGATGCTACCACCACCATGCTTGACTGTAGGCAGGACACAATTTTCTTGGTACTCCTCACCAGGGCATCGCCACACATGCTGGACACCATCTAAGCTAACAAGTTTATCTTACAGCCTCATCAGAACACAGGACATAGTTCCAATAATTCATGCTCTTGGACAGGTTGTCTTCAGCAAACTGTTTGTGGGCTTTCTTGTGAGCCAGCTTTAGATGAGGCTTCCTTCTGGGATGACGCCTATGCAAACCGACTTGTTGCAGTGTGCGGCGTATGATCTGAGCACTGAAAAGCTGACCTTCTACTTCTGCAACCTTTAAAGCAATGCTGGCAGCACTCATGCATCTGTTTTTTGAAGCCAGGTTCTGTACCTGATGCACAGAACGAGTGCTCAACCTTGTTGATCGATCCTTGCAAGGCCTGTTCCGAATGGAACCCATCTTGGAAATCCTCTGTATGACCCTGACCCCTGTAGTGTAACTAGGTTTCAGGGTGTTACTGAACCTCTAATAGCCTTGGCCATCTTTGTGGAGAGCAACAATTCTAATTCTCAAATCCTCAGAAAGTTCTTTGCCATGAGATGCCCTGTTGAACATCCAGTATGAGAGAATTGTATTTAAAGCACCTTATTTTAACTTCTAGGATAAAAACATAAACATGATGAATAGGACATTTGGCTTTGCATGGTTAAACAACATATACTGCTGTTCACTTATGGGTGTACTCACTTTTGTTGCCAGCTATTTTGACAATAATGGCTGTATGCTGAGTTATTTTCAGAGGACAGTAAATCTATACTGCTATACAAGCTGCACATTGACTACTCTAAAATATATCTAAGTTTCATTTCTGTATTGTCCCTTGAGGAGATATACTAAAATGGTTGCTGAAATGTAAGGGTTGTACTCACTTTTGTGAGATACTGTACTTCTATCTGTATTGTGTGGTATAAAGTGCATGTGTATGTGTATGTGTGTCTTTCTTGTGTCCAGCAGTACCAGGACACAAATATGCAGAGCGTCGTATATGAGCTCAACAGCTACATGGAGCAGCGGCTGGACACTGGAGGAGACAACAAACTACTGCTCTATGAGTTGTGCAACATCATCAAAACAGGTCAGAGCCTTTCTGTCTCATCCACACACATAAACACTCACAGAGCCCAAATGATCCTGCATGTTATGCGCTTCAGGTGAACGGTAGTCCAGCCATTCATAACACTTAATAACTCCTAAATAACTGTTCTTAATAATATTATCAAACCTTGTGTGTAAAATGTCACTGAAAATTGTATCAATTGGCAGACAGTGTACAGTTTTTGCAAACTTGCAATAAACATAATGTGTATATTAGGCAACTGTAATAACAAGCGTTCACACTGTCTGCATAAAGAGCCCAGTGCTGTGCAGCTGAAACATAAAAGAGCCTATAGAGAGCCTTACAGATGGAGGTGTAGTGAATTCAGGTTAAAAGGTCTAAGTACGGGTGTTCCCCATCGCTCTCCTCCGCACACACGCTGATGGAGCAGCGCTCAGTCTGTCACTTCCCATCCACCCACGCTTCATCTGCATGCTGCAGCACTGCAGAGCACTGGGATTCAGTCCGGCCCCCTGCATGTCTCACACACACCAACACTCGCCACTGCACACCTAACTCAAGCATGTGCGCACTACTTTTAGAAACTCACTTTTTGTTATTAAGAAGTGATATTTGGATATAAATTGTCAGAGGCCTTTTATACCTTGTTTGTTTTCAAACGATGGGTTATTATAGTTTTCTAAAACCATCTTAAAAAAAAAAAACCTGGTAACACTTTCTATGAAGCCTGTATTTATAATACATGATAAGGGTATTCTTAAGGCATTATGATGAATGCATAATGCATTATAAGAAACCTTATAATATGTTATATTATCTCATGAATAATCATAACAACAATTATAATACATTATAATACTTATGTATTTGAGGTTATAACTTTTAAGAGTATGATTATGTATTACACACAATGAACACCATATTAATATATAATGGACTATATCATATTACATTTATTTTTTTACATTTTATTTTGATGTTCCCCTTAGTCTATTGACTATAAGCAACTTTGCAACTTCATGTCAACTAACATTTCTTAGAGTTTAAGTAGACTTAGGGTAAGGTTAGGCTATAGGTAGAAAGTTCACATACTTGCAAAGTTACTTATAATCAGTTTGTTTGTTGGGGAACCATCAAAATACAGTGTTAGCATATATTTACCATACTACTAATAATAATTACTGCTAGCTGACATGCAGTTGGGTACCATCAAAATAATCAAACTGATCATATTACATATTCATCTGATCTGATACCTGATCTTATGGCTCTTTGATATTTTTTTATTATTATTATTATTATTATTATTATTACTTATAAGTGGTCTTTGTATGCTTTAAGTAAAGTGACATAAGTAAGATGGCAAGATATGAGACTTATAATACATTATAACTATGAGGAGTATAATCCATGTTAACTGAAGTGAATGCAACATATTCATTGTTATAAACAATCATACTCTTTAAATACTCTATAACACATTAAAACTGTTCTTATGAATACTCATGAGATGATACAACATATTATAAGGTTTTTTATAATGCATTATGCATTCATTATAACGCCTTAAGATACCCTTATAATGAATTTTAAATACAGGCTTCATAGAAAGTGTTACTAAAAAAACTAATAAAAATCACAAAATACAGCAATATTGAATAAAAATAAAAATGAATTCAAAATATTAATAAAAATCTCAATGGTTTTAAATAATAACTGAGGCACGCAGTATTCTGCCTATTTATGTCATAATTGATCGTGATTTTAAAATTTATGTCATATATTAAATCAGTTAATTGAAATAATTTCTGTAAATGTAGTGATATAGCTTAATGAGAATACAGTCTGGACAGTGCGGCTGGAACAACTGTTGTAAATACAGTATCTAGGGCAATTTTGTCATGTTTATTGGTAATTTTGCTCCTCCCTTTTTTTTTCATTGTTTTGTTCCTTTGGGGTTCTTGGATCTGCTTCAAAACCAAGTTGCATTGTATCTGTTAAAAACATTAGCCATATGTATTAACGCTTTGCTATTTATTTTCTTCCTAGAAATGCTATAAAGAGATTCAGAATCTGTGGGTGCATTTTGTCTAGTTTAATGTTTTGGGACTGTACAGTCATGTCTAACACAAAACATCAGTTTGTAACACTTTTTATGAGTTTTATTTATTTATTTATTTTATTTTTTCCCCAGCCACAAAAGCTGATGGATTTGCACTTTACTTCCTTGGAGAATGCAACAATGTAAGTATTTTCTGATATACACTTAACAAACAGTCAAAACTTTAGACACAGCTTAAGTCTTAAGTATTACTATTTTTCACATTTTAGAATAATAATATAGTAACTGCCACTTTGATTTAAGAAAGGATAAAAGTTGGAAATCATTTAGTGGCCATTTAAATAAATGGTTAAATGAAAGAGCTATTCTATATTTTACATTCGTCAAAGAAGCCAGCTTTTGCCCAGATGCTTAAATTAGGAACAATCTATAATTTGTCAACAAAATTTCTAAACACTGAAGCATTAGAGGTCTTTAGATCAAAAGGTTCCTAAGATCATGAGAAACATAAACAGGGCCGAGTGAGTGCAAACCTTTGATTGGTCATGTACATGTTCTGTTTGTCTCAAAATGGCCTGGAATTTCTATAGCATTAAAACACTTGAGACCCCTGCTATGTTCATTTCCTCTCTTTTTCCACTTGAGTGCTTTTACTCGGATGGCTAGTATTGTGACCAAGCATATAACACAGTTTGAAAGAGCGTCTCTTGTGCCTTTAATAATAATAATAACGTATTTAATTATTAATGTTATTTTCATTTTATACAACTGCCAGTTTTATTGGGCACTGCTTGTTTAAGTGTAAATATTTAACATCTTAAGACTGAATTTTACTTTTTTCAGGCAAGTGTTGTCTGTTAGCAATGGTAGTAACATTTACTGAGAGCTGTAAAGTACTCTAAATAGACAAATATTATAGTTACAGTGACCAGTCAGGACGTTTTCCTTAACGCCATGCTGTTTTGTCGATGTTGCCTTCTCTGTCACAGAGTTTATGTTTGTTCACTCCGACGGGGGCAAAAGAGGGGCTTCCTGGGCTCATCCCCTCTGGTCCCATCGCATTTGGGACCACCATCGCGGCTCACGTTGCAAAGACACGCAAGACACTACTTGTAGAGGACATCATGGGGGTGAGCCTATTATCTTACTATTTTAAAAGATCTTCAAAATCATTTCACTGAATGAATAATTCAATTAAATCTTACAAAGTAAATTCTTCTATTTCTTGTATTTCAGCAAATGCTTTAACGTTGTGTAGTTAATGAAATTACTGGGACTGTATGTGAGATGTGTCACTGCACTTACATCATGTCTACACTGGAAGTGACCAATAACGTGTCATGCCACATCCAGTTTGTCAGACACTGGGAGCAATTAAAATGCACGTCATCTTGAATGTTCACTAACACAGACCATTCAGCTGTAAGCTTGAGGCTACACTTTAGAAACATTCAAATGACAGTTTTGGAGAATCAAAGACATTTTACACATATTGCTTACATTCTTAGATTAGGAGTGTTTAAAGAACAGCACATCCAGTGAACATATGAATATATAAACTCCTCCCCCTGGACTGGCCTGAATCCCTGTGTGCTCTTTTTTTTTTCTGCAGGATGAGAGGTTCCCTCATGGCACAGGGCAGGACTCAGGGATTCGTGTACATTCTGTTTTGTGTCTACCCATCCTCACCGCCATCGGAGACCTCATCGCTATCCTGGAGCTGCACCGGCACTTGGGCAGAGAGCCCTTCAACCTCAGCCACCAGGAGGTACTCTAAGGGAGAAAGTGCTGGTATTTGTTACATGTCTACCCATGTCCCTCTGCTCTCTTTGTCGTCAGGACTAGTAAAGACACATTCTAGCATCTGTGGGATGCTTCAGTTACCACATTTAATATTTTGATGAATAAGAAATTCTCATGGAACTTTACACTTATTAGTGTAATTTTTTACTTCACAATTGTGTGAATGAAAAATGGACTGATACTGAGTCTGATTTCAGTCCATCCATTCAGATAAACCCACCCTTTAGCTGGCGAACTGAGGTCAAAAGTTTACATCCCCCGTTCAGAATTTGCAAAATGTTAATTATTTTACCAAATAAGATAGATCATACAAAATGCATGTTATTGTTTATTTAGTACTGACCTGAATAAGATATTTCACATAAAAGATGTTTACATATAGTCCACAAGAGAAAATAATACTTGAATGACCCTGTTCAAAAGTTTACATCCCCTTGATTCTTAATACTGTGTTGTTACCTGAATGATCCACAGCTGTTTTTTTTTGTTTTGTTTATGAGTCCCCTGTTTGTCCTGAACAGTTAAACTTCAGAAAAATCATTCAGGTCCCACAAATTCTTTGGTTTTTCAGCTTTTTGTTTCTATTTAAAACCTTTTCTGCAATGACTGTGTGATTTTGAGATCTGTCTTTACACACTGAGGACAACTGAGGGACTCATATGCGACTATTACAGAAGGTTCAAATGCTCACTGATGCTTCAGAAGGAAAAACTATGCATTAAGAATTTGAAGTTCAGGGTACATTTAACTTTTTTTGTCTTCTGTGAAACACTATATTCTGTAGCTTTTGAAGGGCAGTACTAAATGAAAAAATATGATATTTAGACAAAATAAGAAAAATGGTTACATCTCCATTTTATTCAAAAGTTTTTACTCCCGTCTCTTAATGCACAATTTTTCCTTCTGGAGCATCAGTAAGCAGGTGAACCTTCTGTAATAGTTGCATATGATTTCACAGTTGTCCTCAGTATAAAAAGATGGATCTCAAAATCATACAGTCATTGTCATTGGAAAACCAAATAATTTGTGGGACCTAAAGGATTTTTCTGAAGAACAGCAGGCAGTTTAACTGTTCAGGACAAACAAGGACTCATGAACAACTATCAATAAACAAAAAAAAAACACAGCTGTGGATCATTAAGGTAACTTATTATTAAGAATGTAAACTTTTGAACTGGGTCACTTTTTTTTATAAATTCAACTATTATTTTTTTCTTGTGAACTATAAGTAAACATCTCTAATGTGAAATATCTTACTCAGGTCAGTACTAAATAAACAATAACATGCATTTTGTATGGTCCCTCTTATTTTGGTAAAATTATTAACATTTTGCAGATTCTGAAAGGGGGATGTAAACTTTTTGACCTCAACTGTACTGTTGAATATTTTTATTCCTGGTCATTTCAATAGGAATTTATACAATCTGGAATTTCACGTAAGGGGCAAAAGATTTCCCCACGCAGCAGGTCTTTTGTGAAATCACCACGTTGACCAACAGAAATCAGCTTGTTTTAAAAGTGACTTCTGTATGAGCTGTGGTTCATGCATCAATGAACCTTTTTTGACCATGAAATTCCACCGAATTTTCTCTAATGTGACAGTGTCGTAAATGGCTGGTCCTATGGTACAGATCTTATGCCATCTGCCAGTTCACAGTACATTATAAACACAAAGTACAGTATAAAATGTTTGATTCGTTCCTGTAAATAATTCTGTTAGTGTTATTTCATAATTTTCATGACTTTACTGTTATTGTAAAACAGGGATGGGCCACTTCCTCCACAGAGTTTGTCCTGCAGAGTTTGGCTTCATTCCTAATCAAACACACACCTTGTAATATTAAAGTTATCATAAAGACTTAGGCTATGTCCAAAAATGCCCCTATACGCTTAAATGGTGTCTGAACACATAGTGGACATTACGAAGCACACTCATTTAATCCCATAATGCACCTTAATAACTAATGTACATTAGCGGCTTGCCACTAGATAATGCGCATGCACAGAAAGCATCATGGTAAATGAATTCACTAGGCTATGTTTGTGCAGTAATGTCCTAACTTAGCAGGACAGTGACTCTTGACTTTAAGAGTTACTCATTTCAGCTGTAAAATGTAGAAAATACTACTAATAAAGAATATGTAATTGCATTCACACTTACTGTCAGGTACAAGGAACTACAAAGTTTGTTCATAGAGTGCTCAAGATATTGTGTCTTTGACTAAGTGTACCTTGTTTTTTAGGTTGCAACAGCAAATTTGGCCTGGGCCTCTGTAGCCATACACCAAGTCCAGGTGAGTACATTTAAGAAAAACAAAGCATTGCTTGTTTTTGCAGTTTGACAGTTAGGTGTCCTGTTGCATAAGGTGTTTGATTCTGTTCTACACACGTGTTTTGATTTCTGTAATCCACTGTGTACATGGACCAGGCTGCAGGTGGGCCCAGTGTAAGCAACCAGACCACACATTAAACACACCCTCGTCTCAGGAGGAGCAATTAATGTTTGTACGTAAATGGTTGTTCGCTGTGAATGACACCACTCTGGGTTTTAATGTCCCTGTGCATCACGGGGCTCTGTGGGAATAACTCTCACTGTGGGACACAAACCTTCTCAGAAGTTAGGGAGCCATCAGAACATGGCAGTTATGAGCAGACAAGGAGGAGCATAAGTAACACATTTTAGGGCTCAGATGCAAGATACTAAAGGGCAAAAACACTGCATTTTTCAGATTTTGGGCTTTTTTTTTCATAAAGTATTTTTTTCAGACTTTTGGAAAGAAACATTCAAAACACTTTTTAAGCTTTTCTTTTATAGCACTTTATCTATTTGTGTCTATAGATTTCAATTACAATGCATATCCTTTACATTTTTCTCAAAATGTGATTTTTCTTTTGCACTGAGCGGCAAATCTCCACTTCAGCTGCAATTACTTACACCAAACTTTACGGTTTTATTCCTCTCTACATTTTGAAGGTTTTTAAAGAGGGTTTTGTTCATATATATTTTGCCTGATTTTACACAACATTTTATTTCTAAAAAATGGTGCAAATTATTAATTTTTGATAGTCTTAGTGTACAGATATCTAAAAAATCCCATCTGTAAAAGCCTTTCAAACAAGAACCTGGATTCATTCAGTGTTCAGTTTTTATTTTTTCTAGAAAGGCATGCATATGAGTGCATATTTAATAAGATAATGCCTTGCATTTTTAAACATAACATTTCAGGAAACTTGTAATACGAAAAAGATTTGCAATTCATAATGTAATCTATTAACTGGGGAAGTATGGTGATATCTATCTATGTATGCATTTATTTACTTTACCCTGTTCACCTAGATTGTCTTTCCCTAAAGGAATGGATCACTAAAAAATGTAGTTTAATTAACCTTATTTCGTAAATACTGACATAATTGTAATTTTCAGGAATAGTTCACCCCAAAATGCCAGTTCTTTCTCTAAGAAATTTGATTCCAGCATAGGACCAAAGATGTTATCTATCGAAATGTCCAAACAAATTTGTTTCCATACCACATAAAACAAATAGATTATATAGATGAATAAAGCATGCAATCTTCAAAAGAAAAAAGAAAAAAGGAAGCACTGTAAAAGTAGTCCATATGACTTATGCACCATGTTTTCTGAATCTATATAACTGTGTGTATTATCAGCTTTTACACTTTCTAAAACTGCCTAAAAATGTATAATTGATGGCTGGTGATCAGTTAAACGCATAGAATTCACACATTTCCTAGAAGAAAGACATTTTAAACAACAATTTGCTGTGATTGCCATCTTGAAACCTCCTGTTCATTTTTCACTCACAGGTTTGCAGAGGTCTTGCCAAACAGACGGAACTCAATGACTTTCTCCTAGATGTGTCAAAGTAAGTGAGTTCATGCATAAAAAAGTTTCTTAAATGTCAAGAAATGTCAAGAACATGTCCAGGTCTTCATAACATAATCATAACTAAAAATTTTGCTTAAAGAAAACTGTTCAGCCTGACTTTATTTCCATGAAAGTTAATCACTTTTTTCACATTACAGAAAGAAATATGCTTAATTATTATGAAAAGAATATTACAGTGCAAAATATCTACATTTTACCTTTTTTTTTTAGGTAAAATATGCACTAGATATGTTTTATTGAGATTCACCTATTTTTTGAGATTCACACATTTTTGTTTACTGGCAAGTAACATTATAATAAATAGGCAATGTTATGTATGAAGAATGCATGCATATGTATTTGTGTTATGCTGTGTCTTTGTATCATACGGTTATGACAGGTCTTTCTCTTCTTTTCGATTTCAAACAGAACGTACTTTGACAACATAGTGGCAATAGATTCTCTACTTGAACATATCATGGTGAGTAGGTTCTTCTTCTCTCGGGAAGGTCACATGCTTGGTCATGAGGACAAACGTGCTGTTCTTCTGTCGCTCATCTGTGTCACCATCAACGCCAAAGAAATTTGTGCAATGAAAGACCTTCTCTCATTTGTTTGCTATGTTCTCTGCTTACCCAGCCTTGGGCTTGTTGTTAAATATTCTTATTCTCATTTATGCACATGTTTGTGTTCTCTAGATATCACTCACACAAACACAAATATTCATACACTCCAAGTATCAGATCTCCGGCCCCCTCACGTCTCTGTCCCCTTTTTCCTGTTGAGCAAAGCACCACAGGAAGTGATGTAAATAGGTCAGGGAGAGGACAGAAAGTCAGTCTGACATTGCTCCAGCATCTTTCTGAGCTAGTGTCCCTCTCAGGGATTCTTTCAGATTTTTCTAAGCACATACTTCCAAAATGAAGATAATATGTTTCAGTAGTTAAATGAATAAAAAGTTTGTAAAGATTTCTCGCTCGTCAGCAGTTTCAGAAAGCAGAAGTTTATCTTGGAGGGGAGAAGACACGATGTGCCACCAAGTTGTGAAATCTAGAGGGAAGGACAAGTTCCTCAGTTGCTAGACTCACATAGAAACGTAGTCGTTGACCGTTAGGGGTTTTTCAATGGCTTATAAATGTGATTTACACTTGGGATTAACACTTATTTCAAACAATATTTACTCAAATATACTATAAATTTAAAAACTGTTATCTATCAACTAAGCTTGATTAATATACATCAATATTTCTGGTTATCAATGCAGATAAACTCACTGTAGATAAAGCACACTTGCATAGTAATGTTGTTAAAATGAATTTTTGACAAACATGCATTGCATTCTGTCTTGGGAAAATGTCATTAAGGAAGTGCATGTTTGTTATTTGTGTTTCAGATATATGCAAAAAACCTGGTTAATGCGGACAGATGTGCGCTCTTCCAGGTAGATCACAATAACAAAGAGCTGTACTCTGACCTGTTTGATATCGGGGAGGAGAATGAAGGGAAACCCGTCTTTAGGAAAACCAAAGAAATTAGGTGAGCATCCAGAAATTCAGAATGTGTATATTCTCAAATTTTAGCTTGAAATCAAAAGTAAGATAAATCTATTATAGTTATTATAGACAATAAGCACTCCACTTCACATACAGTGCCTTGCAATAGTATTCATACCCCCTTATTTTTTTCATGGTTTGTTATGTTGCTGCCTTATGTTAAACTGTTTTCGATTTACCTTTTTTCAGATCAGTCTACAATCCAAGCACCATTATGACAAAACAAAAGCAGAACTTCATAAATGTATAAAAAAAAACCTCAGTGCTTAGCTTAAGCACATTTACAGCCTCAAGTCTTTTTGGGTATGATGCAGCAAGATTTTCACATCAACATTCGGCAATTATCTGCCATTCTTTGCCTCACCTCTTCACCTTGAATAGGGTCTGGCAGATATTTTCAGGTTTCTCCAGAGAAGTTTGATTGGGTTCAAGCCCAGGCTCTGGCTGGGCCACTCAAGGATATCACAGAGTTGTCTTTGGGGATGGTACTCTGCAGGTAATGAGCAGTGCTTGGTTTCCTTTAAACATGATGCTGGGAATAGAGGTTCATCAGACCACAGAATATTGTTTCATACATTCTGATTGGAAATTCCAAGTGGTTTTTATGTCTTCACTGAGGAGAGGTTTGAGTCTTGCCACACCACCATAAAGCCCAGATCGGTGGAGTGTTGCAGTGATGTTTGTCCTTCTGTATGTTTCTCCTATCTCCATATATGATCATAGAGCTCAAGTAGAGTGACCATCAGGTTCATGGTCGCCAGTCTAGCCAAGGCCCTTCTCCATCAATTGCTCAGTTTAGCCAGGAAGTCAGCTCAAGGAAGAGTTGTGGTTGTTTCACACTTCTTCCATTAAGGGAATGGAGACTACATGCTTCTGTAAACCTTCAATGCAGCAGAATTTTTTTCTGTTTCTAACTCGACAGGCAGTTATTTTGACCTCAGGGAGTGGTTTTTGCTCTGATATGCATTTTCAGCTGTTAGACCTTTTCTGAGAGGTGTGTGCCTTTCCAAATCATACTCATTCAAATGAATTGGACAGTTTAACTCCACTCAAAGTGTAGTAACATCTACAAGCAATATGAATGCTCCTGAGCTAAATTTCAAGTGTCCCAGGAAAGGGTATGAATACTTAAACAATGGAATCATTTACGTTTTTTATTTCTAATAAATCTGCAAATTTGTTACAAACCTGTTGTGTGCTTTGTCATTATGGTGTATGGAGTGTAGATTGATGTGGAAAAAAAGTAAAGTTTAAAGTCAAAGCAGTTTAACATAAGGCTACAACATAAAAATGAGGGGGTGTGAATACTTTAGCAAGGCACTGTAATGCAGGAAAAATTATGTAATAGAAAAAAATCTCATAAAAAATAATTATTATCAAGTATTTATACATCATGGTAGTTAATATGTTGAAGAATTGTATTTACTGTAATACAAGTAATCAAATCGAATTAAATAGTTTGTTTTTAATTTTCTGTTATTTTGAGGTGAAATGTGACCTGCACATGTTTTCATCCCCAAATATCTGAATCTAAGCATACTTCATACATTGGTAACTGATCTTAAACACTCACCCCCAGGTTTTCTATAGAGAAAGGAATAGCAGGTCAGGTGGCGAGAACGGGAGAAGTTTTGAATATTCCGGATGCCTATGCAGACCCCCGTTTCAACAGGTAGGAAAGATTTTCATTTTCCATGCAAAAACACCACAGCTTTCTTTAAGCAAGTTCATTAAGAACTAGATTTTACAATAAGCAGTTCGGGCTGGATTGATAGCTAAAGTAACACACAGTAATACACAATTTTGCACTGTGACACATTGAACGAGGCACAAACCCACAAAGTCATAGTTTAAGTCATATTTTAATCCAAAATGAGAAGACAGATAGAAACAAACAAAGAAACAAATGAATGAAGTTCTCATTACACTAATGTTAAAGTAATACAATATTATTTTAAAATATTTATAAATCACAGTATTGCTTGTTTATATCAAAAAAAAAAAAAAAATGTTTTGCTGAGATTGAGCCAGCAGGTACATCATATGGGTGTTTTGATGAGTTAGACATATGGACACACAGTGGTTTGTGGTTGTAGGCGTTAAAGTGGACATGTCAGATGAAAGGGGCGTCTGGATTTGTGTAAATCTGCAACAAGGTGATTATGTTAAGCCCAGATGAGCCAGCGCTAGAAACCGTTGTGTGTTCAACTCAATCCCTTACTCAGTCATATACAAACACTATGGGTGTTCAGCTGTGTGTCTGTGTCTGTGTGCATTTCTCTGTCATCTGCTCCGCCTTTCACAGAGAAGTAGATCTCTACACTGGCTACACGACGCGGAATATCCTGTGCATGCCCATAGTCAGCCGCGGGACTGTGATTGGTGTTGTACAAATGGTGAACAAGCTGGGAGGAAGTGCCTTCACTAAAACTGATGAGAACAACTTTAAGATGTTCGCCGTCTTCTGTGCTTTGGCCTTACACTGTGCAAATGTAAGTGCGCAGACCTAAGATTTAAAAAAAACATCTGTCGGTAATAATAACACACCTTCTAGAGAATGGCAGTGTTTGGAAAAAATATGCTGAGGAGTATCTACAAGAGTTTTGGTAGTGTTGCCAGATTGGGTGGATTTCTGCATCTTTGGACGGTTTTGAATTTGATTTTGTGGGTCAAAATTGGTTTGAGTGTGTGGACAAAATCTGGGCTCGTTTGGGATTGGTTGGCCTTTTTTTATTGCTTAACAGACAAAACCCAAGTGTGCATGTACTCCATCCAACCAGTCATCGTGATGCTATTAAACACACATGCCCATTGCAGAGTAAGTTTTTGAACACAAATGTCATATTTTTGGCTGTAATGTGTGTACATGAGCATGAAACTTTTTTTTGTTTGTTTCACATTTGTTAAATTTCTTTCGCTGTGTTTGCCATTTGATCCATTTTCCTATTTTATTGTTCTCCAGTCTGGGAAACTGATTATTTTTTTTTTATAATTAAGACTTACTGAAATGCTATTTAAACTTACAGTTATTTTTATTCTTCTGAGACTAAAATTTCTGACTGCTACTCCTCCTAGAGCTTTAACTCCACAAACTCCAAACTCAGCTCAGATCTTCAGACTGTTCTGACTCCAGTTGCTATATCTTTCTAAGTCTAGCAGCTAGAATGTTAGTGACATGCTAATCGGGCTAGAAACATGTTAACATGTTAATCATTCTAGAAACATGCTAGTAACTTGCTAATCATGCTAACAACAGGCTACTAATGCAAACATCATGCTAGTGACATTCTAATCATGCTAGTAACAGGTTAATCATGTTAGAAACATTGCTAGAAACAGGCTAACAACATGATAATCAAGCTAGTAACATGCTAATAACTTGAAAATTATGCTAGAAACATGCTAACAACATGCTAATCAGGCTAGAAACATGTTAATAATGCTAGTAATGCTAACATCTAGCAGCATTCTCATCATGCTAGCTACACACTATTAACATGCTAATCATGTTAGAAACATGATAACAACTTGCTAATCATGTTAGAAACATACTAGTGCCTTGCTTATCATGCTAGAAACATGCTAGCAACATCTTAAAGATTTTAACACCAAACTATCAACATACTAGCAACACACTACTGACATGTCAATCATGTTACAAACATGCTAATCATGCTGGAAACATGCTAGTAAAATGCTAAATAAGTTAGAAACATGCTAACAACATGTTAATCATGTTACAAACATGTTAGAAACATGCTAACAACATGTTAATCATGCTGGAAACATGCTAGTAACATGCTAAATAAGTTAGAAAAATGCTAACAACATGTTAATCATGCTATCAACATGCTAATCGTGCTATCAATATGCTAGCAACACTATTGACGTTAATCATGTTACAAACATGTTAGAAACATGCTAACAACATGCTAATCATGCTGGAAACATGCTAGTAAAATGCTAAATAAGTTAGAAAAATGCTAACAACATGTTAATCATGCTATCAACATGCTAATTGTGCTATCAATATGCTAGCAACACTATTGACGTTAATCATGTTACAAACATGTTAGAAACATGCTAACAACATGCTAATCATGTTGGAAACATGCTAGTAAAATGCTAAATAAGTTAGAAACATGCTAACAACATGTTAATCATGCTATCAACATGCTAGCAACACACTATTGACATGTTAATCATGTTACAAACATGTTAGAAACATGCTAACAACATGCTAATCATGCTGGAAACATGCTAGTAACATGTTAAATAAGTTAGAAACATGCTAACAACATGCTAATCATGCTATCAACATGCTAACAACATGTTAATCATGCTATCAATATGCTAGCAACACACTATTGACATGTTAATCATGTTACAAACATGTTAGAAAAATGCTAACAACATGTTAATCATGCTATCAACATGCTAGCAACATGCTAATCGTGCTATCAATATGCTAGCAACACTCTATTGACGTTAATCATGTTACAAACATATTAGCAACATGCTAACAACATGCTAATCATGCTGGAAACATGCTAGTAACATGTTAAATAAGTTAGAAACATGTTAACAGCATGCTAATCATGCTATCAACATGCTAGCAACATACTATTGACATGTTAATCATGTTACAAACATCTTAGAAAAATGTTAACAACATGCTAATCATGCTATCAATATGCTAGCAACACACTATTGACATGTTAATCATGTTACAAACATGTTAGAAAAATGCTAACAACATGTAAATCATGCTATCAACATGCTAGCAACATGCTAATCGTGCTATCAATATGCTAGCAACACTCTATTGACGTTAATCATGTTACAAACATATTAGCAACATGCTAACAACATGCTAATCATGCTGGAAACATGCTAGTAACATGTTAAATAAGTTAGAAACATGTTAACAGCATGCTAATCATGCTATCAACATGCTAGCAACATACTATTGACATGTTAATCATGTTACAAACATCTTAGAAAAATGCTAACAACATGCTTATCATGCTATCAACATGCTAGCAAAATGTTAATCGTGCTATCAATATGCTAGCAACACTCTATTGACATGTTAATCATGTTACAAACATCTTAGAAAAATGCTAACAACATGCTAATCATGCTATCAACATGCTAGCAACACACTATTGGCATGTTAATCATGTTACAAACATGTTAGAAACATGCTAACAACATGCTAATCATGCTGGAAACATGCTAGTAACATGATAAATAAGTTAGAAACATGCTAACAGCATGTTAATAATGCTATCAACATGCTAGCAACATACTATTGACATGTTAATCATGTTACAAACATCTTAGAAAAATGCTAACAACATGCTTATCATGCTATCAACATGCTAGCAAAATGTTAATCGTGCTATCAATATGCTAGCAACACTCTATTGACATTAATCATGTTACAAACATGTTAGAAAAATGCTAACAACATGCTAATCATGCTATCAACATGCTAGCAACACACTATTGGCATGTTAATCATGTTACAAACATGTTAGAAACATGCTAACAACATGCTAATCATGCTGGAAACATGCTAGTAACATGATAAATAAGTTAGAAACATGCTAACAGCATGTTAATCATGCTATCAACATGCTAGCAACATACTATTGACATGTTAATCATGTTACAAACATCTTAGAAAAATGCTAACAACATGCTTATCATGCTATCAACATGCTAGCAAAATGTTAATCGTGCTATCAATATGCTAGCAACACTCTATTGACATTAATCATGTTACAAACATGTTAGAAAAATGCTAACAACATGCTAATCATGCTATCAACATGCTAGCAACATGTTAATCGTGCTATCAATATGCTAGCAACACTCTATTGATGTTCATGTTACAAACATGTTAGAAACATGCCAAACACATGTTAATGATGCTAACAACATGCTAGCAACACACTATTGACATGTTAATCATGTTACAAACATGTTAGAAACATGCTAACAACATGCTAATTATGTTAGAAACATGCTAACAACATGCTAAAACATGCTATCTATCCATTTACCAATCCATTCATCTGACCGACTGTATTGCCTTCAAAACATTCAAGCTTTAAGCTTTAAAACTACTTTAAACTTCAATATTTTTTTACTGAAAACCATAACATTTCTACAATTTCTAAAACTTTCAAAAACTTTCTAAAACCTTTTAAAACTTTTCACACTTTCTGATCAGGCTTTCTCAAGCCAACTTAAAGTTTGTCTTGACAAACTTTGTTTTATCTAGTTTAATTTTGTGGACCTTCAGTTTTAAGATTGTAAAGACAATCCTTATCAATCTTGGTTGATATGGAAGTAGAATTGTACCACATTCTTTTGGCAGTAAATGTTTTGGGTGTGTTTTTCTTGGAGTGGGGCTTTTGAGCTAAAAATCGTCAAACCAATCTGGCAACACTGATCACACACGAGTCTCGTCACATAACAGCTTTTAAAATGATTGAAGAATGTTAATATTTAAAAGACCATGAGTGCTCTGCTGCCATCCACTGATGAGATTTATATTTAGACTGAATTTAAACCTCACATTTTGCCAGTGATTTATTTACTCTTTTACTAATTTATATGAAGAAGAGTAAAGGAAGAATAAAGTATAATTATGATGCTACCACTTTATGGTACCTGAAATGATCTGCTAACATAACCATAGCTAATATATTGATGTATAGATATCCATTTAGATAAATGCAACCACAAAATGTTCAAAGGCTTAGACTATTTTGCATGTATATTTTGCATCTGCGTAGACACATGGGGTGTATGTATGTATTTGTGAACAGATGTATCACCGGATAAGACATTCAGAGTGCATTTACCGGGTGACGATGGAGAAGCTTTCGTATCACAGTATCTGCACGTCAGAGGAGTGGAAGACCCTCACAAATCTCTCCCTCCCTTCAGCCATATATAAAGAGATCGAACTGTAAGTTTCCACTTTCATACATCAAAGATCACTGTTAATGGCTTTCAATAATAGTTACTTAGTAGTTATTTAATTTTACAACTCTAAAATCTGATAAAATGTCTAAAACAGGTGTTAAAAAGCATGACTGAACATCATTTGTCTCTTCAGTACAATTAGGTGAATGCAATAATTGTTACTTTTAATTAGTTTTTCGGTAACACTGTTGACTAGCATGCAATTTTTTATTATATTACTAAAAATATATTATTAAGATGTTTTAACTGTATTTTTTCATGATCCACAAAAACTAAGTGTGCATATTGGTTTGGTGTTATTTTTACATGTAGACAAGTGGATATGACACACGAGTGCATTTACCGTCAGGATGTATTGAGCACGTTTTTGGCTCATATTTCCCTCATGCTGATTTGAATTGCAAACAAACTGTCATATTTCTGTCTAAGGTTTCACTTTGACATTGCTCCTTTTGAGGAACTGTGGCCTGCAATATTTGTATACATGATTCACAATTCATGTGGGAAAAGCAGGTAAGAATGCATTGATTTCTAAAAGATCTGTGTGTTTCATCTCAATGTATCTTAAAACCAGGAAGAGAAATTAAGGAAATTACATAATATTTGTTTGTAATAATGTCTTGCTAAGGCTAAATTCAGTGGTATGTAATCCTAAATGTAAATGATTAAATCAGATTTTTACATTTTGCATAATTTGTTAGTAAGCTAACTTTTAAACTAACTAAAATGGTTATTGGAGCAAAATTGTTGGTGGTGTAAATAACAGGTGTATCATTTGCATACAAAATATATTTAAATAATTTATGTAACTGTTTGTGCATCTGTTGTCTTAATAAAAATCAATCCTTTAGACATAAAATTACCTGTAGATAAAGAAAGCTCATGTTTCAAAGCATTGCTTTAACAAGGCAAAGGTGTACAATCACACTTTCTTTGTGTAATTAAAGCTTTGAGCTGGAGAAACTGTGTCGCTTTACTATGTCAGTGAGGAAAAATTACAGACGAGTTCCATACCACAACTGGAAACACGCTGTGACGGTGGCACACTGCATGTATGCCATCCTGCAAAAAACCACTGGGATCTTCACTGAGCTTGAGGTCAGTATCATTCTTGTAACGGCTTTAACAGTGAACTTACAAAAGATGCAACACAAGTGTTGAGAAAGCTATTTTGAAATGATAATATACATAGTTAACTACAGTAACTGAATGGGTGCAGCAACTATTATACACTAAATTAATTCTGTATAAGTTCATTGTTCCATTTTTAATGGGTAGTCTACATTTAAGAGCAGTATAGGAGTATAGATTTACTGTCCTCTGAAAATAACTCAACATACAGCCATTATTGTCAAAATAGCTGGCAACAAAAGTGAGTACACCCTAAGTGATAACAGCAGTATGTTGTTTAACTATCTAAAGCCACGTGTCCTATTCGTCATGTTTATGTTTTTGTCTGCTTGACAGGACCATACAAAGTTGTGTATCTTGTATTAGAGCAGTTAAAATGCTTTAAGTACAATTCTCTCATACTGACCACTGGATGTTCAACATGGCATCTCATGGCAAAGAACTCTCTGAGAATTCGAGAATTAGAATTGTTGCTCTCCACAAAGATGGCCAAGGCTATTAGAGGTTCAGTAACACCCTGAAACCTAGTTACACTACAGGGGTCAGAGTCATACAGAGGTTTCCAAGATGGGTTCCATTCGAAAAAGGCCTTGCAAGGGTCGATTAATGAAGTTGAGCACTTGTTCTGTGCGTCAGGTGCAGAACCTGGCTTCAAAAAAGCAGATGCATGAGTGCTGCCAGCTTTGCTTTAAAGGTTGCAGAAGTAGAAGTTCAGCTTGTAAGTGCTCAGACCATACACCACACACTGCAACAAGTCGGTTTGCATAGGCGTCATCCCAGAAGGAAGCCTCATCTGAAGTTGGCTCACAAGAAAGCCCACAAACAGTTTGCTGAAGACAACCTGTCCAAGTGCATGAATTACTGGAACCATGTCCTGTGGTCTGATAAGACTAAGATAAACTATATTTGGCTCAGATGGTGTCACAAAGTTCACTTGGGGACAAGTACTCACTTTTGTTGCCAGCTCTTTTGACGGTAATGGCTGTATGTTGAGTTATTTTCAGAGGACAATAAATCTATACTACTATACAAGCTGCACATTGACTACTCTAAAATATATTCAAGTTTCATTTCTATAGTATTGTCCCTTGAGAAGATATACTAAAATGGTTGCTGAAATGTGAAGGGTGTACTCATTTTTGTAAGATACTGTTTCATTCTTGGTCCTTTACTGTCACTGAAAAATGTAGCTAGCAGAAGTTAGTAGGTCCATAGTGTGACTTACTCCCTTGCCCTGTTTATGTCTTCTCTCACAGAGGAAAGGCTTGCTGATTGCCTGCTTATGCCATGACCTGGACCACCGTGGCTACAGTAACAGTTATCTACAGAAGTTTGACCATCCTCTGGCTGCTTTGTATTCCACATCCACCATGGAACAGCATCATTTTTCACAGACAGTGTCCATCCTGCAGGTAAAGCTCCTACACACTGTGCCAGCTCACTGTTATAGTTTCAAACACACTAAATGTGGTCAGGAGTTGGTAACTCATTCGGGAGATGCCAGGCGGTTACACCCACCTGTTAGGGGGCAGGAACATATGCACACACTACCCTAGACTCTCCAGTGACTAGTTATGTTGGCTTGGAGAGCCAACATTCTGTTATGCTGTTTAAACTTATTATTATTATTATTATTATTATTATTATTATTATTATGTTGGCTTGGAGAGCCAACATACAGTTATGCTATTTAAACATATTATAATTATAATTCTTCTGATCCGAATTTCTATACGCTACTCCTCCTAGGCCTTTAATGCCACAAGCTTCAAACTTGGCAGAGACCTGGGCCCTGGTCAGGAGAGTGTTGCTATATCTATTTGGACTGATTTTTTTTTTTTACATGAAAAAATTCCTATAGATTTCAATGGGCTGAGAAAAAATGCCCCCTCTAAAGGAGCAATTCACTCCACAGAATGGAAATATGTCCCATAGACTTGAATGGGCTGAGAAAAAATGCGCCCTCTAAAGGAGTAATTCCACTCCACTAAACAGGAGATCGCTGAGCTCTCACCTACTTTCACTTAGACATCGGTGGAAAATACAAATAAATAACGCCTTTAAAATTAAATTATTTGAGCGATTTAATTCAGTCCACCCATCAGAACACATCAAGAGCTGAATTCAGCTGTTTGTGAGCTGTTTTATTTAAAACCCTAAGCATTTCCTTCACAGCATACAGCTTGCCTTCAACGCGTATACGTGGTCACAAACGACATAATTTGCACGAATTTGACCGCCTTTAAAATTACAATATTGCAGCGATTTAATTCAGTCCACCCATTAGAAAATATCAAGAGCTAAATGCAGGTGTTTGTGATCTGTTTTATTTCATACAGAGAGCGCTGTGTTCAGCAGTGTGTTAGACATGAGCTTCACGGCTCGGAGATGTCCGTCTGAGAATTATACATGACTGAACGTCTTTTAAAAGCATTAAAAAAAACACTCCAGCGATTGTACACAATAAATATAGAAGAATATTTTAAAGAGCTGCATTGGGTGCAAATGAGCTGTTTCATAGGAATTTCACTAACAACGGCGGCATGCGGCTGGCATTCTGTGTTAACAAAGGCATCATTTGCACGCCTTTTAAAGGTATTTAAATACAAACACTCCAGCGATTCAACATAATAATATTAGAGTAATATATTAAAAAGGTTAAATGCTTGCTTATTTTTGCTCGTGTGGTCAACTGCACACAGCAACGCGTTCTGAACTACATTAATCCTGGCTTCTGCCAATAAGAAACACTTCTCTCGGACAAACACAGACAAGATCATTTCAAAATACATCAAAGCTGAACGAATATAATCGAAAACAGTTGTTTATGTCTCAAGTGAGAAATAAATCAGATGTGGATCATTATATTGGATTTAAACATTAAAGTGGCCGCATTTTGCTTTCTGTCTTCAATGTCACTCTATAAAAAAAAATCGTTCATTTGTCTTGGCTTCTTTTAAGTATTTATGTATGCATTTATTTATTGCTCTAACAAGGATCAATAATGATGAAACCAGTGCATCCTTCAAGATCTCAGTTCAGAGACCTATTTATAGTGCTTCATTTAGGTGAGAGAACTTTGAAAATAGCAAACAGGGAAAACAATTACAAGCATATAAATCAAATCAAATAATTATTTCACATCCAGCTAGCCAACTCTGATGAACCTGTTGTCATAGACTAGTCTGCTTTTTTATTAGAAAGTGAAATATCAAGGGTGCATTTTCGCAGCGGGGCAGCTCGAGAACGCCAGACACACAAGTGTTCTGCCTCTTTTGCCCCAAGGCTGCCCGGGTTGGCTCTCCAAGCCAACATTTAAAGTTTGTAATCGAACTTTAGCTTCTAGTTAAACTTATGGTATTAAATGGGGACAGTGGCCCCATATATGATTTCAGAGCCAGGAGATTTCAGGAACCACACATTTTAAGGCAAGATACCCCATATGAAAAAAAAAAAACACTGTAACACTTTACAATAAGGTTCATTAGTTAACATTAGTTAGCTACTTAATTAACGTGAACTAAGAATGAACACTACTTGTTGTACAGCATGTAATAATCTTAGTTAATGTTAATGTTAATTTCAGCATTTACTAACACATTATTAAAATTACAAGTTGTGTTTGTTAACATTAGTTAATGCACTGTGAACTAACATGAACGAACAATGAATGACCATATTTTTTATTAACTAACATTAACAAAGATTAAATAGTGTAGTAAATGTATTGTTCATGTTCGTTAATACATTAACTAATGTTACCAAATGACACCTTAATACATTAACTAATGTTAACAAATGACACCTTATTGTGAAGTGATACCCAAAAAAAAGCTATTTTTTATCACTCCCTAAATCAGGAAATGTTGTTAACGGCCAGGAAAAAAAAATCGCCATGTTTGTTGGAAGAAAATCAAATGATATATGAACAAACCCCTCTGTAAGACTATTCAGGATATTAAAATATAGGTAAGAATAAAGATATAGATTAGTAAATAGCGTGTACCAAACACTGTAATGCTGTAAACTGCATTTTAAGAAAATAGTCTTTAAAGATAAGTATTGTCATTTACATCTATATATGCAAATAGATAATATGGATAAAATAAAAACTTAAAAGGTTATTTTGGATGTTTTTTTTCTGAAACAAAAGGCAAATAGTCCAAAATCTAAAAACTGACCAGTGCATTTTTTATGTAATGCCTTGCATGCAGAAACCATCACATTGTCTTTAAATGTCATATCGACAGAATCTAAGATACAAGGAGGCATTCATGTGGTATTTTTTTTTTTTTTTTACAAATTAGGTATCAGTGCAAACATGCCCCCAAAACTTCTACTGAATGCATTTTAGATCACCATGTCACAAGCCAGTTGTAGAGGATTGTAGATCATCACTCCAAGCCACTTCAGCCACCTGAACTGGCTTTTTTTACATGTCAAAAGAGCACTAAAATGCACTGCATGCGTGCATATGTTCCCAATTTTGACAATATTCTCCTTTCCTCATCATTTAATACTGCTGCAATTATCACTAAAAAATGTACGCAAACATGTATTTTAAATTAAATTCTGTTTACTGCCTGCTTTCCACGGGTGGTAGTAGCTCAGCGTTAATTGCATTAGGTATGTAGTGTTGATTTTTGTGTACAGAGCAGTTTGCCCCATAATCTCTCTAATTTCTGTATTTGCATGAGGTCAACCACCAAAAAGACTCTTTCTGTTACTTTTTTCTAATTCTCATATTTAAGAAATTTCCCATCTTAGAGTCAATTGGTTGCCAGCCATCTCTTGGATGCTCTTTCGGCTTTGCTGCAACTCTCCAGCAGAGCCAGACGCCCCATAAGTGGAGCTTTTGCTTTTTTATTGATCTCTTTTTTTCCCATAGCTGGAAGGGCACAATATTTTCTCCAACCTGACTTCCAGTGAGTATGAGCAGGTGCTGGAGATCATCAGGAAGGCCATTATCGCCACAGACCTCGCTTTGTACTTCGGCAACCGCAAGCAACTGGCTGAACTGCTGGCCACAGGAGCGCTGGACCTGAACAACCGTGCTCACAGGTCAGCGTTCATAGTTTACCTACATCGTCACAAAACTTGTAAATTTTACCTCAGCTTTAGAGATATTTTTAGGGAGCCACCGAAACAGTCATTGCTGTACTTAAATTGAAATAGTAACATACTGCTTGAGTGAATCTTATGAAAACAGTTTTTTTTTTAAAGTGAGATTGTCTTAGTGTAATTGCACAAGTAGGTACTGAGTAATATTAACAATTACAATTAGGTTAATACTGCTTTAAATTGTTGTTGTTTTTCCAAAAATTGTTTAAATTAATTGCATTTTTTTTTTTTTTTTTGCAATAAATAAATATCATCCATTTTACCCTAATTTACAGAAGACACCCACTAAAATGTCATTCAGTGTAACAATCTTGTCAGTCATATTTAAAAATCTATTTATGACATTAAAAGACAAATTACTTTCACCCCAAATACTAATTAGTTGTAATTCTACATCTTTTAAATTTGCAACTATTCTAGGTTTTGCTAATTTGTCAGTATTTTTTTTTTTTTTTACTCATTTAAAACACAATAAATTTTAATATGCTCCCCTACTCTTTTATATATGTGACCCTGGAGTCTTAAATCGCTGGGGTATATTTGTAGCAATAGCCAAAAATACATTGTATGGGTCAAAATTATTGATTTTTCTTTTATGCCAAAAATCATTAGGAAATTAAGTAAAGATCATGTTCCATGAAGATTTTTTGTGAAATTCCTTCTATAAATATATAAAAATGTAATTTTTGAGTTTTAGTAATATGCATTGTTAAGAACTTAATTTGGACAACTTTAAAGGTGATTTTCTCAGTATTTTGATTTTTTTGCACCCTCAGATTCCAGATCTTCAAATAGATGTATCTCGGCCAAATATTGTCCTATCCTAACAAACTATACATCAAAATTTAACCTTATGACTGGTTTTGTGGTCCGGGGTCACCTATTTTAATATTTACAAGTCAGAATAAGCATGTTTTTTGAATTTTTACATAAATATTGTGTTACACTGAATGACAATGTAATATTATTTCAACCAAATTTTGACATTTTATTCTCCAAAAACTTATTTGAAACCTTAAAAGTAGACACTTTTCTTACATTTAATGTGCTTTCTATGGACATAAAATCACTTTTGACATGGACATCTTAATGTCTTTGACCCATATATACTTACTGTTTGGTAAAGATTAGGTTTAGGGTTAGATGCTGGCACTTATATGCATAATTTTCCATTATTCCTATAGTAAATACATGCACGACTTCACTTTTAAATAATGTTACCATGAAAATATATCCAGGTTACATTGCACTCTAATTTTTGCATAAATAAATCAGTTTTATTTTTTTAACATCATGACATTTTTCCATGAGAATCAAGCACATTTTCTTCCAAATTTCTCATTATCATAATGCGTCCAGAAATTTTAAGAAATTAAATGAGCATAAATTTAAAAGCTGTATGCAACAGTTTCTTTCAAACTAAAATTTGAGTTGTTTTTAAGTATTTTTAAGTAAACAGTGAATGGTGACTTACATAATGTTCTGCCCCAGCATTTATTGTGTTGGTGTTCGCTCAGGCTTTGTCAATACTATATGCCCTATCTTAAAAGTTTTTAAAATATAGTACAACTTAATTCAAGCAAAGCAATAGATTTGTACCTTACTGCAGAGAATTCCAAGTATGTGTGACTCTCACCCTAATCTGATGAATTGATTATTTGTCCACCAGGGACCGTGTGATCGGTCTGATGATGACGGCCTGTGATCTCTGCTCTGTGACCAAATTGTGGCCCATCACACGACTCACGGCCAACGACATCTATGCTGAGTTCTGGGCTGAGGTAAGCTTTAATCAATGTTAACCAAGCATGAATCTCTTTTTGCTGTAACAATATGGTGTAATAAAGTAAATCATTGTTCAAATCCTTGTATTGTTTTGAGCGGTATGTCAAACTGCAGGCCAGCCTCTGAAGGACAGTCAGTAAAATTGTTCATCTTGTGTGTAATGATAGGGCGATGAAATGAAGAAGATTGGAATGCAGCCCATTCCTATGATGGACAGGGATAAAAAGGATGAAGTTCCCCAGGGACAGGTAAATCAGAACTTTCTGTCATTATCAAATTTGTAGAAGACCGTCACTTTTTTTGTTGCATGCTTTGGAACAGAGCCTTCACATCAAGAGTGTGACTAAAAAGTTGCAGCTGTTATGTTTACATGCAGAGTAAATGTTGAAAAGACTTTTTTTAATGTCTTTCCATGTTCAGTAGTATCTGAGTCCAGTTTTCTCATGTTCTCAGGTGGGGTTTTACAATGCTGTGGCTATTCCCTGTTACACCACACTGTCAGAGCTGTTTCCTCCCTCCAGTCCTTTACTATCAGCCTGCAGGTCAGTCACACACTCAGCACAATGCATGACTGCTCTGATGCTGTGGTATAATCATCTGTCTTCGTAATTACTTTTATTAAGCAAATTGAACCAACAAAATAATATTTTGAAACCTGTTTGGCAAAAGAGATTCCTGGATGAGTCTTGTTCAAAACTGTTATAATCAGTGTTGGGGGTAACGCATTACAAGTAACGCAAGTTACGTAATAATATAACTTTTTCCAAGTAACTAGTAAAGTAACACATTACTTTTTAGTTGACAAGAAAATATATTATTATTCAAATAAGTAACGCCAGTTACTTTATCCCCCATTTATTAATTAAAAGCTCTCCTGTCCCTATGTTGAAAGAAATTGTGAGATTTGTAAGATGTTACTTTAGTTCTAGAATAAATGTAAACATGCATTAATTCATCTCACTCACTGAAAAAAACAGATACAGTCTTCCTCAAAATAAATAAAGACAGTGAAAATCAACGCAAACCTGCAATTACTAAATATGTTAAATAATACATATATCTGTTATGTATTTAATCCCATTTTATTAACCAATGTCTTTGCTGCCAACCTTCGATGATCCAATTCATCCATACTAATAAGCAAAAATTACTCATTTGTTTTTCTTTTTTTACTGCTGAAGTGTTGACATTTTTTCTTCTGCCGTCTACTGTACAGACGTGAATTTACTTTTCTCTAAGCCTGAGGCTTTTGGTGTGAAAAGGCTTTTACATTTGCCCAAAATAGTACTTTTTATAATAAAAACAAACAAGCAAGCCCTTCCCAGATTTAAAAAGTAACGCAAAAGTAACAGAATGCATTACTTTCCATAAAAAGTAACTAGTAATGTAATTAGTTACTTTTTTAGGGAGTAACTCAATATTGTAATGCATTACTTTTAAAAGTAACTTTCCCCAACACTGATTATAATCACTATATGCAGACCTGTGACCGAACATCAACTTTGTTGCATTACAGGCTAATGAGTTACTTTACTCAGTGCAGTGGTTCTCAACTGGTTTGGCAGTTGAATCAAACTTTCCTAAAGTCATTAAAGACTCAAAAATGAAAATTAGCTCATTATTTACTTACTTTCAAGGCATCATAGGTGTATATGACCTCCTTCTTTCAGACGAATGTAATCTGAGTTATATTAACAATTGTTCTGACTCCTTCAAGCTTTATAATGTAATAGGCGGGTGTTTCTCTTCATCAGTCCAAAACAAGTCCAATAAAGTGCATCCATCTATAATAAAAAGTGCCTCACATGGCTCCGGGGAGTGAATAAAGGCCTCCTGTAGTGAATCAATGCATTTTTGTAAGAAAAATATACATATTTAAAACATAATAATCACTTTTAATAAAGTAATAATAATCCCTTGTGCTAATAGTAATAGTGGAGAGATCAAAACAAAACAACGTTCACAAATTAGAAGTACAAAGTGAGGATTTGTAAAGAAAAATGACAGAGGATTTTGATATAAGCCAAAAGGAGACTGGTTTTCTTTTGCTGAAGTCAGGAAACTTTGCTTTCTTTGCTCCTGTAAATAAACATTGGTTTTATTATTGATATATGCACTTTATTGGAATTGTTTTGGATTAAGAGAAACACCCAAACATTGTATTATAAAGCTTTAAGGAGCCAGAACAATTTTAATATAACTCCGATTGTATTCGTCTGAAAGAAGTAAGTCAAATACACCTAGGATGCCTTGAGGGTGAGTAAATAATGGGCTAATTTTTTCATTTGTGGATGGATGAACTAACCCTTTAAGCTGTATATACATTAACTCTGCTTTTAAAAACCAATCAAATATATTTAACAAACACAAGTACCATCCCAGTTTCCTTAACATAGACATAAATTGTAAAAATATGACTAACTCTGATGAATAAACAGTATAATGTATAGCTATTACATAGCAGTCCCAAACTAGCTTTTGTTAATACTGTAAAGGTGGTAAGTCATTTAAAAATGAACAAAAATAACACAAAAAAAGAAGTGGCATTTTGGGGTTATGGAAACAATAGTTACCATGGTACAGTAAATACACAAAACTAACATGAACTGTTATGAAGCATATGAAAACTACTCCTGATGAATAGTATTGAACATCTATAACTGCATGCAAACGCTTCTCAGCTAAAGTACCAGTTATGTAGTTTATTGGTGCTTTTTACTAATTCCATTACTAACTAATAACATAACTAAGACGTTGCATTCGGTTGTTTGTTTTGCTCTTTATTTATAATGGAGTGATATACAGTGTACACCGCTGCATTTGTGTGTGCAAACTACTAGACGTTGTTAACATGTCTTAGCATGTTGCTAGCAAGTTTTAGATAGATAGATACAGTTGAATAAGTAAGGAATAATTGACGACGGGCCGTAGAAATAATGCACACCCGAGGTGGTGATGCGGTGTGCATTATTTTCGTAGAATTCTACGGCCCGAAGTCAATTATTACACTTATACTACAGTTACCACACCTCAAGACATCGATCAAATTATATATTTGAAGACATTCGTCTGTTTTTTATCCTTAAAATGCTATCGTGAGTAGGATTAATTTCTTACGCAGCTCATAAAACAGCTTTGTTGCTAGTTCCAAAACGTCATTTAAGACCTAGTAACGACGCTTGAGCCGTTGATAGCAAACTAATGCAGTTAATAATGAAGTTTAGACAGACCGACAGACAAGCAGATGGACAGAAAGAGTGAGGGAGAGAGAATAAGTGCATGAATTACCTCTCTCAAGTCTGTGTGTCTCTCAAAGGTGACTGGCAGCATCGTCTCTACTAACAGTTAAACATTAAGTCCATTTTCTTCAAGACCATGCCGTTGTTACCTCGCTTGTGAGAACTGTCATGTCGTTTTTAAGTTGTTAATCGTCAGAGCAGCGCTAACAGCATTAGCGTGTATGTTAACGTGAGTGCTAACTAGGGCTGCACGATACATCATTTCAGCATCGTCATCGCGATGTAAGCATGCGCGATAGTCACATCGCGGCAGTCACGATGCTGGGCAAAATAAAAATAAAAGTGTGTGTGTCTGATTTAAAATTTTACTTTCTATATTTCTAAACTTTCTATTCACGGATCTATATTTGTCTAATATAAAGTAATTAACTCATATTTAAGGGTTCTTTAAAAACTACAAAGCACACATTGCTTCACCTACTTCATGCATGCAGTCTCTGCGTGCGCACATATCTTTGGTGCGCATGACGAACTGAGCGCGGGACGGGAGAAAAGCGCCGAAATGGAAGATTTGGTCGCAAAAAGAAACGCAACGTCGGTCGTATGGAAGTATTCTGGATACAAAAACGATGATGCTGACCAAAAACAGGTGCTTTGTCGGGAGTGCCTGGCAGTTGTTGCCACAACTCGCGGAAACACTACGAATTTGTTTGACCATTTAAGTCGGCACCACAAAGCACTGTATGACAAATGCAAAGCCAGATCAGATTGCCGCCCAAAGCAAAAAACTATTTCGGATGCGTTTGCCAGTGTGACGCCTTACGAGAAGGGCTCTAAGCGACAGAAAGATGTCACTGATGCTATTACATGTCACCTTGCGAAAGACATGGTACCAATAAACACGGTCACCAAGCAGTGTTTTACAAACATGATCCGCTCGCTTGACAAGCCTTATGTTACTGTATGTATGGAGTTATTTATGTGCCAAAATTAAACAAACAAATACAGCATTTTGCAAACAAACACAATCTGCTTTACAAAGAAAAAAATCGACTTTCAAAACAAACAAAACGTACTATGCACAAACACAAGTCAATTTGAGAGAAAATGCAGAGGTATAACAAATATATGCATTGTGTGTTGCAAATATGTATATTTTTTGTGAGGAAAACTTGGTTTCTCACACGTGTACAGACAGATTTTCTCACAAATGTGTCCATATCTTCTCACAAATGCAATTGAGCAACTTCCTCTTGCAAAACAGCAGATGGCGCTATCGTTCAATTTACGCTATTTTCCCAAGACCTCGAACGTGTTTATATGGTTTACCCGTGTTGGCTAGAAGGTATACATCTCTGACCGGAAGATAACAATTAAATTAATTTTCCTACCTATTAGATTGTGTTTTTTTGAATGTCTACACCTACCCCAACCCTAAACTTAGCCCTTACTATAATACAAAAACAGTATTATTGTTGTACAGTGTGATAATAATAACGTCAGATTGATGTGTGCATGCCCAGCTGCGAATCCTGCCTGCCTTCTAGCAAAAACCGGTTTACTCTTATGTCCCAGAGGAATATGACAGGGGAACAGGTGAGTTTCTGCCTTATTATATTTATAATTAAACATTTGATGTTTTCACAATGCTGACTCTACCACGTTGTCAGTGAAATTCAAAATATCTCCTTTAAAGTGGTTAACGCTACTGATCAGTTAATGGCTTGGCATGCTAAACATTTAAGCTAGGCCTTTTTAACATTTATCAGTTCTCCGAACCTATGCTGGATCGCGGGATATAAAAAATAAAGCTACTTTTATGTCATTTGTCCATATACGATTTTTTGTTGCTGCACAGAACATTTAGCAGGTAACACTTTGCAATAACAGTACATGAATTATCATGCATTAATTTGTGAATTAGTAATTTCTTGACTATGAACTAATGATTAGTTAAGACATGTATTAATCAAGAACTAATGAAGAACTAACGTAACTACGACCTGAGTCATATGAATTACTGCATGAATGCAATAGCCTACTGCTAGAAGATATTTTGAATTTCACTGACATTGTGGTGGAGTCAGCATTGTGAAAACATCAAATGTTTAATTATAAATAGTAAGGAAGAAACTCACCTGTTCCCCTCTCATTATCCTCTGGGAAATAAGGGTAAACGGTGTTTTTTTTAACGTTGTTATTATTATCACACTGTACAACAATAATACTGTTTTTATATTATAGTAAGGGCTAAGTTTAGGGTTGGGGTAGGTGTAGACATAAAAAAAAAAACACAATCTAATAGGTAGAAAAATTAATTTAATTGTTAGTCCGGTCGGAGATGTATACCTTCTAGCCAACACAGGTAAACCATATAAACACGTTGTTCGAGGTCTTGGGAGAATAGAGTAAATTGAACAATAGCGCCATCTGCTGTTTTGCAAGAGGAAGTTGCTCAATTGCATTTGTGAGAAGATATGGACGCATTTGTGAGAAAATCTGTCTGTACACATGTGAGAAACCAAGTTTTCCTCACAAAAAGTATACATATTTGCAACACACAATGCATATATTTGTTATACCTCTGCATTTTCTCTCAAATTGACTTGTGTTTGTGCATAGTACTTTTTGTTTGTTTGAAAGTCGATTTTTTCTTTGCAAAGCAGATTGTGTTTGTTTGCAAAACACTGTATTTGTTTGTTTAATTTTGGCACATAAATAACTCCATATGTATGCCGTCACGCACTTATTTTTCTCAAATTGCCATCCTAGAGCTGTACAACAAATGCAAGGCACAAGTGGAATATCATGTAGCCGCTTCAATGAGTAAATTAATGCATACAGAAGCACCAAATTGGTGTATTTGAATATTTACTTTATGCAACAGTTCTGAGAAAGAAGCCAATTTTTTTATAGAGTTGTTGAAAAGTTTAATCTTTTGTTAGCTGATGAGCAACACTTGTTTTACTTTGGCTAAACAAAGTATGCAAAACTAAAAAAAAAAGAATCTTCTGACATTTTTTTTTTAATTTTGTGACAAAATATATTTACTAATCTGTTTTCAAAAAAGTTGTTGTTGAATAAAATGTTAAATTACTTATTTTGTCACTCATGTTAATTCCATAATGTGACAATGAAGTGTCCTCTTTTCATTCTCAAAATGAGTTCCCTTTCATCAGGGTAAAAGCAACATTCATTATTAATTTCATAACATATTAGAGCCTTGATTTGCCTGAATTGACAGTGAATAAGGTGAGTCAAACTGTTTATGAAACAACCCTTTAAAAAGTATTTTATTTCAGGGTTTTGATTATACTTTTACATTTTTTTTATTCTTTGAAAATGCTTACAAAATTATCCCAATTATTTTTGAATTATTATTTGATTTTTAAGCAGTTCAAAACACCTGATGAACATAAATTAATTTGTACACATCGCAATATATATCGCAGGAAAAAAATATATTGCAATGTAATTTTTTCCCAATATCATGTAGCCCTAGTGCTAACTGTATGTGTGTGCGTCTGTGAGGGAGCGAGAAATAGAGTTTGTGCTTTCCGTACATAATAAAACGTAATATTGTGGAAAAATCGTGGACATAATCTGTCGTTTTTATCCTGTTGTTTACCGTATTTATTAGTTTGGCCAGTGTCATTGTGGGTTTTGGTTATTTTGCTGTTTTGGGCTGTAAGGACCTTTGAAATAACTGAAATGTGTGGCGAAGTGATATAGACATGTAATGCAGTCAAAAGCTGCCTGGAACTACGTTCGCCGTGCGTTTCCCTGAAAATAATGCACACCTCTAGAACGTTCGCCAGCCAATCAGATTCAAGCATTCAACGGCCCTGTAGTATAACATGTTTTTAAAAAACTGTTCAAAAGTTTACATACACTTGATTCTTAATACTGTATTGTTACCTGAATGATCCACAGCTGTTTTTTTTTTGTTTTGTTTGTTTGTTTAGTGATAGTTGTTCATGAGTCCCTTGTTTGTCCTAACCAGTTAAACTGCCTGCTGTTCTTCAGAAAAATCCTTCAGGTCCAATAAATTCTTTAGTTTTTCAGCATTTTTTGTGTATTTAAACCCTTTCCAACAATGACTGTGTGATTTTGAGATCCATCTTTTCACACTGAGGACAACTGAGGGACTCATATGCAACTATTACAGAAGGTTCAAACACTCACTGCTCCAGAAGGAAACACAACTATTACTATTAACTAATAACTATTAACTTTTTTTTTTTTTTTTTGGTAGGGCCAGTGAAAATTTTGGCAGGGCAAGTAAAAATCTGAACCACTGGCCCGATCGGGCCAGTAGAAAAAATCCTTAGCGTTGAACCCTGATAATTAATGCTTAATGCTCAGGTCACATTAACAGACTTCCGTTATGTAGCCGTTGTGTTAGTTCTGATGTAAGAACGGGTTCATGCATCTGAACTTCTTCCTCTAGCTGTGTCCCTAAACTGGTCGAAAGCTTGCGAGCCTCTGTGACCTTGATCTGTGGGGAATGCAAACACAGTTGACGGCGCAATTTGAAAAGCCGTGCCACTGCGTCAGCACCAGGTTTCCAACTGGAATGTGTGGGCAGCCGGCCCAGACGCTCCGGAGCCCTGGTCATTGTGAGATCAGAGAGGGACCAATAAATGACATCAACCTCACTAATTGAAAGAGAGAGTCTAATAGGCAACAATTTTCACCCTCCGGTTTTGGCCTGCTTGCTACATAAATGGAACAAAAAGGGCAGACCTAAAAAAATGAAAAAAGGCCAAATTGAGTTTGACCACCTCCTTTCTTCCTGTCTGGGTCAGATCGCCCTGACAGTATTGCTTCTGTTACTCTAGTGACAGCCTTCAAGTTGCATTCCTCGGGTTGTAACAACAAATTGAAATAAATCAATAATGAAAATAGTCACAAAAAGTGAGTTACTTGGATTCATTATAAAATATTTTAAATAAAAATATGAGAATTATATATATATATAAATAAGCTGTCAATTTTCTTTTGAAGAAACACTTGTTGGCTACTTGCCAGTTTTTTTTTTTTTTTTTGTTTTTTTTTTTATGAATTCACACACAGGTACAATTTATATTGTATCTGAAAATAATTATTTAAACTATTCAACCATAATGCATTTTTAAGATTTTAAAGGAAACTTTATTTTAAAATGTATTTAAGTTGCTATATCTTTTCTAACTGATCTGAACTGGGAAAAATCCCATAGACTTACATTGACGGAATGCTCAAATGAGCCAACACTATTCAAACTCCAACTGTCGAAATTCCCAGAATCCCTTGAGACTAAGACAAGCTTCCCTTCTATGTACTATATTTCTAATCCATTCAAACTAATTTGTGAATCATGCTAGCAACTTGCTAATCATGCTAACAACATGCTAATATCATGCTAGAAACATACAACGTCAAAAACATGTTAGCAATTTTCTAAACATGCTAGTAACTTGCTAATCATGCTATAAACATGCTAATCATGCTAAAAACATGTTAGCAACATGTTAACACCCTGCTAATCATGATCTATCTGACAGACTGTATTGCCTTTAATTCAAGACAAGTCATTCAAGACTTAAGCTTTAAAACAGCTTTAAACTTCAAACTATTTCAGACTGAAAACTATCAAACTGTGTAAACTTTTGAAACTTTCGGGTTCGGCTTTCTCAAGCCAACTTTTATCTAGTTACAATTTGAAATTACTGTTTTCTGTTTTAATATATTTTAAAATGCTATTTATTAAAATGCTATAGTAATGAATTGTCATCATTACTCCAGTCTTCAGTGTCACATGATCCTTCAAAAATTCTTCTAATATAGACCTTTTCCCTGAGTAAACGATGAGCGCTGCCATTACGAATTCTAACGTCAGATTGATGTTCCGGTTTCCATAGGAACCCATTCAAATAGCGTCCATCTGTTTTTAATGTAGCTAACGTCCGCTGCTTCGTGTCATCTACACACTCATTAAAGTGAGGCACTGACAAATGACGGTCATTGCGACATTGCCAAGTGATGGCGCTATGGAGCCATGTGCTTTTTAAAAACATTTTAATAGGTTTAACATTAGTTTATTAGCTCGGAATTTACCCTAATTTGACTAGAAACAATGCAGACCGGAAATGCAAAGCATTCTTTCAGTTAAGAGTCGGACTTACTTCCGTGTTCAGGAAAAACGTCTATACTGATTTGCTGCTCGAGAAACATTTCCGATTATAATGCAATGTTGAAAAAAAAACATACAGAAACACAGTTTTTATGTCCAGATGCAGAAATGTGACAGCAACGCATGCTACTTATTAGAGGCTAACACTTAATTTGTGTGTTTTTTGCCTCATTTGAACTATGGACCAACTGTTGTGTTTTTGCTGGAATAATGTAAAGAGCTATCTGTGTGTTTCAGGGAAAACCTGTCCCAATGGGAACGAATCGTGCGAGGAGAGGACACCTCTGCGTGGCCTTCCACTGAAGAGGCCGAACTGAGCGAGACATCAGACAGCGGACCAGTGAAAGTGGACAACTGAATCTGTGGCACCTGTCCCACAGCACCACCTACACCCTGCCAGAGATACTGGACTTCCTGTGGACAGTCCCACTTCCTGCAGAGACAGGAGGAAGCGCAGAGGGCAGGCGGGGAAGGATACATTCAGAAAATAAACAAAACATAATGTTACCTCAGTGGGTGACGGAGGCGTACACTCTAATGACATCAGGGCTCCCTCGTTGAAGGCTGGGACTCAAGTCCACTCTGTGTGGGATCACTTCAGCAGAATGGAAGTGCTTTTCCGTAGGAGGTTGCTTCTGCGTCTTTTCGTTTAGGTGATTATGTTCAGTTTCAGTTTCTTTCGTGGTCTTACATTTGAAGAGGCCTTAAAAACGAACCCGAGTTACGATCTGGTTGGCTGACTCGTAACTAGAAAATGGTTCGTCTAGTTTAAAATGGTACTTTTTATCCTGCTGTGGTCAAAGTGTTGTACGCAAAGCTACTTGAGTGGATTTATTTTTTAAGATAGACAGAAAGAATGTTTAGTCGCAGTTAAGGTGCATGAGGCACGATAAACCTATCGCTCTGGTGAATCTGATGGATGTTTTATATAATATTTTGAGCAAAAATGTTTTGCAGTACTTGAACGAAGAAATACAGCCTATTCTGAGAGGAGTTGAAAACAAAAAAATCCCCTGCAGCGCGTCCTTCCAAAGCAAAGCGCTTTTGTGCTGGCATAAGTCTCACTCTGAACCTTACTGGAGTCACACACAAGTCACGGTGTTCCTCACTGAGATCTGCAGCATCTTCCAACCTGATACCATGTTTAACCCGTTGAGCGTTATTGACATTTAAAGGGGTCAAATGAGGAATCAAATGTTCTTGTTTTCATTGTACCATGAAAACAAATTGTACATTTTAAAACTCAAAACCATCTTCCTGAAGTTTATTGAAACTAGATTTCAAAAACGCCTCATTCAGGACCATTTTCTGAGGTCAGACTGCTTGCTTGCTTACAGTTACAGAGGTCAAAAGTTTACATCTCCCTTTCAGAATTTCCAAAATGTTAATTATTTGACCAAAATAAGAGGGATCATACAAAATGCATGTTATTGTTTATTCAATACTGACCTGAATAAGATATTTCACATGAAAGATGATTACATATAGTCCATAAGAGAAAATAATAGTTGAATTTATAAAAAAAAAAAAAAGACCCTGTTCCAAAGTTTACATCCCCTTGATTCTTAATACTGTGTTCTTGTCTGAATGACCCACAGCTGTGTTTTTTGTTTAGTGATAGTTGTTCATGAGTCCCTTGTTTGTCCTGAACAGTTAAACTGCCTGCTGTACTTCAGAAAAATCCTACAGGTCCCACAAATTGTTTGGTTTTCCAGCATTTTTGTGTATCTGAACCCTTTCCAGCAATGACTGTATGAATTTGAGATCTTTTAACACTAAGGACAACTGAGGGACTCATATGCAACTATTACAGAAGGTTCAAACGCTCACTGATGCCTCAGACGAAAAAACAATGCATTAAGAGCCTGGTGGTGAAAACTTTTCAACAGAATGGAGATGTGTACATTTTTCTTATTTTGCTTAAATATAATATTTTTTAATTTAGTACTGCACTTCAGAAATATACGTGTTTTCCAGAAGACAAAATAAGTAAAATGTACCCTGATATTCAATGCATGGTTTTTCCTTCTGAAGCATCAGTGAGTATTTGAACCTAGTGTAATAGTTGCATATGAGTCGCTCAGTTGTCCTCGGTGTAAAAAGTAGGATATCAAAAGCATATCATTGTTGGAAAGTGTTCAAATACACAAAAATGCTGGAAAATCAAAGAATTTGTGGGACCTGAAGGAGGACAAAGAAGGGACTCATGAACTATCACTAAACAAAAAAACAATACTGTGGATCATTCAAGTAAGAACAGTATTAAGTATTCTTTTTATCAATTCAACTATTTTCTCTTGTGGACTATATATAAACATCTTTTATGTGAAATATCTTATCCAGGTCAGTACTAAATAAACAATAGCATGCATTTTTTATGATCATTTTGCATTTTTGCACTATGCAGATTCTGAAAGGGAAATGCAAACTTTTAAACTGTAGATGTCACCTACATCACACCTATTAGATATTCAAAAAAAAAGTCTTAAAGAAACACAAACAAACAACCCTTTTTAATTATATGAAACGAACAGAGTGGATAAATGGTCTTGAAATACTAAATTATGACTTTACCAACATAATTCAACCAAAATTATGTCACCTCTTTACATCTTCACTATATAAGCTTGTGTGTGTACAAAGTAATTACTGAAGACTGAAAGACAGAAATGATGACTAAACAGACAGCATACATTTTTTTCATAAATTTTTACATGAGTGAGTTCAAATCTGTTTAAAAGAGAGAATGTAAACTTGATTGGTTGCTTGATTATGCAAATATTTAATATGGAACTATTTCTGGTTCTACTTTAGTTACTTTCCTCAAACAATCGTTTGTATTATTATTATTTTACGTACTACAACCCCTCCTAATCTGTAAATTGATACAAAACAAATGAATAAATAAATAAAACATAAATGACTGAACATGTAAGTAAATAAAAAGACACAAAATATGCATCAAAGACATTTATAAACAACTTATTTAAAAAAAAAAAAAAAGCTGCATACTCAAGTTACTTTAGTTGCTTTAAAGAGACAGTTTACCAAAAATGAAAATTCCATTGTTCTAATGCTGTATGATGGGCTTTCTTTTTCAGACCGCAAAAAAATAATAAAATAAAATAAAATAAATAAATCCTACTTACGCACATCCATATAATAGCAGTGAATAGCGACCAGCTTCAAACATTAAAGAAAAACATGTGAAAGTACCACAAAATGATCCAGTGTGCTGTAATTGCCAAGTGTTCTTAGGTCACACAATAGGATTTGGTAAAAAACAAACCGAAATTTAAATGATAATATTAGTAAACTTTCTGACTTGGTTTATTCTAAATAATGACTGAATTTTAATTTCTGAGTGACCTATCTTGTTTAACCATGTGGACAAACCCCCTCCAAATTTAAGAAAACAATTCTAGTGACCAATCCTACATTAGCAGCTGGTGCATCCACCATAAAACCAGACAAACTGTTCCTCTTTTCTAATGCAAGTCTATGAGAATCCTGAATGTTTGGATTCTTTAAAAGGAATTGGATAGAATCTTATAAAAAAAAAAAAAAATGTTTCCACAGCACTTAAAAATATCTAATAATGACAAGAGAAAGATAAACACATTATTTTCCCTTTAAGGCGAGACACTGCGGGTGAATAGGGTAAAAAATGTAACTAATAGTTATCACCTTACTTACCCAGTTGATTGATTACACTGATAATTGCAAACATTTTTTTGTATTACAAGTTTTCTAAAATGTTAGATTTAAATATGCAAATGAGGCATTATTTAATGAAATGTGCACTAATTTGCATGACTTTTAAGTACAAAAATCTAAACACTGAATGAAGTCAGTTTTTGACATATTAGAGTCTTTAGGGAATTTTAGGAATCTCATTTTGTCACTCCATAATTCAGAAAATACTTAGAACAGACGGAAAACAATACATTTAAATTTTGGGGTGAATAAAATGTTGTATAAAAATTATATATGAACAAATCCGTCTGTAAAAAAAACTTCAGAATATAGACAGGAATAAAAATGTAAAGTTGGGTTTGTGTAAGTGCTACTAAAGTAAAGATTTATGGCTCAGTGTAGGAGAAAACGGCATTTAAAAATATGTATTGTAATTGAAATCTATTGATACAAATAGACAAAGTGCTATAAAAGAAACTCTTAACAGTGTCTTTTGGTTGTTTTCCTTCCACTAGTCTGAAAAAAACACTTTATGAAAAACAAAAAGCCCAAAATCTCAAACTTGACAGGTGCATGAAAAAAGTGGTTTTGCCTGCAGTGTCTCCCCTTAAATAAACATATCCCAAATCAATAATAATTCACAGTCTTAAAAGAGTATAGTTCCTAGTTGTTACTTTAAACATTTCTTTACAAAAAAAGCAGCAGATGAATAATGCTTTGCAATGTCACACTTCTTTACCGCTTTAACCATTCTGCTGAAAACAGGATATTCTGTAAAGCTTGTCCGAGAAAGCCACATTAGCCAATGAGACGGAGCTTAGTGAAGGGGCAATTGAAAATACAGCTGACAATTGCTCTTTCTGGAGAGTAAGATTTATTTAATCTACATTAGAAGTTGTCAAATGCAGGCTAAGTTGCGACCAAACAAAACATTTTGCCATAATCAATATAATGCCTTTGTTTCAAATGGCTGAAATCACTTTTTTTTTGTATCTATAAGAGGCACCTGCAGTCCCTGCAGACAGTGATGGAGCTCTGACTGACTGATGGCCTTCTGTAAATACTGCAGGACTGATGAGTGAATGTAATCAATACTGTCACAAACTGCTTCAAGATGCCTGTTAGTTTTTAAGTGTACCAAAGGTGTACACCATCGGATATGGGAATGTTAAACATGGCTTCCAACGGTTGTGTCGGCATGCAACATGCACACTGTGTGTAGAGAGATTGAGTTTGGAGATGTAAGCTACATTCTAATGGTGCTATCTTAGGCAGTCATGCACTTTCTGATCCTGTGCGCATGCGAGCGTGTGTGTGTGTGTGTGTGTGTGTGTGTGTGTGTGTGTGTGTGTGTGTGTGCTGCAACCAACCCCATCTACTACGGAGTCAGAGTTGAGAGGATCTATTTAGCACCGCTCACCTCAGTCACCAAGATCATCCACAACCAATTGTCTTTCTCCTCATATGCACTATGTTTAGAGACTATTATTATTGTTATTAATATTATTGCTCCTATTATATTATTATTGCCACAATTATTGATTATTACCATTGTTATTTTGTTAATTAGAGTTAAATTTTAAATTAACTTATATTTTTTATACAAAGTTTAGCATTTTTGTTTTGTACAGAACAAATTGTACATTATGGAATAAAGCGAATGGTCATTTAGAGAAACTGCATACTGTTGCCCGAGATAAATGTCTCAACTCTAAATGTATGAGCAGTAATTACTTTTATTAAATATTTCTGACAAATTCAAATTGTGTGAGATTTATTCTGTGAATGTTTGTTTGTTTGTTTGCAATTCATCTATTTGCTATGCATTGAGGTCAAAAGTTTACACCCCCCTTTCAGAATCTGCAAAATGTTAACTATTTTAACAAAATAAGAGGGATCATACAAAATGCATGTTTTTTATTTAGTGGCCTGAATAAGGTATTTCACAAAAGACATTTACATATAGTACACAAGAGAAAATAATAGTTAAATGTATAAAAATGACAGATTAGTTAAACTGCCTGCTGTTCTTCAGAAAAGTCTTTCAGGTCCCACAATTTTATTTTATTTATTTTTTTTTTCAGCTTTTTTGTGTATTTGAATCCTTTCCAACAATGGCTGTAAGATCCTTTAAGAACTGAAGGACTCATATGCAACTATTACAGAAGGTTCATAGTAGCATATGAGTCCCTCAGTTGTTCTCAGTGTGAAAAGATGGATCTCAAAATCATACAGTCATTGCTGGAAAGGATTCAAATACAAAAAAAAAAAAAAAAGCATTTGTGGGACCTGAATGATTTTTCTAAAGAACAGTGGGCAGTTTGACTTTTCAGGACAAACAAGGGACTAAGTAATAAGAATCAACTTTTGAATGGGGTCATTTTTATAAATTCAACAATTATTTCATCTTGTAGAGTAAACATCTTCTATGTGAAACATCTTATTCAGGTCAGTACTAAATGAAAATGAATATGCATGTTGTATGATCCCTTTTATTTTGGTAAAATAATTAACATTTTGCAGATTCTGCAAGAGGTATATTAAAGTTTGTAGTAGTAGTCCACACAAATATTAGCCTGTTTGTTGCACTATTAAGCAATAAGTGGTAGTGTTTTGTCACACACAAATAAAGCTTTTACCTGAATATATTCCACAAGTCCAAATAGCTCATCTTAATTTTGAACATATATTTCTAGAATGAATACAGGTAAAGTGAGACATTTCAGCTTTTATAATCAACATTGAGTTTATAACTATTCAACTATTCAGAATGACACAAAAGTGTTTATTTCCCTTATATCAAGGTAACACAAAATGGTTTCTTAACACCGAGGTCTGTCATAACAACAGCAAGTGTGGGAAACATGGTAAGTGAAATGACAAAGCCATGTAAAATGATTAAACGAAAAATCATGTTAAGGTTATGAAACAGTGTTGCGACTGGTATTTTGCTATGGGACACAACAGTGATTCAGATTTTCCTAAAAGGGGAGGGTTAGTAGAACTGCTTGCGTAAAGAAACTGTTTGGAATCCAGCTGTGAGATAAACCACTAATCATCGTTGGAGCGCTGAAGCTGTGTGAAAAGTTCATTCTGAATCCTTTGCGTCTAGCGCCATCTATTGGGGGGGACTATAGCTCTACATTTAAACTTGAACTCAGAATTTGAAGTTTTTTCGTGGTGGAAACGGGCTTCCATAAAAAAAAAAAACAGTACAATTTTAACATTAATAGTAATAAAACAGAAAAGAAAAAAGACAAGACAAAAATCTATACATTTTAGCATTTTAAACATAAAAAGTGTTAAGAACTGTATGCAGTGTGGATTTCTGCAAATAATGCATAAATGCATAAATGTACATGAAAACACCCTTACAGGGAAGTTGAGAAACTGACAGAACAAAATTCATTAAAAAAATATTAGTTTTTGGTTCTGTGCAGCTGCCTATAACAGTGTTGGGGAAAGTTGCTATTAAAAGTAATGCAGCATTGCATTATTCACAAAAAAGTAACTAATTACGTTACTTGGTTACATTTTATGTAAAGTAATCGTAAATTTTAACTTGCTTGTTTGGTTTTTAATATAAAAGGTACTATTTTTGGCAGATTTAATAGTAAAATGAATAAGCCTCATGTTAGAGGAAAAGTAAAATTACGTCTGTACAGTAGAACCCAGGAAAAGAAAGTTCAACACTCTTCAGCAATTAAAAAAAAAAATCTAAAGACATTTTTGCTTATTAGTATAGTTGAATTTGATCAATGAAGGTCAGCAGCAAAAACACTGGTTTATAAAATGGGACTAAATACATGAAGAATATTTGTGTTATTTAACATTTAATTATTGCACGTTTGCATTATATTCTGAGAATGAACATTCTTATCTTAGTCTTATTTTACTAATGTGGTTGTACTGGTTTGTAGTGCAAACATTTTTACCATTTATTGCACGTTGTTATTATTTTTGTTATTTCCTTATATAGTGGATAATTAACCAGAAGTGTCACTCATAGACTTACTACTGCATTGAAGAAAAAGGTAGAAAATGTGAATATTAATTAGTCATAAACACTGAAATTAATGTTCACCATTGTTTCCCTAATGTAAAGAATGAAACTTTTTTTGTTCTAGTTGTACTAAACAAACTTTTTCTTTATGCCTGAAGCGTCTCTATTTTGTTTCAAGTTTGAATCAGCCTTTCTTAGCATTGAACGTAAACAATGTCACTGAACTGATTGAAACTCGCATCTTTTGCTGATTATTGCTGCTGAAAATGGTCAGTTATTGTCACGTTTTGGGCTGTACTAATTGGTCGAACCGGGAAAAACATTACTACTATACTACTATAGTACTATACACTCCCAAAACTTATAACAAATCAAGGAGAAGAGTGCAAGAAACTGAGGAACAAAAGTCAATTGTGGTTGCCCAAACTTTTTCTTATTTCCAATCGAATAGGTGAAATATTAGGCTATGTCTTTATCCAGCGAATACTGCTTGAACGCATCTTTACAACCTATTAACTTTAGTTTGTCAAAATACTGCATCCCTTTCTGCTTACTAAGTCCTTCTCCATATATGATTCAGCAGCTTCCTCACATGTCTCCCACCCATGTACTGACCAGGCTCAGGCCTGCTTAACTTCAGTGAGGAACCAGAATCTAGCTAATGCATGCAACAGTTGAAATTGGTTGCTTTACCTTAATAAAGCTGCTCTAATAGAGGGGTAGCACATCCTGACAGGCTCAATAAGGCCAGCAGAATGCGCTACCACCTCCCTAGTGAGGTCAAATTCATAATTAAGGAGGGGAATTCATGACCACAGAAGGTCACCCTGCTGAAAAGAACAGTATGCTGGTTAGGTATGTTTTGGTGCTGGGATGCTGGCAGAGGTGGAAAGAGTAATAAAATATGCTACTCAAGTAAAAGTACTGTTACTTCAATGAAATTTTACTCAAGTACAAGTAAAAGTACTGGTCAAAAAATCTACTCAAGTAAAAGTAAAAAGTAACTCATTTAAATTTTACTCTTTTTGAATAGCAGGGGTGGGTGGGGGATTCTAGTGTTATTCAAAAAAGACAAGGGGATATAAATCTCAACCTGGTTGTTTTTAATTGAGGAAACAACTTTACAAATTAACGTGCAATAAAAACAAATAAAAAGATACAATAAAAAAATTAAATAACCATATAAAACATTTATGGAAATTTTAGTGCAAATGATCCCATAAACATCACAACCACTGAATGTGGCATAAACTGTGGATTCAGTAGAGCAGGGGTTCCCAACCTTTTTTACTCCAGGGCCCCCCTCCTTCTCTGGTCAATTTTGCAAGGCCCCCCTATGCCTGACATGTCCTCTTATCTTATTTACTTCCACAGTAAAGAGAAAAGTACTTATTTTAAAATCTTTTTTATTAACCAAAACATTTGTTTTGCCGTATTATTATTCTACTGCATGTTATATATATATAAAAAAAAAAATTCAAACTTTAAATTAAAACTTTAAATATACCTAATAACCTTTAAAGAAAACCTCTGCTAAATTCTAATTTATATATAAAATTATATATACAGATTTTAAGCTCCTGAATTCCTTACTAAATACATTCTTTACAACTTCAGAGTACTTTTTCTTAAATAAGTGAACCTGCCTTACCAAACAGGACAGGGAGATGCCAAAAGACCACTAAACCTATGAACTTGACTGACTGAATATCTACTGTTTGTATCCATTAAAAAATTAACATACGAATTCAAACTACAGCAAATACATTCTAAATCTTTTGAAACGCATCGATGTGAAGATTCGACAAAGACAGGATCAGTGAACTGTCAGTGCGCGCCTGATGCTCATAAACACCGAGCCTCACTCCTCTTCTATGGGTGAGCATCCATTATAAAACACTCACAGGACAATCATTTGGACAACTAGGCAAATGTTTTGAAATTTCACGCAAAAATACGATAGGGATCACAGCCCCGAGAGCGTGCATAGTTTGTGAATCAACAGCGCACTTATGCGTGCCTAATGTACGACTCTGATATACACGAGTGTTATACATTAGGCACGCGCAAGTTTGTTATTACCTTAAAGGAGAACTCCGGTGTGATATTGACCTAAAGTGTATTGAATCATGATACCGAGTGTGAACGTACCTTGCATATCTCATCTCGGTTTGTGTCCAGCTGTCCGAAATCTGGGGTCAGTTAGCCGATGCTCACAACAGGCTGTCAATGAAAGTCAACAGGGCATCGGAATAGCCATGTAAATAAATCACTGTTTTACGCCATTTACGAGGCACAAAGTAGCTCCACACTTCATTGGTAGACTTCCAAGGGCCCTGACATTTAAAACGAGACATTGAGAACTCAGAAAAAGCACCGGTAGTTTATTTACAAGTAGATTTATACAGACATGTTCCACCAGGAACAGACCGGTCACCGCCATCTTAAATGTAGTCACGATAAGTCGAGTGTCGAGCACGAAGGAAACTACAACCTGATACGTTGATAACCTGATAAATTCCTTGGTGCTCGACACTCGACTTATCGTGACTAAGTTCAGGATGGCGGCTACCGGATTTTCTTTCCCAGGTACTGTCTGTATAAATCTTCTTGTAAATAAACTACCGGTGCTTTTTCTGAGTTCTCAATGTCTCGTTTTAAATGTCAGGGCCCTTGGAAGTCTACCAATGAAGTGTGGAGCTACTTTGTGTCTCGTAAATGGCGTAAAACAGTGATTTATTTACATGGCTATTCCGATGCCCTGTTGACTTTCATTGACAACCTGTTGTGAGCATCGGCTAACTGACCCCAGATTTCGGACAGCTGGACACAAACCGAGATGAGATATGCAAGGTACGTTCACACTCGGTATCATGATTCAATACACTTTAGGTCAATATCACACCGGAGTTCTCCTTTAACATTAGCACGACGGTTTGCTTCATGCATGCAGCCGAGAGATGTAACTCTGCAAAACTGTGCCTTGTCCGTTTCCATCTTTCTTGAGTTAGCGCGCTGCGTTTGTTCTGCCGCTCATCAAGCAATCAGTAGTTTCCGGTGCGCGATCTCCTCCTTCACTCCACGCACATTTTTTTTAAATTTTTTTTACTCAGTAACGGATAATATTTTAAATGTAGTTAAGTACAATACTTAAATCAAAACGTACTTAAGTAAAAGTAAAATTACAAAATTTAAAAGTTACTTTAAAAAGTAGAAGTACACAAAAAACCTACTCAATTACAGTAACGCGAGTAAATGCAATTCGTTACTTTCCACCTCTGGATGCTGGTTTCAGCTGGTTTATGCTGGCCATTTGCTGGTTAAAGCTGGTCCTTAGCTGGTTAATGCTGGTCCTTTGCTGGTTTATGCTGGTCATGTTGCTGGTCAAGGACCAGGATAAACCAGCAAGGGACCAGCATAAACCAGCTAAAACCAGCATCCCAGCACCAAAACATAACTAACCAGCATATGCTGTTTTTATTCAGCAGGGCAGGAGGCCAGTTTATTGCCTCATCTGAAGGACGCCTCTTTTTTACAGGGGCCGGATTAAGGTTTCATCAAACATTTGCTACTTTTCACGGTCCGGAGTCTCTCTTGTTATACTAGGACATTTGAACCCATGAGCACATGTCAGAGAATGAGTACCCCCTGCTGGCCGGACTAAAACTACCTCCAGCAGCAAACTAGTTTTTCATGAAGGTAGGGCATCCTGACAGGCTCAATACAGCCGGCAAATTGCGCTACTACCTCAATAAATGATGTCAAAATCATAATTAAGGTAGGGAATTAATGACCACAGAAAGTCTGGAGGCCAGTTTAATGCCTCATCCAAAGAATGCAAAACATTTTTTGCAGTCAGAGGTTGTTTTGTTTATATTTGGACTTTTGGATCCATAAAGTACATGTCAGGGAATGAGCACCCCCTGCTGGCCAGACTAAAACTACCTCCAGGAGCAAACTAGTTTTCCACAAAGGGTCTCCCATCTGTGTACTGATCAGGCTTGGGCCTACTTAGCTTCAACGAGAAACCAGACTCCAGCTACTGCACACAACATTTGATCTTGATCTTTGCACCTTAATAAAACCACTCTAATATAGGGGTAGCACATCCTGACAGGCTCAATACAGCCAGCAGAATGCGCTACCACTTCAATAAATTATGTCAAATTCATAATTAAGGTGGGGAATTCATGACCACAGGTCAGGAGACCAGTTTAATGCCACATCCTATGTACGCTCTTTTTTATAGGGGCCAGTTTAAAGCTTTATCAAAAAGTCACTATTTTCCGCAGTCCGGAGTTCTTTGGACTTTTGGACCCATACAGTACATGTCAGGGAATGAGCACCCCCTGCTGTCTGGACTAAAACTACCTCAAGCAGCAAACTAGTTTTCCACAAAGGGTCTCCCATCCATGTACTGACCAGGCTCAGACCTGCTTAGCTTCAGTGACCAACCAGAATCAGGTAAATGCATGCAACATTTGATCTTGTTAGCTTAGCCCTAATAAAGCCGCTCTAATGGCGCTTTTCCACTACACAGTACCAGCTCGACTCGACTCGACTCGGCTCGACTCGACTCGGCTCTGTTTGGTTTTCCACTGTGTTGTACCTGTACCTCTACAATAGTACCTGGTTTGTCATAGCGACGCTGCAGGAAACTGCCGTGACGTAATCTTCTACGCGACACACACCCGCTGTCTGCACCTCCTCGTTTGACCACGGTGTATTCTTCCGAGTTGCCATAATATGTAATGGATTGGATATGTCACGCAATCTCTGGTCAAACTTTTTAAAAATGGTGGGGTTATTCTGGATACTATTGCTGGCGCGTGCAATGATGACGCAGTGAATAGTGACGATTCTCTCTGACCAATCAGCAGTCTGCTGTGTTTTCACGTCACATTTAGTATCGCCTCAGCTCGCCTCAGCTCGCTTGGAACCTCGCCTGAGGTGGTACGAAAAAAAGTACCTGGAAGCCGGTACAGGTACAACTTTTACACAGTGGAAAACCAAACAGAGCCGAGTCGAGTCGAGCCGAGGCGAGCTGAGGCGAGCTGAGGCGAGCTGAGGCGAGCTGGTACTGTGTAGTGGAAAAGCGCCATAATAGAGGGGGGTAGCACATCCTCAATATAGCCGGCAGAATGCGCTACCACCTCATTAAATGCTGTCAAATTCATAATTATTGTGGGGAATTCATGACCACATCCTAACAACGCTCCTTTTTACAGGGGCCGGTTTAAAGCTTTATCAAAATGTACCTTTGACTTTTGAATGACTTTTGGACCCATACAGAACATGTCAGGGAATGAGCACCCCCTGCTGTCTGGACTAAAACCACCTCCAGCAGCTAACTAGTTTTCCACAAAGGGTCTCCCATTTATGTACTGACCAGGCTTGGGCCTGCTTAGCTTCAACAAGAAACCAGACTTAGGCTAATGCATGCATCACTTGACCTTGGTTGCTAAGTCTTAACCCCCTGGGGTTGACAAACGCGTAAACATTATGTGAGACACAGCGCGATCCAGCAGAGGAGATATTTACATGAGTAAGTTGAATGTGCACACATTTTACCAGTTAAGACTTTTTGCCAACTATAATTCCTGACTACAGCAAGTTAAACATTATAAACTCAGCTAACAAAAAAAGGTCCCCAGAACGTCCCCTAAATGGCCTCTGCGAACGTCCCCTGGACGTCAGCGTGTAGGGTCCCCTTTACGTCTAGCGGACTTTCGCGAAGACGTCCTCCGGACGTTCACAGGACGTGCGGCGGCCATTCGGGATGTTTAGGGGACTTTCACTTTAAATTTCCTGGATGTCATTTTATTTTACATTTAGGCTAATCAAAGACAACAAACACATTGTATAGAGCAAAATACGTTTATTTTAACTGAACATTTGTAAAGTTGTAGTGCTCTTTCCGTGTGTGAGTGTGGGTGCCAGCTGTGGGGTTAGTCCGACGGCAATTATTCCCGTTATCTTCTATCCTAAAACAACAAAATGAAAACATGCAGTAGTATTATGAATTTTTATTTCTAGGAATATATTTTGTCCATTGAAAAATAATTTGCAAAGACTGTTGAGAATTTGTCAGTAATTTAGTGAATGAGGATATCCGTCCCAAATGTTTTTTCTTTTGCCGCATTGGCGTCTCTGTGTGTATTTTTACCACATGAAAATTAAATACCTAAGTTCAGTTTCTGTAAATATCATGTACATTTAATCATTTCACCTTTACATGCTAAGGTTAGCTTCAAAAAGTGTTCACATGCTAATGGTCAGCAGCCGTGCACGACGGACAACTTCAGCAAACGTTTTAAAATGTTAACTTTTCAGCATTACAAGATACACAGTGGTTACGGTAGCTAATGTCTATAAATATAAAAGTATAAATACCTTTTCGACCGACAAAAGCAAAAACAAAAGGCTGTGTCTGAAGAAATAACCGGGAGGACCGTTAACTGTCACTAAGCAGCTGAGCGTTGCCATGGATACATGCGCTTAACCCTAAAGTGATGTCACTCAATCACGCGCTCATTTGATCTACACTTGCTTGTAGCCCATCTCCCAATGTGGCTATATTGTATTACACATTTAAATGCAAAAATAATAATTTTCCTAAGTATCTTTTCTTATTGGTTTAACAACAGTTTAATATGTAAATAGGTAGAATACATTTATTTGTCTTACCTGTGTTATTTTCCACTTTCTTTTCCATTCTTCATTTTCTTGGCTGCATTCATCATTCTATAACATACTTTTAGCGCAACCTAATTTTCTTCATGCAGCCTATGTTCAATTATATTATTGAAGGGTATCATGTTTTTGATGTTTAAATGACAGCCTAACTGCTAAAAACAGACTCATGATTTGATGACATCTTTAATTACAGAAGTCACTCATATTTTCCTTTTCCAGAAATGAAAGTTATTACATTTTAACATTAACTTCATTATACAATTAATTCAAATCTATTACATTTACAATTAATTTAGCAGACGCTTTTTTATGATATGGAATTGATATGAGGGTTTCAGTCAGTTTTTTTTTTTTTTTTTTGCTAATTATATAATAAATAGAAAACAAATAAAAAGAATGCAAAAATAGACTTCCTCAGAAAGTCCGCCAGCGAACGTCAAAACGAGGACCAAATGCGGACGTCCCCAAAACGTCCGCCAGCGAACGTCAAAAAGAGGACCAAATCCAGCGAACGTTATAAAGCGGACGTTTTGTTTTTGTTTTTTGGTGATCTGAAACCTGCTCAAAAGATGAATCCTGCTGACATTTACTTGAGTCTCTTCAAACTGTTTTCCTACTGTACCAACTTCAGATGTTAAAGAAGTTCACAAGTGAATCTCAAGTTATTTTGCGTGATAAATAAATCTATTCAAAATAAGCTACAAACATATTTTGTCCTTACATTCCTCCTTCATCTGACTGAATGGCTAATTATGCGGCTCATTATGCAGGTCTTTGTCTTCTCAGGTGTAAATCACAGCATTATTCATGATCATTCACGCCTTCTCGCATACAGCCATTCTAAACAAAAAGTGTCTTCAAAAATTTAAATCAATATACTGTTTTGTGGAAACAAGTGAACAAGATGATTTTCACATTATTTGGTAGAAAAAACTCTAGCCTACCACATCCAATTCTCAAAAGTCTTGTGAACAAATATTCTGAATGTGTTTCATGACCTTATTTCAGTGACTTCAAAAATTTAGTTTTTCACTAAGCATGTATAAATGTTGTTTTCTCAAAAACACAAATGTGTACATTCATGTTGCTTACATATTATTGTAGCCCAATATGTGCTGATTACAATGTAATCAGATTTAGACCATTCATATGTTTTTAAGATACTGAAAAAAAGCACAAATCTCAGGGCATGTCAAAACTTCTCCAGGGCCCCAAAACACCCTCAGGCCCCAGAGGGTTAATAAAGCCACTGTAATAGAGGGGGGTAGCGCATCCTGACAGGCTCAATATAGCCGGCAGAATGCGCTACTACCTCAATAAATGGTGTCAAATTCATAATTAAATCTCTTCAGATTGATCGATGCATCAAACCAAAGAATTTTGGTCCCATCAGGTCTGCACAGCTACATCACTTCAGTGATGCATGCAAAGGTGGCTATGGCTGTGTCACATACCTGCGAATAACAAATTCATCAAATCACATTCATACTTCCTTCGTAATGGGAAAATCTAGAGTGGCACCATTAAAACAAACCACCATGCCAAGAATGGAACTAACTGCAGCAGTACTGGCTGCACGTATGGAACGAATGCTTAAAACAGAGCTGCATATTCCACTTGACAAATCCATATTCTGGACGGATAGCACATCTGTATTGAAATACATTGGAAATGAGAGTAAAAGATATAAAACCTTCGTTGCCAACAGAGTCAACGAGATCAGAGAGCTGACAGAAATCACACAGTGGCGACACATCAGCACGAAACAAAACCCTGCAGATTGTGCATCTCGTGGACTTCAAGCCAATGCACTTCTGAATTCAAGTATGTGGTTCAACGGTCCAGAATTTCTCAAACACTCAGAAACAGAATGGCCAAGTTTTGACATTGCTTTACATGCACACAGTAAGGATGACGATCCTGAAATAAAAAAGAACATTTTGATCATGAGCACACTTGTAAAGGAACAATGCAATGCTACAAATAAACTTGTATACTACTTTTCTAAATGGAACAAGTTAATTAAAGCTGTTGCATGGATTTTGAAATTAAGGGATATACTTTTGCATCTCGCAAAGAAAAGAAAAGAGATGATTAAAGGTTGCACAGACGTAGGACAAAAGACCCAAGGTACAATGGATTCGAAAATAAAAACTGTCAAAAAACTTGTTAACATTCAGCCCATTTCACTGGATGATCTCAAAAGAGCTGAGAATGCAATTTTGCATTTTTGTCAGAATGAGAATTTCGCTGAAGAAATTGAAACTTTGAAAAAGAGCAGCCATGTAAAAACACACAGCTTTATTCGCAAGTTGGATCCTGTAATTAAAAATTGACTTCTATGTGTTGGCGGAAGACTTGGCAGATTGGCAATGCCAGAGGAAAGAAAGCATCCTGTTATTCTTCCAAAAAACCAGCATGTTTCGACATTCATGAACAACTGGGGCACTGTGGAAGGAATCACATGCTGTCCAAATTAAGGCAAATATATTGGATTCCTGCAGCTAATGCACTGGCTAGGAAAATTTGTTTAGAGTGTGTTTTTTGCAGACGTTTGCATTCTAAATTTGGGGAACAAAAGATGGCAGACTTGCCAAAGGAAAGAGTAACCCCAGACCTGCCTCCATTTACATATGTTGGAGCAGACTACTTTGGCCCAATAATAGTAAAGAGAGGACGTAATGACGTCAAAAGGTATGGTGTTATTTTTACATGTTTTACAACAAGAGCAATTCATTTAGAAATAGCCAATTCACTGGACACTGATTCGTGTATCAATGCAATCCACAGATTTATTTGTAGACGAGGACAGGTACAAGAAATAAGATCTGATAATGGAACTAATTTCACTGCAGCAGAAAATGAACTAAAAAAGGCAATCAAGGAATGGAATCGAGACAACAAAATAGAAGTCACACTACAACAAAAGGGAGTAAAATGGACGTTTAATCCACCAGCAGCAGCGCATTATGGAGGAATATGGGAAAGACTAATCAAACAAGTAAAACAAACCTTGATGGCAGTTGTAAAAGAACAAACTTTAGATGAAGAATCTCTTCATACCTTTATATGTGAGGTAGAAGCCATCATTAATAGTCGCCCATTGACAACAATGTCAGACAATCCTAGTGATATCGAACCCCTAACCCCAAATCACATTTTACTTTTAAAGGGCCAGCCCATGCTACCTCCAGGGTTGTTCAAGGAAACTGATTTATACACTAGACGTAGATGGAAACAGGTACAATATCTCTCAGATATTTTTTGGGAAAGATGGGTGAGAGAATATCTTCCAACTTTACAATAAAGGCAAAAATGGAACAGACAAAAAAGAAACTTTATTCCTGGAGATATTGTCTTGGTTTCAGATTCTACTGCACCAAGAGGATCTTGGATTATTGGAAGGGTTGTTGAGACAATTGCAGATTCCAAAGGAATTGTTTGTAGCCTCCGTATAAAAACAAAATTAAATGTTATAGAAAGACCAATTACTAAGATCTGTATGTTGGTGGAAAACCCTGTGTGATGATTCAGTGAAATTGCTTGTCTTTCTTATCTAGAATATGTTTAGACTTGTATTTGTACTTGGACTTGTATACAACTATTTGAATGAACTTTGACTAGTTGACAATTTGCATTATAATTTGAATATGAATTATATTATGAGTTGTGTGTATATTTAATTTACAAATTGTATTTGGATTGTTTAATGGCTCCATATTATTTAATTGTTTATTGTTTGTCGAAGCCAGTAACAATAAGAGGGCCAGTGTGTAGGAGCCATTATTTGTCAATATAGTGACACCTGCTGGTGAAGGACTGTCACTAAAAATTGTTTAAGTATTGCATCCCTAGTAAATGACGTAATGAGCTCGTGGAACTGTGGAAGACGCCAGCAGATGTAAGGTTTCAATTGATGCTTAACGTTTTTGTTTGTAGATAACGTGAATACTAATTGTTTAATATATATCATTTTTTCTTTCTTCTTCTTGAGAATAAACTAAGCCACATCATCGTATCAAACCATCTCGTCATTGGAGCACTATTGAACTCACTGTAAGGGCGTCCAAACAAGTGACTAAGAAATCACGCTTTGGTCACTTCAAAAAGGTTTCTCAAACAAGAGCAGGGGCTAAGGCAACATGAGGCAGCTTCAAACAGAACCTATCACTAACTCTACGACTTCCTGTTTTATCTAGTCCAGAGTGAGCTACACGTTTCCCTCTAGTGGCAAGTATGAACACGTCAAACAAAAGACTCTGACAAAACCTGACTGTTACATATCCATCCCCTCATTTGAGAGCTTTTTCTACAGTGCCAAAATAAGGTTTTAAATTATGTACATGAAAAGAATCTACATGTTCAGGCTGCTCAATAAAAGATACAGAATAATTAACAGGACCAAGACATTTAACCACTTTGGCAGGCCCCTTCCATTTGGCTGCAAGTTTAGCCATAAAACCTTCATCAGCACGTGACAGAGGATGTGTACGAACCCACACCAGATCTCCAACCTGGAAGTGAATGCTTCGTAAGTTGTAATATCAGCATTGCTTTCTTTGTTCTCGCTCAACGTTCCTTTGCACAGTTTGAAGTAGCTCTTTAGATTTTTCTAGGATAGGGTAGGCTGGACTGCTTGGATCAGGTGGCTTTGGGATGGCTCTTTCCAAAGGACCCTTCAATTTACGGCCAAGCATAACTTCAGCTGGGGTAAATCCAGTACTCTCTTGCCATGCCGTGTTGATAGCAAACCTGAACTCTGCTAGCCATTTATCCCAATGACGATGCTGATCTTGCACGTAGGAGGCGATCATTGTCTTGAGCGTTCGATTGATTCGTTCTGTTAAGTTGGTTTGGGGGTGGGCTGTAGTGGCAATTTTTTGAATGACATTCCACTGCTTGCAGACTTGAGTTATGAGCTGAGAGGTAAACTGTGTTCCTCGGTCAGACACCATGTACATGGGAGTCCAGGTACACCCCATCTGGTGAAAATTTCTTCAACCAAGATGCGGGCAATTTGTGGAGCTTTGGCCACTCGCAGAGGGAACAACTCAACCCATTTTTAGCAGTAGTCAACAATTACTAAGAGATGTTCGTTCTGTTTCTGACTTCTAGGGAATGGCCCCATGAGATCAATCCCCAGCATATGCCCAGGTTCCACTATCGGTGTTGACTGCATATAGCCAGCTAACTTTGTAACGGTGGGCTTATACTTCTGACATACCTGGCATTCCTTGCAATGTTTCCACACGTCAGAACGTATTGTTGGCCAATAGCATATGTCCACAAGTCTTAACAATGTCTTGAGTCAGCCGAGATGTCCACTTAACGGATTGTCATGTGCATATTTCAGAAAATCAGCTCTCAAAGAGGTTGGAATGACAAGTTGAAGTTTCGCCCCTTCCAGTCCTCGAGATAAACTTCTGAAAAGAAAGCCATTCTTCATAACATAGTGGATACGATTGGGATCTGGAACCGTGGTTGACTGAGCCTTGACAATAAGTGCTTGAATTTCTGCATCTTCTTGTTGGGCCTTGGCAATATCTGACATTCTACAGGAAAAGTTGCAAAGGCAGTTGAGGAATCATTTGGCTTTAATAGAGCAAGTATATTGAGTGTTGAAGATTCAGGGAAACTACGAGACAGGGTGTCTGGGACAATATTACATTGTCCTTTTCTGTACTTGACAGTGAATTCAAACTCTTGTAGACGGATACCCCAGCGTATCAATCGAGATGAGGGTTTTGGATGATTGAAGACCCAGGTGAGGGCAGCATGATCGGTGATCACTTCAAATGGTCATCTTTCCAGGTAAGGTCTCAATTTTTCTATTGCCCATACCACAGCAACACATTCCTTTTCCGAAACGGAGTATGATTTTTCAGCTCCTCGTAAAAGACGTGAGGCATAGGCGACCACATGTTCCACTCCTTCACTATCTTGGGTTAGAACTGCTCCTATTCCAATGTTACTTGCGTCAGTCTGGACTTTGAAAGGTTTACTCAGGTCAGGGGCAATTAGAATTGGGGCGTGGATCAACTCACTCTTGATCAACTCAAAAGAATTCTGGCATTCCTCAGTCCACATCCAAGTAGCTCCTTTCCTTTTTAGGGCATGTAGTGATGCAGCTTTCTCTGAAAAGTTAGGGATAAATCTCTGGTACCATCCTGCTAAACCTAAAAATCGCTGCACTTCTTTCAACGACTTTGGCACAGGAAAGTTGGCAACAGCATGAACCTTGTCTTGGTCTGTCTTTATTCCCTCTGCTGACATCACATGTCCAAGAAACTTCAGAGACTTTTGCATCAAATTGCATTTTTGAAGGTTTAGGGGAAGCCCTGCTTTGTTCAGACATTGCAACACTTCTTTCAAGTGGTGGAGGTGCTCCTTCTCAGTCCTGGAGTACACTACAATGTCATCAATGTACACAAAGCAAAATTTTCCTTTCAAATCCTTTAACACAAATTCCATTAGGCGTTGAAAGGAAGCCGCAGAGTTCTTGAGGCCGAAAGGTAGATGAAGGAATTCATATTGCCCTGACTGTGTTACAAAAGCAGTTTTATGAATGCTTTCGGCTTCCATCTCAACTTGCCAATACTCACTCTTGAGATCGAGAGTTCTGAAGACTGCAGCTCCATGCACAGACTCGAGGATCTCATGTATCTGTGGCATGGGATATCCATCCAGATATGTCTTGGCATTTAGACCTCTGAAATCAATACAAAATCTTTGTCCACCTCCCTTTTTTGGCACTAAGACCACTGGTGCTGCCCAAGAAGAAAATGAAGGTCGGATAATTTGCTTATCCAACATTGTCTTGATCTCTTCGTCAATGAATTCTTGTTTCTCCTGCGATACACGGTAGGCTTTCTTACGGACAGGTACCTCATTTGTGGTGATGATATGATGCTTGACTACGCAAGTGTGTCCAGTTTCATTTGTGCAGACAGTAGGCCAATCTTGGAGCAACTGATGAAGCTGTGATTGGTATATGGGGGACGTGTCAGCATTTGTGACTAGATAATGAATAGCCTGCTGAGTTTCTGGGGATTATTCTAGGAATGGGTAAAGCAATGAAGACAGACAATAATGCATCTGTAACAGGAGGGGACAAGAATGGAAATGTTTCTTCTGGGTAAGTAGAAGTGGCAGGTAAGGTATACTGGGCATTGCAAAAATTAAAATTAATTCCAACTGCTACCAAGAAATCCATACCCAATACAACAGGTACAGTGAGATCATCATCTTTCATGACAAATAAGTTCAAGTCATACCTCCATCCCTGCAGATCACATTCACAGTGCCAAATTCCTATAGCAGGTAATACTTGACCATTCGCTTGCTTGAAAGTTTGGCTGCGGCTTGAGCTTAATTGTTTATTTCGTCTCAGTTGTTTCCAACATGACTCTTGTATCAGAGTTAGAGAGCTTCCTGTATCAACCATAGCTTGAAAGTATCTTCCTCTGATCAAAAGGGGTAGGGTCAGAATTTTTAAGTTGGTCAAACTTGATATAGTTTGAAGAACGCGTGTCAATTCTTACCAAATCACTCACCTCCTTTACAGTCCCTCTCAATAAACTTGCCAGCCGGGGGTTACAATTTCTCAAAATGGCCTGAACAATCTCTTTCTCCGTCATCTCCTTCTTCCACCTTAGACAAAGGGCTCGGTAGTGGTAAGCACGAATAGATTCTCTGGAACCTTGTTTCCTCTCCAAAAGACGCTTAGCTGCTTCAGCTTCATAGTCATCGGTAAGGAAAGCATGCAAAAAATCTTGTCTAAATTGTATCCATGTAAACACATGTCTTCTTTCAGCCAGCCACCAATCTTTAGCGGTACCCTTTAAAACAGAAGTAAGAGATGCTAATATTTCAGAATCAGTGAGTGGCCTAATTGCAAAATACTCTTCACACCGCTCAATAAATGAGACAGGATCATTGTTGTCATCAGAATCAAATTGGGGAAATTCAACTTTTACAGGTGGACGATATGCAACATCATTCGCACTGTCTGGTAAGATAGAAATTGGATGAGATCTTGTAGGGTATGCTGAAGTAAACAATGGTGGAGAAACTGGAGTGGACATAACAGGGGCATGACTCTTAAACTTAGCATCAATCTGTGCATCTCTCCTCTTCAAACAATCAACCATTGACTTTCCCAAATCTTGAATGCTTAACTCTAGGCTTTTCTTAACTCTCTCACACTCTCTTTCGATTTTATAATTCATTTTTTCTTCTAACAGCTTACACTGATTGGTGAACTCAGTTTGGGAACAACATTGACTTAACTGTTGCAGGCAAGCTTGTACATCACCTTCTAGAGTTGTGACTCTCTCAGTCAGGTCATAAGTCAATTGCTCTGCAGGACGGGAATCCTTTCTCTGGAGGAGGATGAGGAGGAGGACGGGGACAAGGTATTTCTGGTTGAACCTCAGAGTCGTCATTGTCCGAGTTGAGGTAGAGTTCACTGAAAGTTTTTACGAGGTCTTTTAATGGTGGTGGATCTCTTCGAGTAACAAAAGGACCAGCAGTGAATCAGTAGGTGGTTCATACTCATCCTCTGCACCACGAGATGTTACCGACATTTCTACAACTCAAAACACACATTAAACAACAGCAACAGCAGCAGCAATAACACGTTTCACATTCAATTTGCAAAAGATGTCCCTATTCGGGCGCCAATCTATAACGTTTCCAGTTACTTTGCACTGGTCAAGCTACGAGAATTTAAAGGGGGGGAATCATCTTCTTTGCAAATATCAAACTGGTCTTATGTGAAAGAGTTAAATTGCCAAATAAATACATCCAAACACAACATTGATGTTTCTTTCTGCATGTTTTCAATCAATACATTGGTCAGACACAACTCTTCAAATAGTGCAAGACACATACAAATATATACAATTCCACAAATTTACCGTGCATATAAGTACATGTGTAAGAAGAATGGATATGGTCCACAGAGTCCAAAACAGGTTGAGATCATAAACAGTTCCTGAAGCAAAAGTAACCAGTCCTATCTGTAGATGAGCAGATGACAAGCTGATGTCCTCAACTTGAATGTCCAGTCTGCACCAAGGACCCGCTCCAATATATGCAAAAGAATTGGCTTCAGCAGTACAACTGTCCATCAGTGGTAGTCACAGTATTTGAGCAAGAACTACACCATAAACAATCCTCTACAAGAGAAAACACAGAATAACTAATTAAACTCAATTAAGAAAAAAAAAAAAAAATAAGGGGTAACATAATCAATAACTTACGTTTGAGCAGCAAACAAAGGTCTCTCAAACAGGATTTGGATGTAGGCCATGTAGGCCATAGGCCAAGGCAGCTTCAAACAGAACCTAACATCAGTTAAACTAATCAAAGTTAATCTCCATATAAACTCAAAGTAATAGGTATAATGAATAAGCCTGAAACTTACGTTTGAGCAGCAAACAAAAGGTTTCTCAAACAAGAGCAGGGGCTAAAGCAACATGAGGCAGCTTCAAACAGAACCTATCACTTACTCTACTACTTCCTGTTTTATCTAGTCCAGAGTGAGCTACACGTTTCCCTCAAGTGGCAAGTATGAACACGTCAAACAAAAGACTCTGACAAAACCTTTGACAGACTGTGACTGTTACAATACGGCCGGCAGAATGCACTACCACCTCAATAAATGAGGTCAAAATCATAATTAAGGTAGGGAATTAATGACCACAGAAAGTCTGGAGGCCAGTTTTATGCCTCATCCAAAGGATGCTCCTTTTTACAGGGGCCGATTTAAGGCTTCATCAAAAAGTCGCTATTTTTCGCAGTCAGTGGCCGTTTTCATCATATTTGGACTTTTGGATCCATAAAGCACATGTCAGGGAACGAGCACCCCCTGCTGGCCTGACTAAAACTACCTCCAGCAGCAAACTTGTTTTCCACAAAGGGTCTCCCATCTCTGTACTGATCAGGCTTGGGCCTACTTAGCTTCAACGAGAAACCAGACTCCAGCTACTGCACACAACATTTGATCTTGGTCTTTGCACCTTAATAAAGTCGCTCTAATAGAGGGGTAGCACATTCTGACAGGCTCAATATAGCCAGAAGAATGCGCTACCTCTTCAATAAATGATGTCAAATTCATAATTAAGGTGGGGAATTCATGACCACAGGTCAGGAGACCAGTTTAATGCCACATCCTATGGATGCTCTTTTTTACAGGGGCCGGTTTAAAGCTTTATCAAAAAGTCACTATTTTCCGCAGTCCGGAGTTCTTTGGACTTTTGGACCAATACAGTACATGTCAGGGAATGAGCACCCCCTGCTGGCTGGACTAAAATTACCTCAAGCAGCAACTAGTTTTCCACAAAGGGTCTCCCATCCATGTACTGACCAGGCTCAGGCTAGTGACCCACCAGACTCATGTTAACGCATGCAACATTTGATCTTGGTAGCTAAGCCCTAATAAAGCCGCTCTAATAGAGGGGGGTAGCACATCCTGACAGGCTCAATATAGCCGGCAGAATGCGCTACCACCTCAATAAATGCTGTCAAATTCATAATTAAGGTGGGGAATTCATGACCACAGAACTTCAGGCTGCCAGTTTAATGCCTCATCCTAACAACACTCCTTTTTACAGGGTCCGGTTTAAAGCTTTATCAAAAAGCTGCTATTTTTCACAGTCCGGAGTTGTTTTTTCATACTTGGACTTTTGGACCCATACAGTAAATGTCAAGGAATGAGCACCTCCTGCTGGCTGGACTATAACTTCCTCAAGCAGCAAACTAGTTTTTCACAAAGGGTCTCCCATCCATGTACTGACCAGGCTGAGACCTGCTTAGCCTCACTAATGCACCAGAATCTGGCTAATGCATGCAACAGTTGAATTTGGCTTCTTTGGTTTAACAAAGCAGCACTAATAGAGGAGTAGCACATCCTGACAGGCTCAATAAGGCCAGCAGAATGCGCGAACACCTCCATAGTGAGGTCAAATTCATAATTAAGGGTGGGAATTCATGACCACCGAAGGTCAGGAGGCCAGTTTACTGCCTCATCGGAAGGACGCTCCTTTTTACAGGGGCCGGATTAAGGTTTCATCAAACATTTGCTACTTTTCACGTTCTGGATTCTCTCTTGTTATACTAGGACATTTGAACCCATAAGCACGTCAGGGAGTGAGCACCCCCTGCTGGCCGGACTAAAACTACCTCCAGCAGCCAACTAGTTTTTCACAAAGGTAGCGCACTGCTTAGCTTCAGTGACCCACCAGAATCTGACTAATGCATACAAAATTTGAACTTGGTTTCTTTGCCTTAATAAAGCTGCTCTAACAGAGGGGTAGCGCATCCTGACAGGCTCAATAAGGCCAGCAGAATGCGCTACCACCTCCATAGTGAGGTCAAATTCATAATTAAGGAGCGGAATTTGTTTTTGTTATACTTGGACTTTTCGACCCATACAGTACATGTCAAGGAATGAGCACCTCCTACGGCTGGACTAAAACTTCCTCAAGCAGCAAACTGGTTTTCCACAAAGGGTCTCCCATCCATGTACTGACCAGGCTGAGACCTGCTTAGCCTCACTAAGGCACCAGAATCTGGCTAATGCATGCAACAGTGGAATTTGGCTTCTTTGCCTTAACAAAGCTGCACTAATAGAGGAGTAGCACATCCTGACAGGCTCAATAAGGCCAGCAGAATGTGCTAACACCTCCATAGTGAGGTCAAATTCATAATTAAGGGTGGGAATTCATGACCACCGAAGGTCAGGAGGCCAGTTTACTGCCTCATCGGAAGGACGCTCCTTTTTACAGGGGCCGGATTAAGGTTTCATCAAACATTTGCTACTTTTCACGTTCTGGATTCTCTCTTGTTATACTAGGACATTTGAACCCATAAGCACGTCAGGGAGTGAGCACCCCCTGCTGGCCGGACTAAAACTACCTCCAGCAGCCAACTAGTTTTTCACAAAGGTAGCGCACTGCTTAGCTTCAGTGACCCACCAGAATCTGACTAATGCATACAAAATTTGAACTTGGTTTCTTTGCCTTAATAAAGCTGCTCTAACAGAGGGGTAGCGCATCCTGACAGGCTCAATAAGGCCAGCAGAATGCGCTACCACCTCCATAGTGAGGTCAAATTCATAATTAAGGAGCGGAATTTGTTTTTGTTATACTTAGACTTTTCGACCCATACAGTACATGTCAAGGAATGAGCACCTCCTACGGCTGGACTAAAACTTCCTCAAGCAGCAAACTGGTTTTCCACAAAGGGTCTCCCATCCATGTACTGACCAGGCTGAGACCTGCTTAGCCTCACTAAGGCACCAGAATCTGGCTAATGCATGCAACAGTTGCATTTGGCTTCTTTGCCTTAACAAAGCTGCACTAATAGAGGAGTAGCACATCCTGACAGGCTCAATAAGGCCAGCAGAATGTGCTAACACCTCCATAGTGAGGTCAAATTCATAATTAAGGGGAGCGAAATTTATGACCACAGAAGGTCAGGAGGCCAGTTCATTGCCTCATCCGAAGCACACCTCTTTTTTACAGGGGCCGGATTAAGGTTTCATCAAGCATTTGCTACTTTTCACGGTCCGGAGTCTCTCATGTTATACTAGGACTTTTGAACCCATAAGCACATGTCAGGGAATGAGCACCCCCTGCTGGCCAGACTAAAACCTCCAGCAGCAAACTAGTTTTTCACAAAGGTAGTGCATCCTGTCAGGCTCAATACGGCCGGCAGAATGCGCTACCACCTCAATAAATGAGGTCAAATTCAGTATACTATTTTTTTCACAAAGGTAGGGCATCCTGACAGGCTCAATACGGCCGGCAAATTGCGCTACCACCTCCATAGTGAGGTCAAATACATAATTAAGGGTGGGAATTAATTACCACAGAAGGTCAGGAGGCCAGTTTATTGCCTCATCCGAAGGACGATCCTTTTTACAGGGGCCGGATTAAGGTTTTTTTATCAAACATTTGCTACTTTTCACGATCCGGATTTTCTCTTGTTATAATAGGACTTTTGAACCCATAAGCACATGTCAGGGAATGAGCACCCCCTGCTGGCCGGATTAAAACTACCTACAGCAGCAAACTAGTTTCTCACGAAGGTAGTGCATCCTGCCAGGCTCAATATAGCTGGCAGAATGCACTACCACCTCAATAAATGAGGTCAAAATCAGTAAACTAGTTTTTTCACAAAGATAGCGCATCCTGACAGGCTCAATACGACCGACAGAATGCGCTACCACTTCAATAAATGAGGTCAAATTCATAATTAAGGTAGGGAATTAATGACCACAGAAAGTCAGGAGGCCAATTTAGTGCATCATCCAAAGGACGCTTCTTTTTACAGGGGACGGATTAAGGCTTCATCAAAAAGTCGCTATTTTTCACAATCAGAGGCCGTTTTCATTATATTTGGACTTTTGGATCCATAAAGTACATGTCAGGGAACGAGCACCTCTTGCTGGTCAAATTAACACTACCTCCAGCAGCTAACTAGTTTTTCACAAAGGGTCTCTCATCCGTGTACTGACCAGGCTTGGGCCTGCTTAGCTTCAACAAGAAACCAGACTTAGCCTAATGCATGCAACATATTATCTTGGTTGCTAAGCCTTAATAAAGCCGCTGTAATAGAGGGGGGTAGTGCATCCTGACAGGCTCAATATGGCCGGCAGAATGAGCTACCACCTCAATAAATGATGTCAAAATCATAATTAAGGTGGGGAATTCATGACCACAGGTCAGGCAGCCAGTTTATGCCTCATCCTATGGACGCTCCTTTTTACAGGGGCAGGTTTAAAGCTTTATCAAAAAGTTGCTATTTTTTGCAATCCAGAGTTGTTTTTGTTATACTTGGACTTTTGGACCAATACAGTACATGTCAGGGAATGAGCACCCCCTGCTGGCCGGACTAAAACTACCTCAAGCAGCAAAATAGTTTTCCACAAAGGGTCTCCCATCAATGTACCAACCAGGCTCAGGCCTGCTTCGCTTCAGTGACCCACCAGCATCTGGATAATGCATACAACAGCTGAACTTGATTTCTGAGTCTTAATAAAGCTGCTCTAACAGAGGGGTAGCGCATCCTGACAGGCTCAATAAGGCCAGCAGAATGCGCTACCACCTCCATAGTGAGGTCAAATTCATAATTAAGGAGCGGACAGAAGGTCAGGAGAAGGTCAGGAGTTAATTGCCTCATCCGAAGGACGCCTCTTTTTTACAGGGGCCGGATTAAGGTTTCATCAAACATTTGCTACTTTTCACGGTCCGGAGTCTCTCTTGTTAGACAAGAGAGGCTAGGACTTTTGCTAGGACTTTTGAACCCATAAGCACATGTCAGGGAATGAGCACCCCCTGCTGGCCAGACTAAAACTACCTCCAGCAGCAAACTAGTTTTTCACAAAGGTAGCGCATCTTGCCAGGCTGAATACGGCTGGCAGAATGCGCTACCACCTCAATAAATGAGGTCAAATTCAGTATACTAGTTTTTTCTCAAAGGTAGGGCATCCTGACAGGCTCAATACGGCCGGCAAATTGCACTACCACCTCAATAAATTAGGTAAAAATCATAATTAAAGTAGGGAATTAATGACCACAGAAAGTCTGGAGGCTAGTTTAATGCCTCATCCAAAGGATGCTCCTTTTTACAGGGGACAGTTTAAGGCTTTATCAAAAAGTCATTATTTTCCGCAGTCCAGAGTTCTTTGGACTTTTGGACCAATACAGTAAATGTCAGGGAATGAGCACCCCCTGCTGGCTGGACTAAAACTACCTCAAGCAGCAAAGAAGATTTCCACAAAGGGTCTCCCATCCATGTAATGACTGGGCTCAGGCCTGCTTAGCTTTAGTGAGGAACCAGAGTCTGGCTAATGCATGCAACAGTTAACCTTGATTTCTTTGCCTTAAAGTAGTTTGTGTTTTTGAAGTATTTAATTTCTGAGAGAAAACAAACAAGCTGCTGTGCTGAGCTGCCGTTGGCAATAGTGGAATTGTGACATGTCAATAGAGGTTTACCTCAACGGCGCCTTCTACTGCGCTGACAGTTACTTTGCAATAGATGATAAAGATGTGCAGCTGGAGTTTGAGATCACCGACACCATCTACAACCTTTTTGCCTGCAGAGCATCTCAAGAGATAGATTTGAAGCTACAAGTTGTAACGGACGATCACCTCTTAGTCTATTACTGCAGTCCGGGAGAAGTGCACTTTCAACTGGTGGTTAAAAAGAATGACATTAACAATGGCATCTCAGAGGAATCGTGTGTTCCTGATCCAATTGCTCCTGAGCCAGAACCTGAAATGGATCTGGTTGATAACGAGCAATCGTGTTTCCCTGATCCCAACATTTCTGTGCCAGAACTAGCAGGACCTTCAGTGGAAATGACCAATGATCAGAGTGGCCTAGATGCTGAGGAGCCAAACAGGTCAAGACAATGCTTTTTAATGCAAGTTAAGTTATTTACACTGTTAAAGAGTTGGATTCTCATGCTAAACATAGACAAAGTTTTAAAAAGAAGTTTTGGACGTATAACAGAGTATTTCTGTGTCAAATACACACTTCCGGGTTTCTTACAAGTTTCGGAAAGTTTTTTCGATCATGGCTCTTCATGACGTCCTGAAGGGTGGAACTCTTTGTACTGTATGGGCATTTTTCCCAGAAGAGCGTGCCTGTCTGAGACTTCAGGTGAAAAACATTAATTATTAATGTAGTTAGTTATAATTGTATTTTTCAAAAATTTTAATTAGACCAAGGCTAAGAATCATTCTGCTTGAAATATGATACAGCTGCTCCCCTTTGAAGCTTATTTATTGATTGATTAATTGATTTATTTAGAATTATTAAATGAAAATGTTTAAAAGAATGGATATATATTCATTTTCTCGTGTTTTATATTTTGGGGTGCAATATGAATTGTATCCATTGATGACACATGATTAGAGACACATGATTAAAAAATGACCTTACAGAGTTCATATTGAAATATTATTGTACAGACAGGGACACTACAGATAACTAGCATGACATGAGGACATCCCCATCTGGTATGGCAAGCCGTTTTGACATTTATTCATTATCAGGATATGAATTCTTGATATCAACAATTCAGTTTTAATTAGTTAAAATGCTCATTCTTTATATCAGGAATTTGCTTTTTACTAGTAACAATGGCTATTTTTGATATCAGTAATTACATTTCCACTAGTAAAAATGCCTAGTTCTGCCACGAAACTGTAGATGGTGCAGGCTGATGGGTTGTTAACGTAACTGATGATATCACAAGGTTATACAACTTGGCACAAGCTGATTGGTTCATGTTGCGTACGCAACTAATGATCTTCCAGCTTGCAGCTATTTAAATGGCTTGTAGCATTCACTTGGGCATTTCGCAGCATGCTTTCAGAGTTATGTTTTATGTTATTTGTGCAGCAGCAGTATGTCTTAAATACTCACAGCACAAAGTATTGCCATATGCTTTGGCAGTAGCAAGTTCCTGTACTTGCTTGCAGCAGCAATAATCTACAACTTCAGCAATAACCAACAGAAGCAGCAATTCAGCAGCAGCAGCAGCAGCGTAGCAGTTCTATTCTGCCAAGACCAAATGCATTGTCATATCCATTAACATGCTAAACTTTTTAGAGAGTTGCCATGACAGAAATGTTAATTCTTCACATCAACAATTAAATTTTCACTAGTTAAAATGCTAATTCTTGATATTGGGAATTAAAATTGAATTAGTAAAAACTATAATTCTTGATATCTCTTTTAACTAGTGAAAATTAAATTGTTGATATCAAGAATTTTTACTAGTGGAAATGTAATTACTGATGTAAAAAATATACATTGTCGCTAATAAAAATCCTATTCCTGATATCAAGAATGACCATTTTAACTAGTTAAAACTGAATTGTTGATATCAAGAATTTATAATCTGAGAATGAATAAAAGTCAAAACGGCTTGCCATACATCTGTTGGTTATCAGCTAGAACATGTTCCTACACTGTGCACGTTTGAAATCAGTGACATTTCAGTCCATTTGATAAGAAACTGTGTGAACAACTGCACATCAGCAACAGACACACCTCTTTAACAACTATACAGTATTAGTGCTTACTGAAGATATAATAAAGTAAAATAAACAAATTAAGTTAAATTACTTAACTATTGACATTTAATGTTGGCTTTAAACTCTAGTCTCTGACTTAGTGTGCTATTGTATGTCATTTCTGCCTAAACTAACTGATATTTCTGTCTTTATGCTGCCCAATAAAATATCAAAATTAATTTTAATTCAGAAATTAGTAATTTAGGTCTCTGTACTGTATTGCACTTTTTTATTTATTAATGCTATTATTATATTAATACATAGGACAAAGTAAATAAGCGTCATGTCATTGACCCATAAATCTTATCAGAGATTTGCAATCCAGTATTACTTCATACATGCAGTCACTTTGGCTCATACAAATTTCATTTAACCAAACAGTTGATATAAGGCCTTTCAGATTACCAACAGTCTGTCAATGGCAAAAAAATATGATAGCTCTATAAAATGATTGTGTTAGAGAAGAGACCTTCCAAGCTAAGTGTGAACTGTATAGTCAAAGAACAAAGTTGATTACAAAAGGGGAGTGTGATTGTGATTCACTGAGAGAGCAAGCAACTCAGCAAGAGATTGGACCTTACCTTTAACCTTAGCACCAATCAATGCCTTGCTGTCTGCTTGATCTAATCACAGGTCAAAGTTCTTTCCACGAGGCACTATCAACAGATCTGTTTGTGTGCTGCTCACTCTTTTCCCTTCTTAGCCCTTCAGCTTTATCGGTCTCCCCTTCTTCTTGGAACCTTCAGACCTCACAGGACCCGGGAACACATCATGTTTCCACGTGCATTGGTGCTGTTTCTATGTATCTCCGCAGGCTTGGCTGCCGCACTTTTCCAGGCCTCTGCTGATGCAGCTGCAGTGGATTCTCCAGCTGACGGGTCTGAAGCTCAGGCTGGTGAAACCCCAGATGTTCCTGGTAATGGGGAGTTCCAGGCAGACAACATCTTAATGGCAGATGCCCCTGTTGAGGGAAAACCTCAGAGCACCACGCAAGAATCTGATGATTATTCAGACTGGGGCTTAGGTTCTCTCAGAGGGGGTTTCCAGGCAGTGAATGGCTATTTTGACTCTGTGCTGGAGCTGATGGGGGGCCGGGATGGTGTATGCCAGTACCGCTGTAGATATGGTAAGTGAAATAGTATCGTCTTTGTATTTTATGCTTAGCTCAGTGTGCACTGGATCACCCATATCCGTCACACTATATGCTTTTGGTAAAGACTTTATCCTTTCTTTCTGCTGTAGAATGCGAAGGATGTGAGTCTATACATTAAAAGTTCAGAAGACTGTTGACTGTTTGTGACCAAGTCTGTCAATCTCCAAAACGAGACATATTGACTACTTTTATTATACTTTTATCTTTTTAAAAGATATAAAAATCTTTATATCTTGACAGATATAGTCAATATGAACTGTCTTGGTATGGAAATAAGGAGAGTGTGTACAAACTTGTGATTCCACTGAAAAACAACTACAGCAACAGCAACAGTTAAATGAGGTGAATTATGACAGAATATGTATTAATATACAGCTATTAGAAACATTTGTTGTGCTTTACAATATGCATAGAGTGTTTGCACTACTAATGAAACACTAAGCATATGTTTTATTTGATTTAAGTGATTTTATTTAATGATGCAGAATTAATCATTCACAGGTCAGGGTTCTTGATCAACTTTTTATCTGACACATGCCCTCACTGATCTGTCCTCACTCCTTATGTTGACAGACATGGTTGTGGCATTGGGCAAGTCAATCACACGACTCTACAGATAACAGTAATGAATCAGAACATTACATATGCCTATTCCTGAGAATTTAGGAAGCATTAAGGAAGCATGACTCCTTTATATTACTGTTTTAGTTCCAGAATGACAAATTTTGCATGCTTAGTTTTTTACTGTTAATTGAATAAAACTTAATGGAAAATTGCTAATGTTCCTAATGTTGCCTAAGGAGGGCAGTGAGTGTAGTTTATTCAATCAGTATTCATACACAGTAAAGTTCTTAATAGGCCTATGTATATTTTTTAGCAAAATAAGTGCATAATAAACTTATTGTGGGTTCAAAAGTCCTATACTGAACATTTGGTAGTTGGGCCCTGACTAAATGCCAAAGCTAATATGATAAAGTAGTTGTAGTATCTAACTTTATAATGCAACCATATTTTAAACTTATTTCCATGGACGGTGTCACCTTCCCTTGAAATGATGAAGACCATGCTCTGAATACCAAACATGGAAATGTTTGATACTGTTGCACCATGCAGGCAATAGGAAGAAAACCTCACTTGCTCCTAATTCCTCTTGGATAAATTATACCAGGCATATCAGTGGCTCAACTTACCCCAGTGAGGGGTAAGTTGAGCCACATGGAGTTAAGCTGTTCTACTATGTATTTATCCATACCATTTTTCATAAACAAGACATGTTAAGTCCAAAACAAAGAACAAAATGAAAAATGTTTGGCCTACAACGAATGAAATATTACAACGAATGAATTACAGTCAAATAATACTTTTCTAAACGTAAGAAGAGGTGAGCCACTGGTTCAACTTAGCCCAGGACTTTCAGCTCAAATAACTTCCTAAAGCACAAACATGTGTATTCTTTCAGATTTGTCTGTAATTGTTCAGACACAAAACCATATGAACAGTAAAAAACTGTTGAACTTAAATGTAGTTACCAATTATTCTATGAGCCTCTCTTCATCACAGGGTGAGTAAAATGGTTAATGCTTCAAATATATGTGGTCATATCACCAAATTTGTTTAAGGTTGTTTTGAAACAAGGGGTGGCTTATATTCCCCAGAGGCTCAAATGACCCTGGTCTCCCCTGTTTCACACTTATTGATATTGGAGTTACCTAGGGCTCTGTTTTAGGACCTCTGCTGTTTTAATTTCATATGTTACATTTTGGTAATTTTATGAGGGATTTTGTTAAGTTTAATAGTTTAATGGCTATATGCAAGTAATATTCAACTGTACCCTTCTGTTCAATCTGAAGATCACAATTCCATAATAGATACTTCTCAATAGATGTCCCAAAATATAATAATACTGAATAAGACTGAATTAATTGTAATTCAGAGTACTTATGTACATATATACATTGGGTATAACTTATTTAGATTCTGCTTTTTGCATTGTCCCTTATTTACAGTTTTTTTCAATCGCTAACAAGCGCTTACCCATACTTCAGATACTTTTTCTAAACTCTTAACACAGACTCGCACCTACAAAACACAATTGGCCAAATGGATAATTTTCTTCTCAAAAATACATTTTGTTAAATATATACTAACTCTTCATTTCAAAACAGAACACATCTTTCTCTGCACACACTAACTTTACCAAAACACTGGAAATCTGACTCAAAATGAAATTATTCTGTCAAAGAATAACACTTGTTTTCACTTCACAAGGTACATGCAGTCAGTCAAAGTACACCAGGTTTCAAAATACTGGCTATTGTTGACATTACAAAAACTGCATAGACTTTTTATGTTTCAGTTTTACAGGTATTTGCATGCAAAACATGCAATCCACCATTTTGACACTAAATTTCTTAGTTTGGAACTGTCTGTCCACATGTCCAGTAATGTTCACATTCAAAAGCATTCCAGTAAAAAGCAAATAAGTTTGTTTTTCTGTTTATTACAGGAGCTACAGTAGAAACATGGTATGATAGAACAGAAAAAGTTTAACTGTAAATTGAGAATGAATGGTAAATTCCAATTCACTTCCTGGAATGGAATTGGATTTGGAATTGGAATGCCAGGAAACAGAATTGAAATCAAATTCCAAAAAATTCCACTTGAGTTGCTAGTTTATAATACATTAAATATTGTAAATCACATAAACAACAAACATATAAAAGAAATACAAAGTACTGTATATTTAGTTGGTTAAGCATGATCATTTCACATGCCAAATGAATTTATGATAATTCGATGCAATAAAAAGTGAATGAAATACATGAATGAACATGACTCAGACATATATTATGTGGTAATCATATATTGAATGTATAGTGCATAGAGAAACTTATAAATTGTCATTCATTTTATTTACTTGCATTTGATCAACTCTATTTCATACATTACTTGGTATTTGTAAAGCATCATAAATAAAGTTAAAATGTATGTCTCTAAATGCAATCACACATAGATGCTCAGAAACAGCAATAAATGGAATTCATTGGAATTTCTCTGAATTTAATTCCACTTCCTATAATTCCTATTCAATTCCAACTCTGTTTCCCTGTAATTGTTGTTGAATTCCAATTCCAATTCCTTTTCCTTCTTTGAATTGGAATTGTTGAGTTCATTCCTGAATTGACCCCAACCCTGTTTCCAAAACATCACTCCTCAAAGTCCTCATTTTACTGTATAAGTGTAAATGTAATAGAAAAAAATAACCACTGCCTCTGAGTCTAAGCCAGACATAAACATAAATCAGCTGTGTGTCAATTATTTAATTGTTTGTTTATTATCAGCTGAGATATATTTTTGATATTGATATTGTTTTTGAACTGATATCATTGCAGAAGCAGAGGTTTTTATACTGTATCTAAGGTTTGGAATATTGTTTTTGCTATTGTGGGATGTTGTGTGTTAACATTCGGAAATACTACAAAAACAATCCATAATTTTGTTGGGAGGTATAGCTTGTCTGTTAAGAAAATGTAAGCATTGTGGAAATGTGTTCACTGATTGCATATTGGGTGAAAACGACATGAAATGTGGAAATGGTATGGCCACAAAAGACCGATGCTGTGCTAATTGTGTTTAGAGTTTTGAAAATGTGACAACTGTTTGGACAAACGCTTGTTAGCGACTGAAAAAAACTGTAAATTATTTTAGATTACCAATGTTGCATACTATATTGTGAAGCTAAATTAGTCATGTCATGCATTAAAGTATTCATGAACAACAACGTTTTTGGTGCATTATATTATGCACTTTTTTCAGATTTGTGTGTGTAAATCTCTTAAAGTTACTAGTATGTAAATTGTATTCTAATAAACTTCAAATGACAACATTATGTTAATCACTTAAAAATATGACATATTAAATTGTACCATCTCTTATTTTCAGGTAAAGCTCCCCAGCCTCGTCCTGGCTATCAAATGCCAGAGCCTGATGGTTGTAGCACCTCACTGCTTGGTTTCCAGGTACCGACAAGTGTATGTGTCTCTTTATTTCTACTAACATTAACCAGTGGCAAGGCTGCCACTTAGTTCTGTCCCCATGCATGATCTGTGTGAATCTAGCCAATGAATATAATAAACTAGACACTATTTTAATTTCTTACACATTATCTTGTCACACTTTAGTTTGGGGACCAATTCTCACTATTAAATACTGTAACTATTTACTATGACTTTTGCTTTAAAAATTCCTAACTTGCTGCTTATTGATAGTTAGTAAGGTAGTTGTTAAGTTTAGGTATGGGGTATGATTAAGGTATCTAGAATATGGTCATGCTAAAAAAGGCATTAATATTTGCTTTGTACGTACTAATAAACAGCCATTATACCAGTAATATGCATTCTTATAAGAATTGGTCCTTAAACTAAAGTGTTACCCATTATCTCAACTAATGTTATAGTATAACGAATTTCAAGTAAACCCCTAACTGTGACAAACTGGTGATTCTTGGCCATAGTAAGTTGCAAAGTGGACCAGACCTCATGCCATAAGGTTAAAGGTCTGGCTCTGCTAGACTAGTATTGCACAGGCCAGTGCAATTTCAAATATGTGTCTCCTAAAGCTGAGAGACTATCATGAACTCTAAAGTGAGGGTGAACATCCGACAGGTTCCGGACAGTTAGGTCTGGCATCTAGCCAAAGCACTGATGGGACTGCTGTCAGGAAATAGGACGGCAAATGTGCCAATTACTTTCCACACAAAGACTCATGAACAGAACCATCTGTGTAATTTCTGGATCTTG
>NC_133362.1:42352673-42454405 GCF_049309525.1 Garra rufa
TGGGAAAATGGTGCACGGATCCACGTGGGAATGGCGCAGCAAGCTGACACCAGCCGTCCTCCCGCTCACCTGAAGTCTTTATGTTAAGACACGGGAGGATACGGCCTCTACGCGGAGGTTGTAAAACCTAGCGAAGGTATTAGGTGTCACCCAGCCCACAGCTCTACAGATATCTGCTAGTGAGGCGCCATGAGCCAACGCATAGGATGAGGCAACACTCCTAGTGGTTGGGCATGAACACCTAAGGGGCATGGCTCTCCCTGGTATAGATAAGACAGGGAGATGGCTTCTACCACCCAAATGGGCCAACCTCTGTTTGGAGACCGCATTCCCTTTCTGCTGACCTCCGAAGCAGACAAAGAGCTGCTCAGTGCGTCTGAAGTGCCGAGTATGATTCTACGTATATATGCAGAGCACAAACAGGGCATAGCAGTGCAGAAGCTAGGTCTGCCTCCTCCAGGGGCAGAGCTTGCAGGTTCACCACCTGATCGCGGAAGGGCGTGGTGGGAACCTTGGGCACATAACAGGGCCGGGGTCTCAGGATGACGTGAGAATCTCCGGGCCCGAACTCAAGGCACGTTTCGTTGACAGAGAAAGCTTGTAGGTCCCCTACCCTCTTGATAGAGGCCAGTGCAGTCAGGAGCGCTGTCTTAAGTGACAGGAATTTCAGCTCAACTGATGCAAGTGGCTCGAATGGGGCTTCCCGTAGGCCGCGGAGGTCACGGAGAGATCCCAAGAGGGTATGAGGTGCGGTCTGGGAGGATTAATCCTTCTCGCACCTCGCAGGAACCTCACGATGAGTTGTTGCTTACCCAGGGATGTTCCATCCACTGCATCATGATACGCTGCAATAGCAGCAACGTACACTTTGAGAGTCGAAGGGGACAGCCTGCGCTCCAACTTCTCTTGCAGGAAGGAAAGCACTACTGCAATCGTGCATCTCTGTGGGTCCTCTCCTCGAGAGGAACACCAGTCAACGAACAAACCCCACCTCAGTGCGTAAGCCTGCCTCGTAGAGGGAGCTCGGAACTGAGTGATGGTATTTACCACGGCCTGGGGAAGGCCGGCGAGGCTCACTGGAGGAAAGGCGTACTTGAGCCCCGGAGGCCAGCTGTGTGCCAGCGCGTCTCTGTCGAGGGAAGCCTCGGTCAGGGAGTAAAAGAGCTGGCAGTGAGAGGATTCGGGGGAGGCGAACAGATCTATCTGAGCCTGGCCGAAATGACTCCAAATCAGCTGGACTGTCTCGGGGTGGAGTCGCCATTCACCAGGGTGGGTGGACTGCCGTGAGAGCTGATCCGCTGCACGGTTGAGTTCCCCTGGTATGTGAATGGCACGTAGCGATTTCAGCCACGTTTGACTCCAAAGGAGCGGACGGCGGGCGAGTTGTGAAATGCGAGGAGAGCGAAGACCGCCTTGGCAATTTATATTCGCCACAGTCGCAGTGCTGTCGGTACGAACAAGCACGTGTTTCTGACGCAACGTCGATCGGAAGCGATGAAGGGCCAGAAGCACAGCCGCGGGAGCCCTCCCCAGGAACCAGTCATCCAGCCTAGAAGGATCAGCTGGAGGCGCCTGAGGCACCTCCAAACCGATCCCCCTGGCGGCCCAGAGGAGCATATCCGAGAGTTCGGCATCAACCTCAGAAGGAGCAGTGACCCGCTGGCCCGCCGAGATGTCAGCCTCACCCTCAGACTCTCCCTCTGATGCTGCGACAGACATCTCTCCCTCCTGTGGAGCTGAAGTGCAGAAGGTCGCAGGGCTTTGGGGGCCGGCGGCACGTTCTGCATGGTGACTCGTAAGTCCCCCTCGTGTCTCGCCACGGTGGCCGAAAAGCATTGGCGGCTTAAGGACGACGAGGGGAGCCGCTTTGCGAAAGAACGGCGATTTTTCAGCGTGACCATGGTCATGCGTTCGCAGTGAACACACGAACCATCCGTGAACGCTGCTTCAGCATGTTCTCGGCCCAAACATGTGAGGCAGTGTTCATGTCCGTCTTGGGAGGTGAGGAAACTGCCACATCCAGCAGCGCACGGCCGGAAAACCATTCTGAAAAGAACACAAAGTTTTACACATCACTGATCATAAGCTAGATGTGCTCTGTTTGACAGAAACCTGGCTAAAACCAGACGATTACATTATTTTAAACGAGTCCACCCCCCAAGATTACTGTTACAAACATGAACCGCGTCTAAAAGGTAAAGGGGGAGGTGTTTCTACTATTTATAGCAATATTCTCAATGTCTCTCAGAGAAAGGGCTTCAAATATAACTCGTTTGAAGTAATGGTGCTTCATATAGCATTATCCAGAGAAACAAGTGCTAATGATAAATCCGCTGTGACGTTTGTACTAGTTACTGTTTACAGGCCACCAGGGCACCATACAGACTTTATTAAAGAATTTGCTAATTTTCTATCCGAGATAGTGTTGGCTGCAGATAAAGTCTTAATAGTGGGTGATTTTAACATCCATGTTGATAATGAAAAAGATGCATTAGGAACAGCATTTATAGATATTTTGAACTCTATTGGGGTTAGACAACACGTGTCAGGTCCTACTCATTGCCGAAATCATACTCTAGATCTAATACTGTCACATGGAATTGATGTTAATGGTGTTGAAATTCTGCAGCAAAGCGATGATATCTCAGATCATTATCTAGTCTCTATACTCCAGATAGCTAAAACTGTAAATTCAACTCCTTGCTACAAGTACGGTAGAACCATCACTTCTACTACAAAAGACTGCTTTGTAAGTAATCTTCCTGACTTATCTGAATTCCTCAGCATATCCAATAGCTCAGAAAAACTTGATGATGTAATAGAAACTATGGAATCTCTCTTTTCTAGCACTTTAGATAGTTGCTCCAGTGCGCTTAAAAAAGATTAAGAAAAACAGTGTAACACCGTGGTATAACAATCACACTCGCGCCCTAAAGAGAAAAGCACGAAAAATGGAACGCAGCTGGAGGAAAACAAAACTAGAGGTTTTTTGTACTGCTTGGCGTGAATGCAACTTATCTTATAGAAAAGCATTAAAAACTGCCAGATCGGATTACTTTTCGTCTCTCTTAGAAGAAAACAAACATAACCCTAGGTATTTGTTCAATACTGTGGTTAAATTAACGAAAAATATAGCAGAAACAGGTGCAGACATTTCCCAACAGCACAGCAGTAATGACTTTATGAAGTACTTTACCTCCAAGATAGACACTATTAGAGATAAAATTGTAACCATACAGCCGCCTGCTACAGTATCGCATCAGATAATGCGTTGTAGATCTCCTGAGGAACAATTCCACTCATTCTCTATTATAGGAGAGGAAGAATTGTATAAAATTGTTAAATCATCTAAACCTACATGCATGTTAGACCCTATTCCATCTAATACTTCCAGAAGTCATAGATCCTCTTCTGAATATTATTAATTCGTCACTATCATTAGGGTATGTCCCCAAAACCTTCAAACTGGCTGTTATTAAGCCACTCATTAAAAAAACACAACTTGACCCCACTGAATTAATTAACTACAGACCAATTTCGAATCTCCCTTTTCTGTCAAAGATACTAGAAAAGATAGTATCCTCACAATTATGCTCCTTCTTAGAGAAAAATGGTATCTGTGAGGATTTCCAGTCAGGTTTTAGACCATATCATAGAACTGAGACTGCTCTTATTAGAGTTACAAATGACCTGCTCTTGTCAACCGATCGTGGTTGCATCTCCCTATTAGTGCTACTGGATCTTAGTGCTGCGTTTGATACTATTGACCACAACATTCTTTTAAACAGACTTGAAAATTATGTAGGCATTAATGGTAGTGCACTGGCTTGGTTCAAATCATACTTATCAGACCGTCATCAGTTTGTGGCAATAAATGAAGAGGTATCATTTAAATCGCAAGTGCAGTATGGAGTACCTCAAGGCTCAGTACTAGGGCCATTACTTTTTACGCTTTACATGTTACCCTTGGGAGATATCATCAGGAAACATGGTGTTAGCTTTCATTGTTACGCTGATGATACTCAGCTCTATATTTCTTCGCAGCCCGGCAAAACATACCAATTCGAAAAACTAACAGAATGCATAGCTGATATTAAAAACTGGATGGTGAATAACTTCTTACTGTTAAATCCTGAAAAAACAGAGGTGTTAATTATTGGACCTAAAACCTCCACAAGTAATGACCTAAAACACAGTCTAATACTAGATGGCTGCTCTGTAAATTCGTCGTCATCAGTTAGGAACCTAGGCGTCCTATTCGATAGCAATCTCTCCTTTGAAAGCCACATTTCTAGCATTTGCCAAACCGCATTTTTCCATCTTAAAAATATATTGAAATTACGACCTATGCTATCAATGTCAAATGCTGAAACATTAATTCATACGTTCATGACCTCAAGGGTAGATTATTGTAATGCTTTATTGGGTGGTTGTTCTGCACGCTTAATAAACAAACTCCAGCTGGTCCAAAATGCAGCAGCAAGAGTTCTTACTAGAACTAGAAAGTATGACCATATTAGCCCAGTTCTGTCAGCACTGCATTGGCTCCCTATAAAACATCGTATAGATTTTAAAATCTTGCTAATTACTTATAAAGCCCTCAATGGTTTAGCTCCTCAGTACTTGAGCGAGCTTCTATCGCATTATAGTCCCTCACGTCCTCTGCGTTCTCAAAATTCTGGCAATTTGATAATACCTAGAATATCAAATCATTTTCTTATCTAGCGCCTAAACTTCTTATCTAGCGCCTAAACTTTCTTATCTAGCGCCTAAACTCTGGAACAATCTACCTAACACTGTTCGGGAGGCAGACACACTCTGTCAGTTAAAATCTAGATTAAAGACACATCTCTTTAACCTGGCTTACACATAAAACATTAACACATTCCTATAATTCAAATCCGTTAAAGGATTGTTAGGCTGCATTAATTAGGTCAGCCGGAACCGAAAACACCTCCCATAACATCTGATGCACTCGTTGCATCGTAAAAAGAATGGCATCTACGCTAATATTAGTCTGTTTCATTCTTATTCCGAGGTCACCGTAGCCACCAGACCCAGCCTGTATCTGGATCAGATGGTCACTTCAGTCCCCCGGATCCAGTCCGCACCCAGCTTAGATCATGGATCACCACCTGGAGATGACTTCAATAGCCATGGATGTCAACCAGATGAGCTTCAGAGACGGATCATCACTAAAGACCTCGTCAACCTAGACGGCCATCGGTGCTACACCACAGGAACCTGATGAGTTCTCTACAATCGGACATTGGTACAAACTGCTGATTTCGTCTGGCCAGAGGAGAACTGGTCCCCCGACTGAGCCTGGTTTCTCCCAAGTTTTTTTTCTCCATTTCTGTCACCTGTGGAGTTTTGGTTCCTTGCCGCTGTTGCCTCTGGCTTGCTTAGTTGGGGACACTTTCCAGCGATATCGTATACTATTTGAACTGAACTGACGATGATATCACTGAATTCATTGATGAACTGCCTTTAACTGAAAATTGATTATTTACAATAATGCGTTACTTACACACTATTGTTCTGTTTAAATACTGTGCAGTTGCTTTGACACAATCTGCTCTAATTGCTCTTTTAGTCCCGATCTGCCCAGGGAGGAAACCGCGGCACACTGTGCGCTCAGTGGGGCTTGCTCGCTGGAGAGCAGGAGGCTTTAAATGGCCGTGAAAACGGCTGCCCGCAGGATCCTGCTGGCGGCTGCCAAAACACTCTTTTAGATGTTTTCTCTTTTCAATAGGCAGCACGCCACCGTGGAGAGAGCAAACTCGCAGGAACGTCGTTGTGTTGTTTTTTTTTTTTTTTTTAGAGGCTCAAGCAGGATGGCTCCGAAGCAAAAATCTGAATGACTGGCTGCATGCCGCCATCTTATATACCCGTATGTACGGGGCGTGGCTTGGCATGCAAATGCCACTCGCCAATTTTCATTGGCCTTTTGATTAAGGCTCAGAGATGATTGGACTCTCAAGTGAGTTCCCATATGTCCATATATCCAATAACTAGATTTGCAGCATTGTGTTTTTCTGCTGTGTTTTAGGTAATCTATGGGTGATATATGGGTAATCTGTGTCCAGGAAGAAAGAGAGCGCACAGAGCTGAAGGGCTTGAATTGTTTTTTGTTTTTTTTTTGCACTAGTTGGATGAATTTATTGCAGTTTGATACCTTGGTAGAATATACTATCACTGCATTATTTTTAACCTGAGTATAGTTCTAATATACTAGCTGTTCAATATTTGGGATTATTTCTGTTTTCTTTTGAAGTGTACATCAGTGAGTTATTGGATACAGTTCGTTACCAAATTTTGGTGAGTATTGTAATCCTTTTTCATACTCTATATCACTGTTTGCAGTTATTGAAGTCTGCTGAAGAACATTTGCATACTGGTGTGGGATTTTTGGCTTTGTGTGAGCTTCACTGCTTTTCGCAGTCACTGCAATGTGCATGGCCCTACCTGGTATGCCAAAGTTATTATGGCTTCTCAGTGCTACAGGTTTTGTCAGTTAGCAATGGACCCTAGGGATGGGCATAGGGAAATGCCCTTCATGCTTGGGATTTCATTTGAGTGAGTATGCTGCAGCTTCTGACCTGTCTAAGGACAAATGACTTTGCCACACTAATAGGACAGACAGTTCTGAGCATGGTAGGGAGAGGGAAGGTTAATTGGACAGGCATAATCATAAGCGCAAGCACTCATGTGATCGTAATGACTCCAAACACAAATCAAGCCGTGAGATTGTGGTTGAGGCAACTAAATGCCAGCTCTACCAGCAAAAGGTGGTAACCCGGTCACTCACCTGTAGATCCTAGTGATTATTCAGAGTTCGTCATGGAAAATGAATCCATCTGAAGCTCTTCTGTCCTTCTCACCATAAGAAATACTTTCCAACAATTGGGCAACAGTCCTGCTCTGAGGAAGGCTCAAACGATGCTAATATATTCCCAGCTAACAATTTTTGTTCTAAGAACGTTTTGAGAACATTATGCTATGTTCCGATAGTGTTTTCAGCAGCAAATTTTATTTTAGTTCTCAAAATATTTTCCTAAAACACATGAATCTCAACAATGGTGACATACTTCATGCTGCAATGTATTCTCAGTGCATCATACAAAACTCATCCTGGGCTCCCAGATTGCATTGCGGCATGAAGCATGTCACCATTGTAGAGATTCATACACTGATTCTTGATGTCTGTGTGTGTCTAAATATTCAGTAGTTTTAAGTAATTTCTGAACAATATGTTTTTAAAATTAGAGGTAAAAAATACAGCTTCGTTTAGAACAATGCTGGATCTTACGCTGTGACAATGCATTACTACAGTCACAAATATGAAAAGAATGGTATAGATTAGACTCTAAATGAGATCTGATCACTACATGACGATACCATGTATCCACCATAATCTAAGCACGTCTTCTTTAACTGCTTTTGCTATAACAAACATAGTAAGAACAGCTAAAGAAAAACAGTGAACTAAAAGTCAAATTGCCTAACTAAAGCAAACGCTTTTCACCATAATGGTAACATCAAAACAAACTATTACTTTCAAATAGGGATGCACGATATGAAAAATTCTAACCGATACCGATAGCCGATAATTAAGTCCTTCTTTTGGCCGATACCGATACCGATAACCAATACATTCATATTTTTATGATAATTTTGTGCACACAGGAGAATACAAAATCTAAGATAAACTAATGAAATTTATATTATATATCTGGGTCTAACAATCATAGTTCAGTCCTGACTCTTCAAAAAAGTTTTTATTTTTTTGTGCAAGCCACCACAATTCTAAATAAAATAAAATGCTTTGACATTTTGTCAACCTGGAAAAAATTAAAAGTGCATCATGGAGTAAAGTCAGATGTCCAAATGTCTGTGGTAAAGCACATGCAGTCCATTCTTATTGATCATATTATGAATGTGTGCAGCAGCCAAATCGTACAAGGCGGGGAATAAAACATCAGAATCGAGATAAAAACATCTCAACTCTTCAGAATTCTGCAAGCTTAACGCAGGTCATGTGACATGAACCAACCAATCAGCTTCATCCTTTCCCTTAATAACACTGAAAGCACTGGCAAGGTGGAGAAACTGTTTATCAAAGCTGTACAGGAATAAACATTTTTAGATATATTTGATAACAGAGCTACTGCAAGCGATCTTTAATGCTGAAAATCTATTTATTCTTTGCTGAAACTACCGCGTCTTTATGGAGAGCGCATGTCATGGCTGCTTAGCAACGACAGACACTAGAGTGCGGATCGGGCCGCATTTTTCTGTCTGAGCCCGGCCCGCGTCCGACAGAGCAGTAACCAAACCCGACCCGAGCCCGACAAGCATTAAGATATTTATGTCCGAGCCGGATCCCAGCCCGACACAGTTAAAATCTCTTTTTTTTTCTCATACTAATGACACATGCACTTTTTTTGTGTGGAAAGCCCCCTTTTATTTAACAACTGTAGGAAAGCGTTCGGAAATGTCAACAGATGAGAGCATCAGTGCACACTGGGCAAAAGGCGCCGTTATAACACAGGCGCACTATCGCGCTGATGTGATCCTTTCTAAATATCTGTCCGAACCCGGCCCGGCCCGTCGGGTACCGTCGGGCTCGGCTCGGGTATCCATCCTCTAGCAGACACCACTGGAGCTCAAACTACAGAGCGGTTTGGCAAAGACTTTGGGTTTGCTAAGAAAGAGAAGGCGGCGCTTCAGCGTTTTCCACGCGTTTTTAGGCGCAACATGTGAACGGCCCCTAAAACAGATTCACCGCGATGACGACCTCTGAAGTGAGATATAAGATTGTTAAAACTTAACGGCTTTTTACCTCCTCTCGGAATCCTTGCTAAACCTGTTGCAAATAGCAGTAGCATTGTCCTCCTCTGTCACCGTGAAAAACTTCCAGACCTGCGAAGGCGATGATGATGACACAGATGATGACGTATTAAACGCGACAAAGGCTGAGAGTCACTGCAGTTTACAGCTGCAGTCACTTGCACTCGGAAAGCAGATGAATCTCAGATAAACCAGACTGATTGATTGATTTACCAGCAAGAGTACTTTATCGGATCGGGTTTCATTTATTTATCGGAGCAATAAAAATGACGTAATTTTTACCCATATCGGTCGATAATTTATCTGTCCGATAAATATCGTGCATCCCTACTTTCAAATAAACATCAACATCTAAACCTCTGTTAATCTCAATAAAAACTTGTGTAAATGTATGACAGATATAAAGTCAGTCTGGTTTATAATAAGTGAAACTGGTTATGCAGCAGTTTTTGTTTGGGTTTTCACTTTCAACCAAAATTTCAACCAAAAGTCCACATCTAGTGTGATGGGAATCTTTTTAGAATTAGAATGTTAGAGGATAATGTTCTAACAATGTTAGCAATAAAAAGATTTTTGAATGTTTTTAGAGAATGTTATTCTATCTTTTAGCAGAACATTCTGGGAACTAAAATAAAACTTGCCGCTGAAAACATTCCCAGAACATTAAACATTGCTAGCTGGGTTATCTCTTCATTCTCCACACTCTCTCTTCTATGATCCACAGTCAGAAGAAATTAGCCAATGTAAGGGAACCTCGTTTAGATTGCACAGGAATTGACAAGGAATTGGCAATGAAAGAGGAATTTCCTTCAAATACTTGTTACTAGAGTATCTACAGGTGCATCTCAATAAATTAGAAAGTTAAAGTCTTTGGTTCTTTTAATTGTGATGATTTGGCTCACATTTAACAAAAATCCACCAATTTACAAAATAAATAAATAAATAAGAATACTTCATAAGTAAAACATTTTGAGTTTGTTGGTCTTCTGGAAAGTATGTTCATTTACTGAATATGTACTCAATACTTGGTAGGGGCTCCTTTTGCTTTAATCACTGCCTCAATTCGGTGTGGCATGGATGTGATCAGTCTGTGGCACTGCTGAGGTGGTATGGAAGCCCAGGTTTCTTTGACAGTGGCCTTCAGCTCATCTGTCTATGTTTCTCATTTCTCATCTCTTGACAATACCCCATAGATTCTCTATGGGGTTCAAGTCTGGTGAATTTTCTGGTCAGTTAAGCAGACCAACACAATGGTCATTTAACCAACTTTTGGTGCTTTTGGCAGTGTGGGCAGGTGCCAAATCCTGCTGGAAAATGAAATCAGCATCCTTAAAAAGCTGGTCAGCAGAAGGAAGCATGAAGTGCTCTACAATTGCTTGGTAAACGGGTGCAGTGACTTTGGTTTTCAAAAAACACAATTGACCAACACCAGCAGATGACATTACTCCCCAAATCATCACAAACTGTGAAAACTTAACACTGGACTTCAAGCAATTTGGGCTATGAGCTTCCTCCAGACTCTAGGACCTTGGTTTCCAAATGAAATACAAAACTTGCTCTCATCCAAAAAGAGGACTTTGGACCACTGGGCAACTTTGGCTATCCTATCAGCAGCTTTATTGGAGAAAATAAGCACAGGTGGCCAGGATTCTAAGTGAATGTTGTCTCTGTTTTGGCTGCTCACCCTCAGTTGACATGCATTGTGGGAGAGGCAATGTCTTTGGCTATTTTATGTCGTAGACAAATATGGCTGGCACAAACCACTTTGCCAGATGCCATAAGAGGTGTACTAATGAGCCAGTAGTGCCTGGTCACACCTTTCATTCAGACTCTTAGAGGTGCTGGATAGGGTTAAGCGCTCACACACAATGAGAGAAACTGTCACAAACCTCCACTAGTCTCCAGACAAAGACTTGATCACAGATTCCAAAAGGAAGCAACAATCTGCTTGTTCTAGGCACGTAAGTGGTGATCCAGCTCTTATTCAGGGCCATGGTTTTTGTGTCCAAAGGCAAAATCCTGCCACACATTCCCAGAGAAAAACTCAGTCCTGGGGGAGAGGCCAACAGGGAAGCTCACAGAGGTGTGCAGGACCGGAAGGTGGAACTGAATAAGGGATAATGGGCTGGCCGTCAACAGTTGCTCCCATCTTTTGTGGGCCAGTTGGAAGAAAGTAGTCTCAGACCCATGGGTTATATTAAAAACTCAAGTACCAGCTTCAGTTTCAACGCCACCCCCCTTCCTCTTTAGTAGTCTGAATGATCGTCGTCAAGGACCCACTATTAATACGATGTAATGCAGTCCATAAGTGCAGAAGAATGGGTCACAATCATGGTTTTAAAAGATGCCAATTTTTACATCCTAGTTTGCCCAGAACACAGGCCCTTCCTCCATTTTTCTTTCAAGGCCAAGCCTTTTAATTCAGAGTTCTATCATATGGCCTGTCATTAGCACTGAGAGTCTTCACTTGGACGACTGCAGTTGCCCTAGCTCCCATTCAGTTACACGGGATCAAAATCCTGCCATATCTAAACGATTGGCTAATTTGTGCTTCTTCCCTAGAGCAGAACACAGAAAGTTTTTGCCCATATTCAGTTCATGGGTATCACAGTGATTTGGAAGAAGAGTCTCCTGCTCAAACAGCAGGTAGATATTCTAGGTCTGCATTTCAATTCCATCATGATCAAGCATCAACCTTGAAAAAAGGCAATAAATCACTTCCAGACAGGGAAGCTTGTGACCAACACAGAGAACAATAACTGTTAGGTATTATAGCAGCAACACCAATAGTCCGTCCCTTAGGCACGCTGAGGGCACACCCCATACAATGATGGTTTATTCTTTTTCCCTTCATCCAAAAGAAGACCGAAAGAAAAGACGTCTGAAAGACCGTAAGAAAAGACTTTTGCTTTCACAGGCCTGCACACGGGCCTTTCTCTCCTGGAGGAACAAGCGTTTCCTTCACAGGAGAACCCCACTAGGCAGTCTTTTCCTCAGGAAATTAGTGATCATAACGTACACATCAGTCATAGATTAGGAAGCCATTTGGGAGGGCAGGTCTGTAAAGATCTCCCGTAGTCATTAGAACATATAAATGTTCTCAAACTGAGGGCTGTACATTTTGCTCTGAAAGCCATGAATGCCACAAATATGTACTGGTAAGAATGGTCAGTACCTCTGATGTTTACCACATCCCCAAAAAGGGCCAAAATCATTAATATGCTTTCGGGTAATATGCTTCCAACTGGCCCACAAAAGATGGGAACAACTGCTGCAACAACTGTTGACGGCCAGCCCATTATCCCTTTTTCAGTTTTGAGCAATCCAGATTCTAAGTGCAGCAAAGAGGGTGGCCAACATTCTGTCCAGGACAGGGCCTCTCTCAGGAGTGGCGGTTACACATGGAGATGGTAACCCAAATTTAGGTCCAATATGGGACAGCCCAGGTAGATCTTTTTGCGCCCAAGAAAACAGCCCATTGCCCGAGATGGTATTCTCTCACAGTACTTTTTTCAAGGTCCAAGGCAGCTCTGACCTAGATGCTATGTCACAAGAGTGGCCAACAGACTTAATGTACGCTTTCCCCCTCTTTCCTCGGATCCCTCTGGACAGTCAGGAAAGTCTTAAACGATTCTGCTAGTTTCCAAGCCATAGTTTAAAAGTGATTTATCCTCAGTTTAAAAGTCAAGAGCTAGAGGTGGTTCAGTTTCAACCCCATTCTTCTTCACAGACAGAACAGTAGGGTTTGCTCACCCTATGTCCAGTAAGAGCATTACACCATTATAATAATAATACATTGTATTCGTAATGTGCTTTTGTCACATCCAAAGCGCTACAACAATGTAAAAAAAAAAAAATTAACTACAAAATACAATGATACAATATAAAACAGCAAATAAATCAAATCAAAACCCTAATCAACAGTGTAATCATGATAAACAATTTTAAAGAGGTGAGTTTTCAATAGTTTCTTAAAGGTGCCATAGAATGGAAAACGTCTCAGGTTACGTAGGTAACCCTAGTTCCCTGAGGACAGGGAACGAGACGCTGCGTCCTGGTTAGGACACTTTGGGAACTGCCCTCAGCGTGACCGGTTCTGAAGCTCTTATAAAACAACGACAATGAACTTGACATTGACCGGCGCCAGCCCATGACGTCATTAACAAGGCGCCTACTAGTATAAAGGGGCGCTTGTGAATACATCAACCATCTTTTTGTCTGATGGAGACGTAAGTGGGGCCCGAAGCATGGCTACGAGACGCAGCGTCTCGTTCCCTGTCCTCAGGGAACTAGGGTTACCTACGTAACCTGAGACGTTCCCTTCCGGAGGGAACTCTACGCTGCGTCCTGGTTAGGACACTTTGGGAACGATATACCCACGCCGCCATGCTGAGGAGTAAGTGAACAACTGACTGATTGAGGAGTCAAGAACGAACATCACTCCCCACTACCGGCGAGAATCGCTCGGGCCGACGTCACAGCTGGCTCGGCCACCCAAGCACGGAACTCCTAGGAGTGGAGGCCTGATACTTCTAAGCGAGAGTAGGCCTACCTACACTCACCGCTAGTAGTGAAGCTTACCCTTAAGCCTTCACACTAGACGGGGGTTCTGAGGAGCGGAGGCTCTAAAGAGACTCTCTAATCGAGAGAAAGCCTAGCAACACTCTGTGCTTGCGGGGAACTCTGGGAGTGGAGGTCGGAGACCTAACTACACTCAACACTGGAGGTGATCCATGAGGCTCCAGGAGCCTAAGCAATAGAACCACTTAAGTGGAGTTCTCAGGAGAGTGGAGGCTTCTGCAAGAAGACTCTCTAGATGAGAGGAAGCCTAGCGACACTCGATCCTATAAGTAGTGCTGTCTGTAGTGGAGTTGGAAAAACCCAGGGGTTTTTAGAACCAACTCTAGAATGGGAACGGAGGATAATGCGTAACCCATACCATACAGGATTTTACAAAAGAACCCAACCTTAGGGGGGAATCTTTACCACTCATGTGGATTTTAGAAAGTGCCCAAGGACTTGCGTGTGCACTTACCACTTCACGTGGGTTTTAAGGAGTGCTCAAAAGCTTCGCGTGAGTACTCACCACTTACTGTGGGTTTGAGGAGGTGCCCAGAGCATAGCGAGGGAAACACCATATAATTATCACAGGCGACAGCAAAGCCTGGAGCTTCGGAGCTCTGTAAGAGTGGAGGTCTCAAACATAAACCCTAGTATGAGGGGAGACCTGACTACACTCATGCTTGTAAGTACAGAGGCGGAGCTTCTGGAGAACGGAGGCTTCACAGAAGACTCTCTAAAAAGAGAGGAAACCTGACAACGTTCAATCCACTAGCTCTTAGGAGTGGAGGTCTCAAATAACCCTTCAGTGAGGGGAGACCTAGCTACACTCACGCCTAGAGGTACTGGAAGCGGAGCTTCTGGAGAATGGAGGCTTCACAGAAGACTCTCTAAAAAGAGAGGAAACCTGACAACGTTCAATCCACTAGCTCTTAGGAGTGGAGGTCTCAGATAACCCTTCAGTGAGGGGAGACCTGGCTACACTCACGCTTGCTGGAGGCGGAGCTTCTGGGGAACGGAGGCTTCACAGAAGACTCTCTAAAAAGAGAGGAAACCTGACAACGTTCAATCCACTAGCTCTTAGGAGTGGAGATCTCAATAACCCTTCGTGAGGGGAGACCTGACTACACTCACGCCTGGAGGGAAAGACTGGAAGCGGAGCTTCTGGAGAACGGGGGCCTCACCAGAGGGGAAGCCCCAACACGCTCAATCCGCCAGCTCTTTACGAGTGGAGGCCTCAACGCTCTAAGTGAGGAGAGACCTGGCTACACTCACGCTTGGAGGTACTAAAAACGGAGCTTCTGGGGAACGGAGGCCTTCATAGAGACTCTCAGAATGAGAGGAACACCTGACAACGCTCAACCTCCCAGCTCTACAGAGTGGAGATCTCACACCAAATATACAGTGAGGGGAGATCTAGCTACACTCACGTCTGAAAGTACCCGGAGCGGAGCTTCAGGGGAACAGAGGCTTCACAGAGACCCTCGGATGAGGGGAAGCCTAGCAACGCTCAATCTCCTAGCTCTATGGAGTGGAGATCTCACCCAAATATTTTTAGTGAGGGGAGACCTAGCTACACTCAACGCTCAGAGAATACCGGGACTCACAGCAGGGCCCAAATGCTCAGAGCAGGGCCCTGTAGAGTGGAGGCTTTGAAACGAATCTCACAGAGAGAAAAAAGCCTGACAACACTCGGTCTTGGTGAGCGGTATTCTAATAGTCCCTAGCGAGAGATGCTCGAGAGTGGAGGTCTTACGAAAAACCCACTGAGGGGAGACCTGGCTACACTCAACGCTACAAGTACATGAACCCACATCACAGGAATCTGTAGAGTGGAGGCTTCAAGTCTGGAAAGAGAGAGCCTTAACAATACTCAGCTTTGGCAGAGGGCTCAAAGCACAGAGCACAGCAGTTAGCGAGGCCTAAGCAGGCCTACCAGCTAAATACCACAAGTATGTACTTGTAAGCGGAGCACTGAGGGGAGCGAGGGCTGCAGCTGGACGGTTCTCATGCAGGAGAACACATCTAACCATTCTAAGTCTAAACCATAGGGAAGACCAGTCGCCCGACCTACATCATGACGCCACTAGGCGAAAGGAGGTCTGATCAGCAGCAGCGAAGAGCGGAGGCTCCTACAGAAGGACTCTCAATCGAGAGGAAGCCTGCAGCACCCTGACAACGCTCACCGTGGCAGGAAAGTCTAGGAGTGGAGGTGCTAACCAACAAAGCTCATTAATAATGAGGGGAGACCTACTACACTCAACCCCCTAAATGCTATCTGGACAGAGCTGTAAGCGCCTATACAGGGTTCAAAGGTGAAACCTGGAGGTCCAGACCAGGGCTTCCGCCAAGGAGGACCTAACACTGTACGCTTCGGTGTAGAGCGAGGCTCACGAGAGCCTACCAGCTACCAGAACTGCCCAAATCTGATAGAACTGTGAGAAATCAGCCTAGACAAGAACCTCCATAGAGGGGCATCTCGTCAGCGCAACTCTCAGAGAGAGGAGGCCTGAAAAAATCCTCACACTTAGGGGGGGGGGGTTTTCTAAACTTTCCTCTCTCACTAAAGAAACTTCTTTCTTTCCCTATTAGACAGGGCCCTGGGGAGCGGGGCCTTCAGTGCACTGACTCACAAAGAGAGGCAGCCCATGCGCTCAACCGTGGGTTGCTCCTATCTTCTTAAAAGAGGGTGGGGAACCTACCCAAACCTCCCGGTCTTCACACTCAGACGAGCGGAGTCTAGAGGGACTCTTACCACGGGACGGGGTAGACTGCCACACCCAGTAGGTGTGTAGACATGCATATGCAGGTATAAATAGTGCCTAAGCCGAGCTCAAAAGCAGCGGAGGCTTCAAAGGATAACTCTCAGAATGAGAGGAAGCCTGACAACGCCTAACCCCTACAGGAGTTATTTACGAGTGGAGGTCTTGGTACACTAACTCACAAATGAGGGAAGACCTGGCTACACTCGACACTCAGGGACCTTAGGAGCTCAGTAGCTCAAATACTAAAGTCTCACCCAAGCGGAGCTGGTAGACAAAGAATACGTACATATACATATACACAACCACCTATATGTCAGTTCATGTACCGGGCCAACGGATTGAATTTATCAATCTATCATCAGCCCAGCCCCAGAGTCTTAAGGGGAAAAAAGGTGCGGGCGGACGCACGACGTGAGGGAGAAGGGAGAGGATCGTTTCCCTACGATCCCATCTCCCATAACGCACGTCACGTCTCCTCTGAGACCTACCCCTCCCAGGAGGAGGGTCTCGAGTGGCCACACAAACCGCCTGGCCCTGCCTCCAGCCCGCAGGCCAGGAGGGGCCAGGCTCCCCCTGCGTTCGGGTGGAGATGAGGACCGGTGAGAAATAACAGACCCCAAAGGATCTATTAGCCGCTGAGCACGCCTCCGCCTCCCTGAGTTAGTCGAACATCTTAACAACGGATGTACCGAATAATTCGGAAGGCGAGACTGGCGCATCGAGGAGAAAGCACTCATCTTTCTCCCCGATGTCTGCCAAAATTCACCTACAAGCCTGTGGTGTGAAACAGCTCAGCCATCTCCACGGGTCTTCATCCTCCAGCAGATCAGCCCGGTACGCCTGCAACACTGCCACTGCGTGCAGGCAGCACCAGCCTGACCCGCTGCCGCGTATGCCCTCAGCGTCGACGCCACCCACGCCGAGAGACAGCAAACGTATCCTCAGGTTATGGCATCGACGGCCTGCCATACTCACGCACTCACTCTGCACCAGCATAACTAACATGCTGATATAGATGAGTGCTGCTGAATATGGTTTATCCCATGCCTTCCCGATCCTAATATATAGATCAGGAGGGAATGGGATGTATATGGGGACTGGTCTGTTATGGTCAGGGTGAAATTGCTCATATAAATTGCTATGAGCAACTTCCCCCTGCACGTGCTTTCACCGCAGATCAAAGCAGACCGCAGCACGGCTCATAACAGACAACAGCTCATCATACGCGGGGCAGGCAGGCTGTGAGAGCTCAGAAAATCACTTTTCGCCCATAACAGCCACATCCTGCTTACCTGGCTAAAACCAGTAGAGCACTTGCTGCTGTATCAAAGGATGTCAGAGAATAATACATCCTTCGCCCGCAGCTCGCCCTCGTCTGCGGCTGACGAGCGTGAGAGATTACACATCTCTCAACTCGTGTGCGCGCTTCATCTGTAACCACCGCGGGCTCGTTCTCCGTGCAGCCTCGGCTGCAACGGGACCCGAGCCGCGTAGGGCAGATAAATGTCCCGATTCCCTCGGAAAAGGGGACAAACGAGAGCGGAGTTTCCTTAGAGAGAAACTCTCACGATGAACGCGCTCTGCACTCTCAAGAACAGAGCGCGCGTGCTCACACCCAAACACATAACAAACAGGCTGCGCACGTCATCTGGTGTCAGATTTCTCTGACACGGATTCTGCACACTTCATCAATCATCATTCTACTCGAGCTTAGAACAAGGTACGGCTGAAGAACAAAAAGATGGTTGATGTATTCACAAGCGCCCCTTTATACTAGTAGGCGCCTTGTTAATGACGTCATGGGCTGGCGCCGGTCAATGTCAAGTTCATTGTCGTTGTTTTATAAGAGCTTCAGAACCGGTCACGCTGAGGGCAGTTCCCAAAGTGTCCTAACCAGGACGCAGCGTAGAGTTCCCTCCGGAAGGGAACTGTATTTACTTTGGCATAGTTAAATAATAACAGTTCAGTACATGGACATGACATACCATGAGTCTCGAACACCACCATTTCCTCCTTCTTATCTAAATCTGGTGTTTGCAAAAGACCACTGAAAAATAGGTCAATTCCAACATAACAACGACTATTACACAATAGTCCCGATCGTTAATAGTTACGCCCCCAACATTTGCATAGGCCAATCATCATTAACTTCAGTACATCAGTAAAATAAGGCAAGCCACTGAAGGGACATGGTTAGCTTAATGCTAGCGGTAGCCTGTTACATTGCAGTACATAAGATTTCACTTACCACATAAAAGGAGAGATGACTACGCTGATGATGGCAAATGATTTACAAATCCTGAGCATCACTAACTTGTGTGGTAAGTACTTGTGTCGCTGCAGTATAACTTTACACAGCGCACATGCGATCACAATAGTGAGAGTAAAATGTTGTGGATTCAAAGCGTTGGATTCAACAAACGGCATATTAAAAGAGGCTAGAGCTCCGTAATTAAATATATATTGCCTCCATGTGCAAGCTATTGAGATGAGCAGCTCTGTGAAACAGCTAATCAGAGCTTAGCTCCTCATTAATATTCACGGCCCTTCCAAATAAGGCAATAACAGAGCATTTCATTCTAGGGACAAATCCTAGGGTTGTAAATGGACTTGTAAAACCATTTCTGGAGATTTTTTTGCCCTTTCCTATGCCATATACCTTCTATGTAGATATCAGAGAACAATTTAAAATATTTTATCAATGCGCTCTATGTCACCTTTAAAAGTACTTAGTGTAGGAGCACTTCGAACATTCAAAAGAAGTGCATTCCATAACCTTGGAGCAGCAGAAGAGAAGGCTTTCTGTCCCATAGTTTTTAATCTGGAGTGGGGCTGATAAAGAAGAAGAGAATCAGCAGAGTGGAGAGGACAAGAAGGTATTAAAGGTGTAACTAAATCACAAACATAAGAAGGAGCCAATTCATGCACAGCTTTGTAAGTTAAAACAAGCGTTTTAAACTCAATACACGATTGACCAGGAAGCCAGTGCAAATTACAGAGGACACCACTGGTGTGCTGCCGTGAGGCTGTGTGAGTGAGAACATGTGCTGCTGAGTTCTGAATATATTGTATCCGTTTGATAGATTTTGCTGGTAGACCAATGTAGAGAGAATTGCAATAATTAATTCTTGAAGTGATAAAAGCATGGATGAGCCTTTCAGTATTAGATGTAGAAAGGAAAGACCTAATCCTAGCAATATTTCTGAGACGATGAAATGCTGATTTAGTAACACTCCTAATGTGAGCCTTCAATGTCAAATGAACATCAAATATCACACCAAGGTTACAAGCTTGTATGGACGGCAATAAAGAGCTGTTATCCAGTGTCAGATTAAAACTGTTACATTTGTGGATGGCTGCGTGTGTGCCAATAAGAAGAACCTCAGTCTTAACTATTTAATTTTAGAAAGTTGTGAAGCATCTGCAGTCCTTTCTGAATGTTTGCAGGACATGAAAGTATCATGTCCTGCAAACATTCAGAAAGGACTGCAGAACTAACTGTAACATCAGACTTTGAACTGATATATATTTGGGTATCATCAGCAATGATACCCAAGATATCATCAGCAATGATACCCAAGATATCATCAGCAATGATACCCAAGACCATGTTTCCTTATGATTTGCCTCAAAGGAAGCAAATGCTAAATAGTATGGGTCCCAAAACAGAACCCTGAGGGAAACCACATTGGACCTGACTAATGTCTGATTTGTTGTTTCCAAGAATAACAAACTGGGATCTATTTGTAAGGCAGGATCTGAACCACTCAAGCACAGTACCAGAAATACCGAGCCAGTTCTTTAGTCTATCAAGTAATATAGAGTGACATACCATGTCAAATGCTGGACTCAGGTCAAACAAAACCAAAATGGTAGAGGCACCAGCGACAACCAAAACCAGGAGGTCATTCATACCGTGAACCAAAGCAGTCTCAGTACTGTGCCCTGACCTAAACCCATATTGGAAAGGCTCTAAAGGTTGTTTAATGACAAGTGAGAATGTAATTGTGCCATAACAACACGTTCCAGGACTTTAGCCAAAAAAGGAAGCTTTAAAATGGGCCTGTAATTTGTTAAATCGGATGTATCACATGCAGGCTTCCTACGGACTAGTGTGATAGCCACAACCTTAAGTTCACACAGAACAATCGCAGTAATAAGAGAAGTGTTAACAATATTTAATATAAGGGGACTGATTGTCGACAGACACCCCTTAAGAACAGTAGTTGGAACAGGGTCAAGGAAACAAGTGGGTGAGTTCATTGTCAACATTAATTTTGAGACGTCATCAATGGTAATTGTAGCAAAACTAAAGAACAAAGTCATAGGAATGCTTGGTGGAAGAACTCCAGGGAGCACAGAGCTGGGGAGAGAACCAATTGACTTATTGATAGATTCAGTTTTGTCCACAAAAACAATTAAGAACGTCTCGGGTTCCCTGAGGGAACGAGATGCTGCGTCATCAAACGCTATGGGGAACGCCATTGGCGAGCCTCTCTCTGAACGTTGTCTACCAACCAATCAGAATGACGGGAGTGACGTCAGCGACCAGGAAGTATAAAGCACGTGCGTTTCCAGCCGGCTTCAGCTTCCAGGAATGAAGCGATGTGCGGCAGGAATGCGGGAATTATGGTCCATGACGCAGCGTCTCGTTCCCTCAGGGAACGAGGGTTACATACGTAACCCGAGACGTTCCCTTCCGGGAACTCCCGCTGCGTCATCAAACGCTATGGGGAACGAGATACCCACGCCCCCATAATTTCCAAATCCCTGCCTAGTGTCTGTAGGACAAGGGTGGAAAAGGTAGTGTCTGGTGAATCTTGCCAGATCACAGAAAGAATTTCCGCCTGGGGAAATTGCCAGGACGCGAGTGGTATAACACCTCTGTCCGGGAACCAATGGTGCCAGAACAAGAGGGAAGAATAGTCCTTGGTCTGGTCATTTACCAGAACCAGAGGGAGAATAATCCTCGGCCCTCGCGCGCACGAGGAGAACATAGTACTCCTTTGTCTGGATTTCTACCAGAACAAGAGGGAGAAATTAATCCTTGGTCTGGTCATCTACCAGAACCAGAGGGAGAAGTATTCCTCGGCCCTCAGGCACACGAGGAGAAGGTAGTCCTTTGTCTGGTCTCTACCAGAACAAGAGGGAAGAATAATCCTTGGTCTGGTCATCTACCAGAACCAGAGGGAGAATAATCCTCGGCCCTCGGGCGCACGAGGAGAATATGGTACTCCTTTGTCTGGTCTCTACCAGAACAAGAGGGAGAAATTAATCCTTGGTCTGGTCATCTACCAGAACCAGAGGGAGAGGTATTCCTTGGCCCTCGGGCACACGAGGAGAAAGTAGTCCTTTGTCTGTTCTTCTACCAGAACAAGAGGGAGAATTAATCCTTGGTCTGGTCATACACCAGAACCATAGGGAGTATAATCCTCGGCCCTCGGGCACACGAGGAGAACATAGTACTCCTTTGTCTGGTCTTCTACCAGAACAAGAGGGAGAATAATCCTCGGCCCTCGGGCACACGAGGAGATGGTAGTCCTTTGTCTGGTCTCTTACCAGAACCAGAGGGACACCAAGAGTGCCTGGTACACTGCCAGGACACTAAATTACATCTCTGTCTGGAAAACCTTCCTGTTGCCAGATTCAAGAGGGAATATATATATATATATACCTTGGCCCTCAGGCCCACGAGGATAGGGTAATAGACCTCTGTCTGGTCACCAACCAGCGCAAGAGGGAGAAAACACTCCTCGGCCCTCAGGCACGCGAGGAGATGGTAGTCCTTTGTCTGGTCTCCTACCAGGACAAGAGGGACAATATACACCTCGGCCCTCAGGCACCCGAGGTGAGCACTCTGCTACTACCAAAGAACAGAGGAGCCTGGAGCGGCTCTCAGGTCTAATTCATAGAACCTGACAAATGTAACAGGGGAGGACCAACCCGCAGTACTGCAGATATCCTGTATAGGGATACCTGCTGTCAGAGCTTTAGAGGCAGCTAGGCCTCGAGTAGAGTGAGCCTTGACCCCCAAGGGTGATGGCAGGCCAGAGGACTCGTATGCAGTAGTGATGGCATCTACTATCCATCTACTGATGGTAGGTTTTGAAGCAGGGCACCCCCTCTTAGGGGGGCCGTAACAAACCAGAAGTTGCTCTGCTTTTCGCCACATGGCAGCTTTGTGGACATACATATCCAGTGCTCGCACTGGACACATACAATTATACTTCCTTTGGTCGGGCTCCACGAATGGAGGAGGATAAAAGGCCTGGAGAGTCACCGGCTATGGTGTTGCTGTCGGGACCTTCGGAACATACCCAGCTCTTGGGTACAGGAAGGCTTTGGCCAGACCAGGCGCAAAGTCCAAGTATGAAGGGGCCACAGAAAGGGCCTGAAGGTCTCCTACTCTTTTTAACGATGTTAACGCGAGTAGTAGCGCAGTTTTAATTGTAAGACAGCGATCAGAAATCTCCTCTAAAGGCTCGAATGGAGGCTTACAGAGGGCTTCGAGCACCACTGCAAGATCCCATGCAGGGACTCGGGTTCTCACTCGAGGCCTCATCCTGAGTGCACCGCGAAGGAATCTTATGACCAGAGGGTTCTTGCCTACTGAGAGGCCACCGAGAGGGGCGTGGTAGGCCGATAATGCCGCCACGTAAACCTTCAAGGTGGAGTGGGTTAACCCTGCAGAGAAGCGTGACTGTAAAAACTCCAGAACTGTACCAATCGGGCAGTGAACTGGGTCTAAATTGTGCTGAGGAACAAGAGAAGGAACAGAGGAGCGCGGTCTCGGCCGCGTCCGGAACAGAGAGCGCGGTCACCGCCGCGTCAGGAACAGAGATAGCGGTCTCGGCCGCGTGCGGAACAGAGAGAGCGGTCACCGCCACATCCGGAACAGAGAGCGCGGTCACCGCCGCGTCAGGAACAGAGACAGCGATCACCGCTGCGTCAGGAACAGAGATAGCGGTCACCGCCGCGTCCGGAACAGAGAGCGCGATCACGGCCGCACTAGGAACAGAGACAGCGATCACCGCTGCGTCAGGAACAGAGAGCGCGGTCACCGCCGCATCAGGAACAGAGACAGCGATCACCGCTGCGTCAGGAACAGAGAGCGTGGTCACCGCCGCGTCCGGAACAGAGAGCGCGGTCACCGCCGCGTCCGGAACAGAGAGCGCGGTCACGGCTGCGTCAGGAACAAAGAGCGCGGTCACCGCCACGTCAGGAACAGAGAGCACGGTCACCGCCGCGTCTGGAACAGAGAGCGCAGTCACCGCCGCGTCCGGAACAGAGAGCGCGGTCTCGGCCGCGTCCGGAACAGAGAGCGCGGTCACCGCCGTGTCAGGAACAGAGAGTGCGGTCACCGCCGCGTCAGGAACAGAGAGCGCGGTTACCGCCGCGTCAGGAACAGAGATAGCGGTCTCGGCCGCGTCCGGAACAGAGAGAGCGGTCACTGCCGCGTCCGGAACAGAGAGCGCGGTCACCGCCGCGTCAGGAACAGAGACAGCGATCACCGCTGCGTCAGGAACAGAGATAGCGGTCACCGCCGCGTCCGGAACAGAGAGCGCGATCACGGCCGCACTAGGAACAGAGACAGCGATCACCGCTGCGTCAGGAACAGAGAGCGCGGTCACCGCCGCGTCAGGAATAGAGACAGCGATCACCGCTGCGTCAGGAACAGAGATAGCGGTCACCGCCGCGTCCGGAACAGAGAGCGCGATCACGGCCGCGTCAGGAACAGAGATAGCGGTCGCCACTGCGTCCAGAATGGAGAGCGCGGTCACGGCCGCGTCAGGAACAGAGATAGCGGTCTCGGCCGCGTCCGGAACAGAGAGAGCGGTCACCACCGCGTCCGGAACAGAGAGCGCGGTCACCGCCGCGTCAGGAACAGAGACAACAGTCACCGCTGCGTCAGGAACAGAGAGAGCGGTCACCGGCGCGTCCGGAACAGAGAGCGCGGTCACCGCCGCGTCAGGAACAGAGACAGCGGTCACCGCTGTGTCAGGAACCGAGATAGCGGATGCTGCCGCCTCCGTCGCCCAACGAGCGCAAATGGCCGCCACCCACTCGTGCACAGCCACCGCCTCAACAAAAAAAAAACCTCCCCGCTGGACCCATAGTAGCTGGCTGCATTCTGTCACGGTGGGAGATGAGGGAAGGGTCCAAAATGCAGGTGAGTGATAAATATATTTAATAATAACAAATAAACACATACAAACCAAACAAAACACAAACCAAAGGCCAACACGGCACAACACGACTTGATCTGGGGAACACAGAGACAGACATGGAAGACAATGCAGCCAGGATGATTAGTGGGGAATGGGAGTTCTTATAGAAGTCTAATGGTGAACAGGTGTCCGTATGATGAGTGCTAATGACAAGACAGGTGATACAATCAGGGAAGTGCAGTGCAAGGGAAGGGGAAACAGCGACCTCAGGTGGCTGAGGGAAAACCCCCCAGCCCAGATCATGACAATGTACTAGCAGTTTATACCATTTTATAGTTATTTGTACTAGTACTTTGTGCCATTACCTTCATTTTTAGCAAAGTCCATAAGTGGAGCATGTTGGGCTGGACAAAGTTTAGCCTTCAGTTTATGTTTCTATGAGAGAACTTCAGAAAGAGAGGACCTTATCATGTCAAGATGTGCCAAAAAAACGAAACAAAAAAAAAAAAACGCTCGCCACAATGCCCAGTCAGAGTTAAAATAAAGATGACAATTGTTAGTAAGCAGATGCACACGATAGCAGCAATAGATCCAGCAGGTTACACAAAGTAGTATCCAATTACGTCCACATTCAGCACTGTAGATTGGATTGTGTATTCCAATCCAAGACAGCAAAGTCTTGTTTAGGCCAGGCTCACAGAACCGAGAGCACCAATGGAGCAGCCTTGAACAATGACAAGCCATAGAACAAAGCACCACGTTGTTCCACATGGTAAAATCCAAGTTCACAAGGTGGCCAGTGTAAGACACAGTGATGCAAAACAATGTGTGAAATAATAAAACATTTAAAAACAAATTAAAACAAACAAACAAAACCGAACTAATTAGCGGCAACCACAATGCGCCATCTTATGTAAGTACGTATGTGTTACTCTCATTCTCAGCTTTTTGTTTGCTATGGAAAGACCAGGCTAGGGTCACCACTTGTGTAGCTACTTCATGGACTCCACTGAAGGGAGCATTATGATCTACCCATGTACATTCACAAAATTTTAGTTGATGTGACTAGAGCAACACAAGTAAAACCCATCTCCCGGGTCATGGGCATGACTTTGTTAACATAAAGTCTAGAGAGAATGCAGAACGAACTAGTTATTATTCTATTTAGACTGTTAATGATGGTCATCCTTCAGTCTCACAGATCGACAGTTACATTCATAACTCAATTCATTGAGCCATTCTCTGAGCATGATCAGCAATACCAGAGGCTTTAGTTCTTGGATTTTTTTAGGCTATGTACTAGCAGTTTATACCATTTTATAGTCATTTTTACTAGTGCTTTGCACCATTGCCTTCACTGTTTCATAAGTGCATAAGTGGAGCGTGTAGAGCTGGACAAAGTTTAGCCTTCCTCTGGTTACAAGTAGGATGTATTAATTTTAGATCTGCTCATATGGAATAATTTTTTATGCTTTTTTACAATAATGCATTTTATAAAAAATCATGCAAAATTCTGTTGAGCTTATGATTGCAATGGCCAATCAGAAGCATTCAGATTAGCCATCTAGATGCTTAAAGGGGTCCTATTATGCTCTTTTACAAAGCCTTTATTTAGTTTTGGGGGTGCAGTAGAACATGCTCTCATACTTGGCGGTTCGAAAACGAATAATTTTTCAGATGATTGACATTCTTACAATGGCTTTCTCCCCAGGCTGGCACAAATGGCTCGATTAGTTCCGGGTTCCACCTTTCGAAAAACTAAATGTATTGTGATTGGTTAGCAGTCCCACTGCGTTTCAATTGGTGAACAGCTTAGACGGCGTTCAATACTGCCAAAGCAGCAAGCTAGATTAAAGTGATTGGTACGTTTTAAATATGGATATTTTTCTTACAAAAACATATCAAATTGCTAAAGGAGGCTTTTACTGACCCCCCGGAGCCAATTGAGACACTTTTTTATTATGGATAGACTTATTTTGGACTGATGGAGAGAAACACTTGTCTATGCCGTTCAGTCTATGCTGTTGTAAAGCCTGGGAGTGCCAGGATTATTTTTAATATAACTCTGGTTGCATTCCTCTGAAAGCAGGAAGTCATATGTGCTAATAATTATTTACATGCCTGAAACCATAAGGCTAGTGGAGCTATCTGCACTGTATGATGAATAAACATCTTACCAAACACTGCATGTCTACAGCATGGCTCTGACTCGTTCACAGATGATCACTAGCCAATGTTCATGTTTACAGCAGCCACTGCTCTGCGTGTGTTTCGACCCTCTGTACCGCACACGTCAACGGCATGGCTCCATCGCGGATTCCGGAGCAGTTCGCCGACCTGCGTCTCGCTGAAGCATCCCAGAAGCGATTGTTCATAATACATTTCTAAATTTTCAACTTATTGAATTTCCGTAGGAGGGATTTACGTTGTGACATAATAGCATCCGGAAAACAAACATCGTAGTCCAAAGGAGCTGTTCGTTGTAGTTCTTGGAAAGGGATTTTTAAAAAATTAAATATCTCCCTTTGGAGTGGACTTTGAGATTTGTAACTTTGTAGATGCTTTTTATGCCCAAACATACACACCACACACTGGCTAAAGTTCAAAAAGTGAAAAAGCATAATAGGACCCCTTTAAACACCAGAGTTTTTGTTCAGTGCGCACACTTGCTGATTAAATTCTGCACTCCAGCAAATACTCTCAAAAAAACATGTTTAGTACAGATGTTCATACAATGTAAGATATTAATTTTACAGATTCTTTTGATTATAAGTTTTTTTTTAAAGTCACGCTAGACTGATGTCAGTAAAAATGTTCTTTGTTGATGTGAATGTTCTTTCCTCGCATTCTGTGGGCTATATAATTTATTCAAAATGGAAGTGTTATTATTAGTAAATTCAATTTTTTTCTTCAATTGTGATCGTGTTAAATGCAAAAACAGTCTTATTAAAAATACTTTTATGACATGACACACATATTTGGTACTTACAGATGGGTTTTGATGTGCATTGTTATTAGATTACAATAACATTAGGCTACTTTTAGTCTTACCCTGTAGTTTTTTCATACTCCACCTCCACCAGATTGTAGAGTGACACCAGCAAAACTTCAATATTAGTAGGTATATTCCTGGATAAATACAAATTAAATATTATTAACAGTATTTGAACCAGTTGATTACCACTGATTTTTTTTTTTTTTTCATTAAAAAATGTGTTCAGTGTAACATTAATATGTGCAGACTTTGACTTAATTGCATATGCTATAATGGCATTTAATCTGATGTTTTTGTAAGAAATGTATAAATATTATTTGCATATTCTGTAGGATTCTTTTAAAGTTAAATTTGAGTGCAGTTTTGCAATTTCAATCTGAATAATTACTAGAAAGATTAGTAGAACACCAATATGTTATTAACTGTAACATATCTCATATTTTTATTTGACATCATTACAATCATTACAGTACATTTACCTGAACACATTAGTTAGTGTTATTACTAGTACTATTTTACTAATATAATTCAGATTATTCTATAATTAGTTTTGTCAGATAGACAGCGAGAGAACAGAAATAATCAGCTTGATTTAATTATTCCCCTCTCACGGGTGTGTAAATTAAAATCACTTATTTAGTTCTTAGAGACCTCAGTATTTTTCCTTTGTTGACACTGGAAAGGTTTAGCAATCAGTCATGTTTCCCTCTGGCCCCAATGTTTAACGACTGAAGTGTCTGAAGATGGATGCAATTCCTCACCTAAGTGAGTGGAATTTTTTTCATGAGAGAGGAGAACACAACATTGACTTACTGTGTGCAGAATCACTTATAAAAGTCCTAGGGGGGAAAAAACGTCTGTGCAGTGACGTCTGAGTATCCATGAGGATTAAGCAATCTCTGAATAAGGATCTAGATCAGGGGTCTCAAACTCGCGGCCCGCGGGACGATAGTTTGTGGCCCCCGCCTTAATATGAAAGTTTAATGTTACTGCGGCCCGCGAGTTTGATATGTATGGCACAGTTTGATATGTGTCGACAACGATTCTCATTATCGATTAATCAGGTCTGCCCACAGTGCAACTTCAGAGGATCACGTCAAATTACAGCACTGAATGGCGCATTTCTATAGACAAAATGCATCTAAAAAATAGTACAGGAAACAGACTGAGATGCTGCAGGAGAGTAACGTGATCCAAGCTGCCCAAAACATGAGAATTCTTTATTTTAAAGGTCCCATATTGTACACATTTCTGGAGGTTTATTTTAGTTGTTGATGTCCTTAAGAATATATATTTGCGGTATAAGTGCCAAAATCCATCTCAATATATTGTTACAGCTCCTTTTTTAGGAGCTCTGTCAAAAACAGGTTGATTTTGGCCCATCTAATTAATATTCATGAGCCTCTCTTCTGATTGGCCTGTTGTTTTCTGAGTGACGCACAGCCAGGCCAATCACAGGTAACTACGGTCATGTATCGTTGTAGCCGAACCCAGAGCCATAGAGAAAGAGCCTAGCCTGCTGATACTCAACAGGATATTTCAGAATGATCATTAATGTTTTTTCTTTTTCAAACACCGAATGCAGTAAGCTACATAACTGTTGCTTTAGTAAAGCCCCTTTCACAATGCGCGCTGATTCTGGAAAATTACGGGAACGAGCACTGTGTGAACAAAAGCCAGAACCATAAAGGCAGTGTTGCAGTGATGATGCACGTTACCCTGCGACTCTTCACGACAAAAAAATATGTGCAAATTGGAATGAAGCGGCGATCGGGCAGAGCCAGCTCCGCACTATCAGCGCTGAAGCACAGTTTGTTCAGGTTAGTTTCAGTTTAGTGAATCGTACGCGTCGCATTACACCTCACATCCAAACGTCACGTCTTTATGGGTTGTGTGTAAAGCACGCACAGATTCCGGAAAACAACTGTGAATGAACCAAATTAAACAATTCCGGAACAAATCATGGGAAACATTATCCGTGTATTTGCCAGAATCGCTGTGTGAAAGAGGCTGAAGTTGACGTGCCACTGGTCTCTTATATTCACGTTGTTCTGAAGCCTGTGCAATGATGTAGTTTCGACATCTATCGACTGAACAGGGTTTTCTAGATTAGTTTCCGTGTTGTTGTTGCTTAGCAATGTTATGGACGCGATGTTGTCTGGGTTTGACAAAAGGAGGGTGGGACGGTGGTTGGTGCTGGGGTGGTGACTGAGTAGATCGGACGTCACATCGTTACGGAAGTCACAGTGGCTTGTGAAAATGAACAGCTACTTTAAGCAGGCTGTGTGCAGTTTACTGTGGATTGACTGTTTTGAAACTCATATAGTAGTTACATAGCCCCTAGACCTCAGTTATCATGAAAAAAGCCAGGAAATTTCGATTTTGACAATATGGGACCTTTAAACTTTAAGTTAATAGCGTAATGGCTTGCCCTGTGAGGCGCTTTGACAGATCCGTTTGCATCCTCAGCATGAAAACTTTGTTTACGGTCATATCCTTATCTGTAAATGTAAGAAATTCACACAAACATTTCCATTTATGCACAAAAGTCCATTCTGGCAGTCTGTGTTAAGTTTAAATCTATACTGAATGAGCGTGTCAGACTGGAACACAGGGAGACAATAAATACTCAGCGCAAAAACATTCATTGTGCTGAAACATCTGTAGTTGAATGTTAAATTTAGATTTAAAATACAACAGGTGGTGCAGGTATTTATGGAGGGTAGGAACTGTAAAGTAGGGCCAACTACTACAGCTACCGCCGGTGGCGCAGTGTTTTTATATATATATTGAAACTCAAAATAAATGAGGCTCAAACATTATTAAAGGAGTAGTTCACTTTCAGAACAACAATTTACAGATAATTTACTCACCCCCTTGTCATCCAAGATGTCTTTTTTTCCTTCAGTCGTCAAGAAATTATGTTTTTTGAGATAAACATTTCTGGAAATTTCTCCATATAATGGAAATAAATGGTGCGCCGATTTTTTAATCTTCAAAATGCTGTTTAAATGCAGTTTAAATGCAGCTTCAAATGGCTGTAAACGATCCCAGCCGATGAAGAAGGGTCTTGTCTACCGAAACGTTCGGTCATTTTCTTAGAAAAATATATTTTTATATACCTTTTTACTCGTCCAGCACTAGGGCTTGTAGTGCGCATTCCCGACTTTACGTACTCACGTCGAAAGGTCACGCGTGACGTATGCGAAACTACAGACCCAGTGTTTACAAAGCGAGAGAAAACTGCGACAGCCGCGGCGGCGACACAAGCCTCGGGCAGACCGCGTTCAAACAAGACGAGATGGTGGTGCAAGTGTGGAAAATGCCAGCCATTTCCAGCGGAGCAGGAATCTCAGTGCTGTCATGACCGGACCACATCTGTTCCACTGTTACAAACAATCGGCGAGTAAGGTGATGGGACTGCTTCAAGCATTCGATGTGTTGCAGAGCACGGTGGACGCAGTACGTAAACTTGGGAATGCCACTACAAGCTGTCACAGTCTGGCTGGGTTGAGGAGTGGAGATGAAGATGGAGAACTGGAGTAAATGAAATAAAGTTTATTAAATGAAACACTGAATATAATTACAAACAAACAAAAACCAGGAGCATAAAACGAGAACATGTAACATTAGTAACATTAACGACGGACAAAGGGTAGTGAGCAGACACAGACTTAAATACACAAAAGACAGGGCATGGTTACAAACGAGATAACAGGATGACGAGGGGGAAATACAAATATGGGCATGATCAAACCAAAAGGACTAAACCAAAAGGGGGAGAACAAGGATTAAACCATATAAACTAGAAACAGAGGGGGAAAAACACTGGGAAAAAAGAACAGGACAGGACAAAATACTGACACAAGCGTTGTTTACAGCCATTTGAAGCTGCATTTAAACTGCATTTAAACGGCATTTTGAAGATTCAAAAATAGGCGCACCATTTAAGTCCATTATATGGAGAAATTTCCAGAAATGTTTCTCAAAAAACATAATTTCTTGACGACTGAAGAAAAAAAGACATAAATATCTTGGATGACAGGGGGGTGAGTAAATTATCTGTAAATTGTTGTTCTAAAAGGGGACTACTCCTTTAACAAAGGTGCGTTTATTTTAGCAATTCCGTCAGTAAACAAGCAGCCTACAAAACGCTAAAATAAATCTAAGAAATAATACATTCAAATAAGAACGTAGCCAAAATAAGTGTTAAATATGCTATTAAACAAACATTTGTTGCAAAAAATCCTAACAACCTCGACAGCTCATCAGAATTACTGGCTGGAGTCCGACTGGAATCTGTCTTTTTTTCCTCTTTCTCTTCCCCATTGCACAGCTGCTGTTTTTAATAGCAAAGTAATTACATTTATTTTCGTTTCTTTAGTTTATAGAGTTAATTTAGAAATATATTTGGAACACGTTTTGTTTGTAAAATTCAAGTGTTTGTTTTTTAAAGTAACGACCAAGTGGCCGGCGGCAGACAGATCAATTCAGCCTTCATGATTCAACCCCTTCAGACCTGAATTTTTTTCACTGAACAAAATTTTTTTTACCCCCTTGATATTTGCTCTTCTCCAACATATAAATAAGTCTAAAAAATAAATATTTGTGCCAACTTATTTTTTATTTGATTTTTCTCATGTCCACTACAATGGACGCCTGGTCTGAAGAGAAACAAAAATCCTAATTTTTTAACCATACATAATAAATAGATTTTGGCCACTATAATTAAACTAGTGTTTAAGATTTTGAAAAGAACACATACTGTATGAATAAACAATGCAATAAGAATGTGGAAAAAAGGTAAGATGATATGAAATCTAAAAAAAAAAAATGTTGTTTGATCCCTTTTTTTTGGTTGAAGTGGGTAAATAGTGACTATATGTATAAATGTCTTTGTGTGTGTGTGGATGGGTTTATGTGTACTTGCTGATTGTTTTGATGAATATATGATTGTGTGTATTATAGCATCAATGCATTAATGTGCATTGAGGGGGTGTGAATGTGTGCATTACACGGTATTCACTGATCACACATCCACTATATGTGACGTGCGGACAAAGATGAGGAAGCAAATGCAGGATGAAGTGAATAACAGTTTATTTAGAAAAAGTACAAACAGAGTGATGATGGTGCGATCTCTCAGCTGGGTGACACAGGGGTTAGATGGCTGGTGATGGTGGTGAGAGAGTCCGTTGGTGCTGTGGTGAATCCAGTGCAAACACGAAGACAGCGACAACATCCACGACGGTACAATCCAACACACGAACCAGACAGAGCAAGACGAACCAACACAACGAGGGATCCGGGAAAACTATCAGACGAGGGAGAGAGAATGCTGTGAGTATATATAGGCAGTGGTGATGAGAGACACCTGTGGCGGACTGATTGGCAGCTCAGCTGAGCGAGCGTGACAATCACATGACAAACGAACAAATCACAAGACCTGAGAAGACCGCGGATACATGAACCGTGACAGTACCCCTTCCTCTAGGAACGTCTCCTGACGTTCCCAGATTCTGCAACCTGTCGATTGAAATCATCGATAAGAGAGTGATCCAGGATGTCTCTGGCAGGCACCCAACTTCTCTCCTCCGGACCGTAACCTTCCCAGTCCACCAAGTACTGAAATCCTCGTCCCCTCCGCCTAGAGTCCAGAATACGATTGACCGAATAGGTTGGTTCCCCGTCTACGAGTCGCGGCGGTGGGGGAACCGGAGCTGGCGGATTAATACGTGCAAAAAACACTGGCTTAATTTTGGAGACATGAAAGACGGGATGAATTCTCCTGTATACTGGAGGGAGTTTGAGGCGGACTGCCACCGGACTAATGACTTTGGTGACAGGAAACGGGCCAATAAATTTGGGAGCAAGCTTATTAGAAACGGAGCGGAGCGGAATGTTCTTAGTAGAAAGCCACACTTTAGAACCGACGACGTATACGGGAGGCTTTGACCGGTGGCGATCGGCCTTGGCCTTGGTGCGCGCTCCCACCCGGAGTATAGCCTCACGGGCTCTAGTCCAGGTGTGATGGCACCTCTGGACGAAGGCGTGGGCAGAGGGGACCGCGACTTCGGATTCCAGACTAGGAAAAATAGGTGGCTGGTAACCTAAGCTACACTGAAACGGAGATAGGCCCGTAGATGATACTGGTAATGAATTGTGGGCATACTCCACCATCGAGAGTTGTTGGCTCCAGGAGGAAGGATTTCTGGAGACCACGCAACGTAACGCCCTTTCCAGATCTTGGTTGGCTCTCTCGGTTTGTCCATTGGTTTGTGGATGGAACCCTGAAGATAGACTAACAGTAGCCCCCAGTAATTTACAAAATTCTTGCCAAAATTTGGACACAAACTGGGGTCCCCTGTCGGAGACCACGTCTGTCGGGAGGCCATGTAACCGAAAGACGTGATCCACCACAGTCACCGCTGTTTCCTTGGCTGAGGGTAATTTGGGCAAGGGAATAAAGTGGGCAGCCTTCGAGAACCGGTCCACCACGGTCAAAACTACCGTGTTGCCCTGGGAGGGCGGGAGGGCGGTAACAAAATCTAGCGCGATGTGGGACCAGGGTCTCGAAGGTACCGGCAGCGGTTGAAGGAGCCCATCCGGAGGTCTATTAGAAGTCTTACCAATAGCACAAACCGAGCAAGCCAAAACAAAACTGCGAACGTCACGAGCCATTAGGGGCCACCAAAATCGTTGCTTGACCAAATGTAAGGTTCGGTTGACTCCTGGATGACATGCTACATTAGAACAATGTCCCCACTGAATAACCTCGGACCGTAATTCCTCTGGCACAAATAACCGATTCGGTGGGCAAGCGGGCGGAGGCGTTACCCCTTCTAAGGCTGTTTTTACCTTCGATTCGACCTCCCATGTGAGAGTTGAAACGATAAGCGTCTCAGGAAAAATACTCTCGGGAGTGGACGGGCGATCGGAATGGTCAAAAATACGCGACAAAGAATCGGGTTTAACATTTTTGGAACCCGGGCGGTACGAGAGAGTAAAATCAAAACGTCCGAAAAACAGAGCCCACCGAGCCTGCCTAGAGTTCAGTCTTTTAGCCGTTCTAATGTATTCGAGGTTTTTGTGATCGGTCCATACAATGAAAGGTACCCCCGACCCCTCAAGCCAATGACGCCATTCTTCTAATGCCAACTTGACTGCCAACAACTCTCGATTACCAATATCATAATTCGATTCTGCAGGGGATAAACGATGAGAGTAAAACGCGCAAGGATGCATTTTGTCGTCTGTGGTTGAGCGCTGGGACAGGACTGCGCCAACCCCCACCTCTGATGCGTCAACCTCCACCACAAACTGACGTGATGGATCAGGGGTAATTAAGATGGGAGCCGAAACGAAGCGGCCTTTCAGTTTGGCAAACGCAGCATCAGCTGCGTCTGACCACCTGAACGTCGTCTTGGAAGAGGTTAAGGCAGTCAGAGGTGCGGCTAGCTGGCTGTAATTACGAACAAAGCGTCGGTAAAAATTGGCGAACCCAAGAAACCTTTGCAGGGCCTTGCGGGAATCCGGGGTTGGCCAATCTACCACAGCCTTTACCTTCTCTGGATCCACGCGAACCCCCTCAGGCGACAAGATGTACCCTAGAAAAGGAACAGACTGTGCATGAAAAACGCATTTCTCCGCCTTGACAAAAAGCCCATTCTCTAACAGCCTCTGAAGCACTCGTCGTACCTGCTGCACATGTTCCTGGAGAGACGAAGAAAAAATCAATATGTCATCCAGGTAGACATATATGAACTGATCGACCATGTCTCGCAGTACGTCATTGACGAGTGCTTGAAAGACCCCTGGGGAGTTGGACAAGCCGAAGGGCATGACCAAGTATTCAAAGTGCCCCCTGGGGGTATTAAAGGCGGTCTTCCATTCATCTCCCCTCCTGATGCGGACCAAATGATACGCGTTCCTTAAATCCAATTTAGTGAAGACCGACGCTCCCTGCAACCTCTCGAAGGCTGAAGATATCAATGGCAAAGGGTAGGTGTTCTTAACCGTGATATTATTCAGCCCTCGGTAATCAATGCAAGGTCGCAGAGATCCGTCTTTCTTCCCCACAAAAAAGAATCCCGCCCCCGCTGGTGAAGAGGAGGGTCGAATGAACCCGGCTGCTAGAGAATCAGAAATATATTTCTCCATAGCCTCCCTCTCCGGAACCGAGAGTGAATAAAGTTTGCCCTTGGGCGGAGACGTACCTGGCAATAACTCTATAGCACAGTCATAGGGACGATGAGGAGGGAGAGAAGCAGCCCGAGACTTACTGAACACTTCCTTCAGGTCGAGATACTCAGAGGGCACGTTACACAGATCCGCCGCCTTCTCCTGAAACGTAGAAACAGAGACAGACGGACAAGCAGAGACAAGACAAGACTCATGACATTTAACGCTCCACTCAGACACAGACTGGAGCTGCCAATCAATTCTGGGGTTATGTTTTATAAGCCACGGTAGTCCAAGAACAACGGGTGCATGAGGGGAGTCCAGGATGAAAAAAGGGATACTCTCACTGTGATTGCCAGACACAGTGAGAGTGATGGGTTCTGTAGTGAAGGTAATCCGGGGAAGGAGCTGACCGTTGAGGGCGTGGACGGCGATGCTGTTGGTGAGGGGACGGAGGGGAACATGATTAACATGAGCAAATGAAGAGTCCATAAAATTACCTTCGGCCCCGGAGTCCAACAGTGCAGTGCAGATGTGATCCTGTGTGTGCCATCTTAACCTTACCGGAAGGAGCGTGGAGGTCGAGGTGGATGAGGTCTTCTCAGCAGAGATCCCACCCGACAGTAGCCTCAGATTTACTGCCGGGCTGGGCCTTTTACCGGGCAGTTGAAAGCGAAATGTCCTGCCGCGCCACAGTACAGACAAAGGCCCTGGGACCTCCGCCTCTCCTTCTCCTCCCGGGAAAGCCGAGCTCTACCCACCTGCATGGGCTCGGGTTCGTCGGTGTGGCTGATCGGTTCTCTGCCGCTGGCTCGAGTTGACATTCCCTCCCCAGGGGGGAGCCGAGCGGAAAATCCCCGTCGCTCGGCTCGGGAGAGTCGAGAGTCTACCCGCAGTGCAAGATCGATAAGTCCATTTAGGTTGGCGGGTAGATCCAGGGCGTAGATCTCCTTTTGAACTCGATCAGCCAACCCATGCAGGAACATATCCCACTGCGCTTCCTCGTTCCAATTACACTCCGCCGCCAGGGTGCGAAATTGAATGGAATATTCTGAGACGGAACTCCCCCCCTGTCGGAGATCCGCCAACATCCGCGCGGCCTCCCTTCCTGAAACCGCGCGGTCAAACACCCTTTTCATTTCGGCGGCGAGTGTAGCGAACGAGGCACAACAAGGGTCTTGATTCTCCCACACCGCCGTGCCCCAAAGTGCCGCCCTCCCCGTCAATAGGGTGAGCACGAACGCCACCTTGCCCTCCTCACTACAAAATGTGCGCGGCTGCAAGGTGAAATGCATAGAGCATTTAGTGAGGAAGGCTCGGCATAGGTTCGGCTCACCACTATAGACCTCCGGCGGGGGAAGGCGGGGCTCTGGCTGGGTAGCGAGAGCAGATGTTCCGACCGCTGCGAGAGGGGCGGGCGGCGTGGGTGGTGTGGCGGGCGCAGCGGGAAGTTGCAATTGACGCATACGCTGGGTGAGCTCAGACACCTGTGTCACAAGAGCTCTGATGGCCTGACCGGAATCCTCAGAGCCCTTCTCCTGTTTCTCCAGCCGAGAGATACAATCCCGCATGTAATCCTCCATGGTGGGCGGGGTGGTGCCTGCTGCTTCCATTAGTGGTCTGATAGTTCTGTGACGTGCGGACAAAGATGAGGAAGCAAATGCAGGATGAAGTGAATAACAGTTTATTTAGAAAAAGTACAAACAGAGTGATGATGGTGCGATCTCTCAGCTGGGTGACACAGGGGTTAGATGGCTGGTGATGGTGGTGAGAGAGTCCGTTGGTGCTGTGGTGAATCCAGTGCAAACACGAAGACAGCGACAACATCCACGACGGTACAATCCAACACACGAACCAGACAGAGCAAGACGAACCAACACAACGAGGGATCCGGGAAAACTATCAGACGAGGGAGAGAGAATGCTGTGAGTATATATAGGCAGTGGTGATGAGAGACACCTGTGGCGGACTGATTGGCAGCTCAGCTGAGCGAGCGTGACAATCACATGACAAACGAACAAATCACAAGACCTGAGAAGACCGCGGATACATGAACCGTGACACTATAGCTGTTCCTCACTAAAATCAATGAAATATTGATTTACAGGCTATAGTCAATTCGAAGACATAAATGAAATCATATAAATATTAATTTAATTCATTTACATCAACATTTATAAAATATTAGCATTAGAATTTGTAGCTCTGTATTTAGATTTGAAATGCTTCAACAAATTTCTCAATCTGTTTTACATTCATGAGGTTCCTGCTGATATCGCTCAAGACCTGATGTCCATTGTGATGGACATAGCATTTAAAAAAAAAATCCTGTGTTCTGCAAATCTCTGCATATAAAAGGTCAAATGTGGGCTTCCTCCTCTTCCTCTCTAAATGGTGATCATGTCTCTCTTTTGTGATGCCTGTAGCTCAATCAGATTAAGTTAGGAGTCATATCTTTGTTGTGATTGGTTGATCAGGGACCTGTCACGGTTCATGAATCCGCTGCATTCTTCATGTCATGTGTTTTGTGTGTACGGGTGTGTGTTACGTGTCTGTCACGCCCCTCTCATCAGCGCACCAGCTGATCTCATTATCACTGGCTGCTGCTGTTCATTTACTCTGCTATAAATTCTTACTGCAATCTCTCCTTTTTGTCAGATTGTTGTTTGATGTCCGTGAGTGTCTTCAGTGTGTTTCGTCATCCTGGATGTTTGATTGTGGTCTCGTGTCTGGTTCGTATCTTTGTGGATTATTGTACATCTGGATTATATCACATCGTTTCATCATCACTCATCTCTGCACTTCACGCTGACCATCTTGTCCCTGCACCACCCATCCGAGAGACATTATCTGTTGTTGTTTTCATGCCCATTTCATCACTTCAATAAACCTGGTTTGCTTGCATTTGCTTCCTCATCCTTTCAATCCCGTTACAGAACGATCTGACACAACATGGAAGCAGCAGGTGCCACTCCTTCACTGTTGGACGAATTTATTCGGGCTAGCATCTCTCGGATGGACGCCCAGGATAAGAGCATGAACGAGTCAGGGCAGGCTATTCGTGCTCTTGTGGTGCAGGTGTCCGAGCTCACCCAACGAGTTCAACAGCTGCAAACTCCCGCTGCGCAGCCCACGCCGCCCGCCCCCCTCGTACCATCCAACGTGGTCTCCCAGTCAGAGCCCCGCCTTCCAACTCCGGAGCTCTACAGCGGTGAGCCAAACTATTGCAGAGCTTTCCTCACTAGATGTTCTATGCATTTCTCATCACAGCCACGCACCTTCGCTAGTGAGGAGAGCAAGGTGGTGTTCGTGCTCACCCTGTTGACTGGGAGAGCTGCACTCTGGGGAACGGCGGTGTGGGAGAACCAGGATCCATGCTGTGCCTCGTTCCAGACACTCTCCGCCGAGATGAAGAGGGTGTTGGCGGATCTCAGACAGGGGGAGAGATCCGTCTCAGATTATTCCATCGAGTTCCGCACCCTGGCGGCAGAGTGTCAGTGGAACGAGGAGGCGCAGTTGGATATGTTCCTGCATGGGCTGGCTGATCGCGTCCAAAACGAGATCTACGCCCTGGACCTACCCGCCACCCTCAACGGGCTTATCGACCTGGCACTGCGGGTAGACTCTCGACTCTCCCAAGCCGAACGGCGGAGGTTACCCGTTCGGCTTCCCCCTGGGGAGACATCTACATCTCGAGCCAGCGGTGGGGACGCGGTCAGCCCCGTCTATGATCATGAGCCCATGCAGGTCTGACGAGCTCGGCTTTCTCGGGAGGAGAAGGAGAGACGGAGATCCCAGGGCTTATGCTCGTACTGTGGGGCGGCGGGGCACTTCGCCTACAGCTGCCCGGTAAAAGGGCCAGCCCGGCAGTAAGTTTGAGGCTACTGTCGGGTGGGATCTCCGCCACAAAGACCTCATCCAGATCGACCTCCACACTCCTCCCGGTAAGACTAAGATGGTCAGACCACTCACACGACTGTTCGGCACTCCTGGACTCTGGCGCCGAAGGTAATTTCATGGACTACACATTTGCACTCAAGATTCAAGCTCCACTTCTACCCCTCACCCACACTATTGCAGTCCATGCTCTTAATGGCCAAACCCTGCCCACCATTGCATTCACCACCGAACCAATCACCCTCACTGTGTCTGGCAACCACAGTGAGATCATCTCCTTCTACATTCTGGACTCCCCCCTTGCACCCATTGTCCTTGGACACCCCTGGCTCACCAAACATAACCCCAGAATTGACTGGCAGCAGAAGTCGGTATCGGAGTGGAGCAATAAATGTCATGAGTCTTGTCTTGTGTCTGCTTGTCCGTCTGTCTCTGTGTTTCAGGAGAAGGCAGTGGATTTGTGTAACATGCCCACGGAGTATCTAGACCTGAAGGAGGTGTTCAGTAAGTCTCGGGCTGCTTCTCTCCCTCTGCATCGTCCCTATGACTGTGCTATAGAGTTACTGCCAGGTACGTCTCCGCCTAAGGGCAAGTTATATTTACTCTCAGTTCCATAGAGAGAGGCTATGGAGGAATTCATTTCTGATTCTCTAGCAGTGGGGTTCATTCGAGCCTCCTCTTCTAAAATTGTATTGGTTTAAACAAAAAATCATGTGATGTCCATTCCAATGGACGCAGGTTCTGAAGGGTTAAAGTAAAATCAAGTCATTCAGGATTTAAATTAAAATTCATACATATAAAAAAACTTAAAGCATATCACAATATTAGTTTAATCGTTTAACCTAGATAAATGTGTACTAATAGGCGCATATCCAATCGTTTGTGCGGAGAAAATGCTGAAGCGCGCTTTGCAGTACATGGAGGCGCCAAAACTTCATTTTTGCTCATAAAGGTAAGAGTAATAAATTTACTTTCAATTATTACTTCACTACTATAAAACAAAATAATTCAAATCAGAAACAAAACTCTTTCATTATCTATAGGCCTAATCCATAAAGATACATTTAGGCATTAAAAGCGTGTCCAGTGAGCAGATGGCGAGTCAGGATCGTCAACTTCATCTTTGCGATACTGACTCAGAAAATACTAGTTTATCAATAAATAATTTGAATATCTCCTTACTTTTCCCCCGGCACATTCATGGTAGTTGCTTTAGCTGGGGCTTTGCGGCCAGTTTAAGCTTACTGCGTGCATTTGAACGCGGAACTCTGCTGAAGGCACATGAGCTCGCTGCTGCTGCTGTTGGCGAGACACTAAACACCGCCATGGCAGAATAAATAGCAGAAACACTGTATTTTATGCTTGGTGAAATGTGTTTTTCTTCAGTCTTTTCTCTTTACTACGACAGGTGGTCTAATCAATTGTTAAGCACTGTGTTTTCATAGTATTCAGAATGTGGAATAGTGTGATTTTTAGGTTAAAGAACTGTTAATACAGACTTTTGAATCTGAATACAGCAGATATAGAAGACTGAAGAAACCACATATAGCCGCTGACTAGCGGAATCTAATTATAATTTATTATTATTATTATTGTTATTATTATTTTCATTACTATTATTATTATTATTATTATTATTTTATTTATTTAGGACCGATTGATTTTATTTTCTTATTAATTCTTATTTAATTTATTTTTTCATCTTATTTTGTGTTAAATAAAAATAAAGAGATTTGAGAAGATTGGAATTTTAACAAAGCTTTTCTTGTGGAAAACCTGATATGGTCCAGCCTCACCCAGACTCTGCTTCCAGCGGCCCCCAGGTAAATTGAGTTTGAGACCCCTGATCTAGACCCATTTAAAAGAACTGCTTGCTCAGCACTTTGTTTAAAACTGAAATTAAGCACAATACATGCTTTTGAACAGATGAGATGTCTGTAAAATGTTACCAATAAAACAATAGTTTTAATGGACACGGCTATTGACTATTTTATCCAAGTTTTAGCCATCTATGGGTTTTATATATTAACTCTATATTTGTTCCATTTGTTTTTGTTTTGTTGACAGGGAAAAGCTACCATATGCTCAATAAAAAAAGATCAGTGGATTTATATACTTATGACTGAGATAAAATCAAACTGAAGCATTTTCCTTTTATTAGAATATCATTATTTATTTATTTTTCACATAATGATGTTTACTGCTCACTCTATCTTCTCTAATCTGTTAAGTTTATCTGTAAAAACTTTAAATTAAAAATACAGCAAGAAAAATTAAAGTTGTTAAATAATGTGTTTAATAATTCAAATTACATTCTGAATTCAAAACTAAAAATGAAAAAGAAAATTAACATTTACACTTTTTACAATAGATTGTCTGCTCAGTTGTGCACATACAGTATCCTTCAAAAAATACATAAATAACCATTATGTACAATATGCCTTAAAATAATGAGTTATATTTAAAAGCCCCACATAGTACTTAATGACAAAATCATATAAAGCTTAGTTTTATAGGAAGATTTTAGTTACGTCAACGTATGCTTTAGTATTGTATATAATGTTCAGTCACTTCTACTGCATAAACAGAGAATCCAGTTTAACTAAATATGTTGATGTCAAAAGCTTATGCATGAAAGAAATAATAGTTAAGCTGTATACACAGCTTTTAGTCTGTATAGGGTGGATGTCCTATAAAGAGGGTGGTGTGACTTGGGTCCAGGCTGTAGGAAGACGTACATGTGCTGAGCTGTCATATTGTGAGGTCTCATGCACCTCAGGCACAGCAGTGGAGTCATATAAAGGAGAGCCAGAAGAGGGCACTGTGACTGGGTGAGCCAGGCTGCTGTAGTGACTGGCAGAGCTGCGGAGGAACTGGGAGCCAAGACTGCTGCTCATACTTCCAGTCTGAGACACTGGGGTCAAAGGTGAGTTTCCTACAGACCACAGGCTGGTGTACTGACTGCAAACAGAATAACAAACAATAATTAGCTTTCAGTGCAATACAATATCATATTAATATGAATTTAACAACCCAGAGGAAACTAGCATTCATCAGAGTAGGGGTTTTTAAACTAGAACCTCACCTGGAGTTTGAGTTTGGGGGAGAGCTGTGGCCCATTGGGAGCATGCTAGAGTGGGAGGACATCTGCAGACTTGACCAGTTATCATGGGACGACAGCATGGACAGACAGGTGGAGCTGTCAGAGTAACCGGCTGCAATACAAACGAAACAGAATGAGACTTCAAGTCACACAGAATCCAGGCTGAGGCTTCAAAACTCAGTGTGGGTCAGCATTCCACTGCAGCTTCTGTGTTTGAGTTCATGCTCGTAAACAGGGAAACACTGCAGTGGAATGCTGACACTCTACAGTGAGCAGAACTTGTTTAAGTGGCTCATTAAAGGATCAGTTTACACAAATAGAAGATTCTCATTTGTAGCCTTCATGGAACATGCTTAAAACCTAAACGGAATCCCCAATATCTAATTTCCATTCATTTAAAGCCAAGAGGGACAAGTGCTGTCAGGTTTTTCTTTTTTTTCTTTTTTTTCTTTCTTTTTTTTTTTTTTTTTTTGAGAGAGTTTATTAAATCTTTAGACAACAACAAATAAATAAATAAATGAACAATACACAATTTAGAGCAGTTGCTAATATTTGGCTAAAATAAGATGAACTTCTGATAGCTTGTAATGTAAATCAGTGAGATATTTATAACAGTATAGCAGACTACTTACATAAAATGCATATAAATATCAGCTGTCACTTTATATCTTTTAAGGGGAGACACTGCAGGCAAAAAAAAAAAAACACTGTTTTTTCATGCACCTGTCAAGTTTAAGATTTTGGGCATTTTGGTGTTTCATAAAATATTTTTTCAGACTAGTGGAAAGAAAACACCCAAAAGACTGTTAAGTGTTTCTTTTATAGCACTTTATCTATTTGTGACAATAGATTTGAATTACAATCTATATTTTTAAAGGCCATTTTCTCAAAATGAGTTTTTTCTCCTACACTGAGCCATAAATCTCCACTTCAGTAGCACTTACACAAACCAAACTTTACATTTTTATTCTTGTCTATATCCTGAAGGTTTTTACAGAGGGATTTGTTCATATATAATTTGCTTGATTTTATACAACATTTTATTCTCTCAAAAATGTAAAAAAAAAAAAAAAAATACATTGTTTTTTGTCTGTTCTAAGTATTTTCTGAATTATGGAGTGACAAAATGAGATACCCAAAATTCCCTCTGTAAAAAACATGTCTAAAATGTAAATTTTTTTGAAAATGACTTCATCCAATGTTTAGATTTTTGTACTAAAAATGTATGCAAATTAGCGCATATTTCATTAAATATGTCCACATTTGCCTATTTAAACCTAACATTTTAGAAAACTTGTAATACAAAAAATGTTTGCAATTATCAACTGGGTGAGTAAGGCGATAACTATTAGTTAATTTTTTTTTTACCCTATTCACCTGCAGTGTCTCACCTTAATAATATGTCTTAGTAAGAAGACATTAAAATGCTCAGTTGCTTCTGGCCAGTAAGGGTTCATCTTGGAATAATACTAGCAATATAAAAGTTATTCTTACATAAAAATCTGTAAATATTTCATAGCAAAAAGATACTGTGCTATCACTTGAAGAACTACGTTTTTAGAATTACATTAAAAGGTATTTTACTTGCTTAAAGAAGTGTAAACTATCAAACTGTGTGTGGTTTACTGAGTGGGAACTTTGTAGAATTTAGGAAAGAGGTAACTAACTTGGAGAGGCTGTCCGGTGGCCGTATGGGCTGGGGTATGGTGTGGACCGGTGACTTCTTAGAGTAGAGTAACGTTCACAGCCATGGGATGAGGACAGAGACAGCGGGCTGCCAAAGTGTGCATGAGGGTTTGCAGAAGGGCAGAGAGACCCTGTGGCTGGCAGAAACCAGCTGCTCACTAGACCAACAGGAAAATGGGAGTTAAAGGGAAATTCTTTTTCCATATACAGTTGAGGTCAAAAGTTTACACCTTGCAGAATCTGTAAAATGTTATTTATTTTACCAATATAAGATGAATCATACAAAATGCATGTTATTTAGTAGACATTTCAGATAAAAGATGTTTACATAATAGCTGAATTTATAAAAATTACCCTGTCATTGCATACATTTGATTCTTAATATTGTGTTGTCTGAATGATCCACAACTGTGTTTTTTTGTTTAGTGATAGTTGTTCATGAGTCCCTTGTTTCTCCTGAACCTTCAGAAAAACCCTTCAGGTCCCACAGATTCTTTGATTTTTCAGCATTTTTGTGTATTTGAACACTTAGGACAACTAAGGTACTCATACGTAACTATTACAGAAACGCTCACTGATGCCTCATAAGGAAAACGATGCATTCAGAGCCTGGGGGAACAGAATGAAGATGTCTACATTTTGCTTATTTTGCCTGAATATCATATTTTTTTTTCAGAAGCTACAGAAGATACTTACATGTTTCCCAGAAGACAAAATAAGTTCAATTTACCCAATATTCAATTTTTAAAATTGTATCTCCCTGGCTCTGTAATGTTTTTCCTTCTGAATCATCAGTGAGCATTTGAACCTTCTGTAATGGTTGCATATGAGACCCTCAGTTGTCATCAGTCTGAAAAGATGGATCTCAAAATCATTCAGTCATTGTTGCAAAAGGGTTCAAATACACAAAAATGCTGAAAAACTAAAGAATTTGTGGGACCTGAATGATTTTTCTGAAGTACAGCAGGCAGTTTAACTGTTCAGGACAAACAAGGGACTCATGAACAACTATCACTAAGCAAAAAAAAAAAAAAAAAAAAAAAAGCCGTAGATAACAATACAATATTAAGAAACAAGTGTATGTAAACTTTTGAACAGGGTCATTTTTCATAAATTTAACTATTATTTTCACTTGTGGACTATATGTAAATGTCTTTTATGTGAAATATCTTATTCAGGTCAGTACTACATAAAAAATAACATGCATTTTGTATGATCCCACTTATTTAGGTGCTGAACAACAAAAACCTGATGAGATCAGCTGTCATTTTATAAAGAATTGTGAAATAGCCTAAATCTGACTGACTCACATTAATGATTATTGTAATGATTTAACAAATTTTGCTCTTACATTGAGAATAGCCGGACTGTTGACTTTCACTGACATCCTCTATTATGTCCTTATGATCACTTCTGGAAAAAAAAAAAAAAAAAAAAAAAGTTATATTTTTTTCCCCCTCCACCATACAAGTTTTCAGCAGTGTTCACATGGGAGAGTTTGGGGCTAGTTGTTACACTGGAAGCTTTTCCATGGGGAACGTTTTTTTTTTCTCAGTTAAATGCTTGTTTTGTTGGTTTTAAATAACTTCTTCAACCATCTAGGACCTTAAACTCAATTTCATCGTAAAATTAAAAGTAAACACAAAGTAAAATTCTAAGATATTCCCATTTTTCCCATTTTTTTACAATTACTCCATATCATTGCAAGTTTCTACATTTTATTTTAAACATTTCTATTTGAAACAATTTCTTTCAGTCATAAATTTCTTAGTTGGAGTAAAGAGTGACAACTAGCCACACTCATTTATTTACAAAACACATTTATTAAAAAAAAAAAAAAAAAGTTTATTTATTTTAACCATACCTTTCTTTGGAATCCAGGAAAGCCTTGGCAAATGGATTGTATTTAATTTTAAGAGCAGTAACCTAAAAGAGAAAATTACGGATGTCCTTCAGAGTGTTATTATGCACAATAACCTTGTTTATTTGTTGACATGCTTTATAAAATCACAATGTAGAAAAACACGTTACCTCTTCATTCTGGTAGGCAGTAACTGCTATGAATTGTGTCTCAGGGAACGAGTGAGTGGTGATCATCCTCTGTGGACCACCAAAGCGCACTATATGAATACGAGGCTCATACTTATGCAGCGAGTTCAGCATAATCTGTGAAAAAATGGGATACATTTTTCAGTGTTTTTTTCTGGTAGAAAATTTTGACATTTAAATAGAATAATGAACGATATAAATGAATTACGCACAATTATTATTATTATTACATTAATTAATTATTAAATTTCATTCCACGTCTTATTTTAGATCGGCTTATACACAATAAACTGTTCTCGCAAAAAAATAAAAATGTCCACGAACCTGACCACCTCCGTTCAGTTTGTTGGTAAGTTTGACTTTACTGAAGGAGACTGAAGTTTTCATCCAGTGCGCACCGAAGTTTGGCGAGTCTGGGTGGATGTAAACGCAGCTTGGCGCTTGCGGCTCGGGTTTGCCACCCGGTACCCATTCGCCGTTCACATACTTCCACCTGTGATTGTCTGCAGCCACGAAATCCAGTAAGACGGAGTACATGGCGTTTGGATCCAGACCAGACATATTCACCTTTAGCACTGGAAACATGCGCCTGATCACAACAATAAGCAGTGACATTTAAAGCATCACAACATTTCTCTTTCATATAAATATAACAAATCCCACTTCAACAAAACCCCAATCCAGTTAGAATGAGAAGTAGGCTAGAAAAAACGTATTTGGAACTTAAAGATTAGGAAATGAATTAAAAACAAAGACTTTTGTACACTGAAAAAATGTCTCAAAGCATAGAAAATGTTGAAAAATATTTTATGTGGTAAAACCTAAATTACTTTAATAAATATCATTTGATATGATAGTCGAAGCAAAAAGCAAAAGTTAAGGTAATTACAGCACCTTTTTACTTTTTTTGAGTGTAATTCTACTGCTTTCATGACTAAAATGTATTTTCTTCTGTGTAAGTTTATTTGTAAACATGCTAAAAAAAAATACCTGCCATTCTTGGTCACTATCATTTCATTTGTCAGTTCTTTGAACTTCTGCCAAAGTTCATTTTCATCCAAACTGACTTTAAGGTCCCTTTCTGTTGGATCTCCTTTCTCACTGCCAGCTTGAAGCTCATTTTCTACCGCAGTTAATAAATGATCCACCCGATACTGGATGCTCTTTTCCGAACAGTCACTGGCTCCAGATGCCATTCTGCTATCCAAGTGGCTCCAGCAAGAAAAAAAAAAAATATCCAAACTACGCGGGCACTCCAGTCAAGAAATGCCCAAGACTAGAAGACACGCATTCAATTAAATACTCCTCAGGTAAAACTTTCTCCATGCTTTGCTCAGGAAAGCTCTGATTGGCTGAGCTCCGCTTTGATGTGTGCGTTCTGACCAGCGATTGGTTCAAAGATCTAGTGTAAGGCGATGCGTAAATATTTACACATATTCAGTCACATCGGAACATTTGTATGTAAAATATCGACAATTGCCTCCTTAGAAAAAAAAAAAAAAAACATAATAATGCATGTCAAATTATTAATTATAGGTTTACAGTGTTACACTGATTTTTCAAAAGCCTTTGTACTTTATTTACAAATGTTTCTTTATTTAACTGTTAAGACTTTTAATTCAAACTAATGTATGTAAGTTGTAGCTAATATGTTATATGTGAATGCCACTGAGGAAATGAATTAATTAAATAATAAAAGAATGAATACAGATTATCCCATTTATTTTATCAAGTAAATACATTTTAAGAAAGTTCATAAAATTGCAAGAAAAAAATTGTATATTCATGAAGAAAGAAAGAAAGAAAGAAAGAAAGAAAGAAAGAAAGAAAGAAAAAAGAATATTGATACTGAAGGGCTGTAATGTAAGTCCATGGCTTAGTGCTGATAAATGCTATGTTTATGAGTTTAAAGCCCGTGGGAATCTTTCTCCAGAGGTGTCAAAAGCGGAGGAAACGCTATCCGACTCGACGCGTTTTAGGACAATGGGTGTTCATAAAATGAAAAGCGTCATCTTGGCTACAAAACTTCCGGTAAAAAATGTTTATAATTTCATAGGAATAGCAAAACATTTTGTTTTTAATATTTTTTATTTATTTATAAAGCAGCTGAAATTCAAAATATGTGTTCGACTGAGTAACAAATAAAGTTTCAGTTTTAAACATTCATTCAAAAAACAGCACTTATTACAGCCTATAACTTATAAACGTCTAATGCTTCTAATGCTTTAACAACTCATTCTGACAATTTTTTTCGAGTCAGTTTCAAGTAAATTAAATAATGTGATAAATACATTTGTGGGTTTAGCATTTATCTATTCGATTAAATAACAACATTTTTGACATGTTTGAAAGTGACAGATCAACATCAGTCCTCTGTATAATTTGTCCACATCTTCAAGTCACAGTTTTCCACCTGAAACAAAATAAAACTGCAGTTAACTGTTTTATTATAAAAAAATCTAATTTTGAATGAGGCCCTATCATTGTTATTGTATTATTGTGTAGTTGATTTGTTTGCTTGTTTGTTTGTTTGTTTGTTTGTATTTTAGAAACAATATGGTGTACAAAACACATACAGTACCTCAACAGCATGACTAGCATAAACATCAGTTATACATAGAGGCACATCTGTATACGATGCATGCATATCTCCAGTAGAACTAGATGGGGATTCATCTCTGCTTTCCCCAGCTGGATGGAGACTACATGCATGAATGAAAAATGATAAAGTTTGAAAGCAAAATGATTGACATTATCCTCAGCACTTTCATTCACAGTAATTTCTAACCTTGGTGAGAAATGTGCATTTGGACTTTCAGTGAAGTACATTGGGCTCTCAAATGTACCCTTTTCACTCAGTTGAGTTAAGTAAGGCTCTCTGGTACATCTGGACTTCTCAGTTTGGATGTTGTGGGGACATTCATGCTCCATCTCCTCAAAATAAATAAGAGTTGATGTATAAAAAATAGCTAAGGGAATAGGTGAACAGAAATGAACATACCTACTTAACTATTAAAGGAGTTCATTGCTATTATAAAATTACAATTATGTAATGTGATGGCAAGCTTTTAAATCAATGCTGTGGTAAGGGACAGCATGTTGGGATGGTTGCAACAGTGTGTTGCAACTGTCCCTACAGTAATAGCCATGATAAAATTGGTATATTAGCTTGACACAATATCATTGACACATGCCAGCTATGACTATTAGAAGCTCAGAATGCACTGATTAAAATGTTATGTTTTTACAGTGTGTCACACAACAAAAATACTCTTTTACCATGAAATAGATTTTTTTGTAGAAGGAATGATCTCATGTGACTGATTTCTTAATGGAAGTAAGAGGGGCCAATAAAACATGTGCAGTATGAATATCATCACTCTATCTTATACCTTCTTGAAGAAATAAGACTTGTTGCAACTGCCCCTTGTTGCAACCGTCCCCACTCTCCCCTACTTCTACAGGAATAATCCTTGAAGTAAGGGAGATTGGGAGATCAGTAGTGAACAGCATGGTTATAAACTCCTCAAAAAGCTAACATTTGATTTCAGAACACATTGAATACAGCATGTTGATCTTACAAACTACTTTTTCTTTTATGATCCTTTTGTGTTGCTTTTTTGTTTCATTTTGAGTTAAACTACTCGTTTAATAAAGAAGTTCACTTCACTTAAAGACGATCAAGATTCTAGAACTGCAAAAGCTTGTGTTGTGTGTTACTCACCAATTCTTTAATGCTGAAACCATCTGTGTATTGCAGACTGAGTCCACTTTTTGCCATAATTCTGCTCAGGTAAATAAATAAACAGAAAATTTGATATAAAATGAATATACATTTTCTGTACATTTAAATTAGATGCCAGACATAGTCAAATTTCTCACCTTCGGGTGTCAGCCATATGAGAGAGTGAGAGGTTGTGCATTAATCTCATTTTGAGTTTAGTTTCAATGGTCTTTGAACTGATTGGTGGCTCATGGCTTCTCTGTTATGAGAAAAACCGAGAAACAACAAAACTTCAGATTCACCATTTCATGAACACATAATCCAAATGTGCACCAAACTGGTAGCACTTACTTAGATAAAGGTGTCTGCAAAATTAATTCAATTAATGTTAAAGTAGGATGATAATATGTCCTCTACCATAAGAAGCATCTTGGAGCTGACTTCTTCCAGGAAGGTGGACTGCAGACTGGAAAATGTAGGCACTTTGAGCTCTCGATTGAAAACCTATTGAGACAAAATGGCTTAGGTGTTTTATATTCTTTGTCTTCTTCTTCTTCTTTATAATATTTTACAAATAATATTTTTATTTCACAGTATAAATGTGACATTCTTTATGAAGCTGTATATAGCTGCTTTTACATTTTAGTAAGGGGGTCAATATATTTGATTTATTTTACAATCCAATAATTTCCCAGTGGATAAAATCCTGTAATTTTTTCCCCTTATGGAATGTCTTGTTCCCTTGACATTACATCAAATTTTGCAACATAAATAGGGTGTGAACCGTGTTTTGTGTATTCCTTAATTTTTGATTATTTGTCACTTCCACGGGTTGCATCATAACAGCAGGATGTATCAGTCAAAAGACAGAGGTGACAGCACAAGTGTCATCTCTCACAGTTGCTGTGTTACTCTGTGCACCTCACAATCTTTCAGGCCACACAGTGTGTCGGCTCACACCCTCAGGTGACAGGATGTGAGCAAGGGAGCCATTAGAAACAGCTGAACTGTTGATATAGGTGCTTATTCGCACACGTCACCTTACGAACGATGTTAGGTGGACCTTACGTCTACAGCTTCTACACAACAGCAACAACTGCAGTTTTAAGCCCTGTTTGTATGCCAGCACATTGTAATTGTAATTGTAAACCCTGTACACTCTTAAAAATAAAGGTTCCAAAGGTTTTTTTTTTCCAGTGATGCCAAAGAAGAACCATTTTTGGCTCCCCAAAGAACCTTTCAGTAAACAGTTCCTAAAAGTATCATTTTGAAGAACATTTAAAAAATCTAAAGAACCTTTTTTGACTATAAAGAACCTTTTCTGCATTTGAAAGATTCCATGGATGTTCAAGGTTCTTCATAGAACCACTGATACCAATAAAAAACCTTTATTTTTAAGAGTGTAGACCAAAGTTAGAATGACATTAGATCACACTAAATGGTTTATATGAGAATCATGACTGATTTTACATATCTTAAATATATCATGAAAAGAGAGCAGTTAACGAAAAATATTTTTGAACCTTCAAATGACAAAATATATAACAAAACATAGAAAATTTCCAATCATAATATTCATTGTAAATGCAAAAAGTATTATTATTTTTTAAATCTAAATTTTATTTAATACAAATATATTTAAATATATAAAATATACTATAACTATTTTAATATATGTAAGTAGAAGTATATAAGAAGAATATAAAAGCATTAATATATCTAGTTGCTACGGTGGTCTGGGACCCAACTATCTGTCAGATAAAAACGTTTTGCTTATTAACTGAAGTACTGATTCTCTAATACATTCTACAATCTTTAATACAATAAGGTATTCAGCTCAAAGGCTGATATTTGTTTAAAAAAAACAGACATTTTCTCATGCAGGTGTAATTGAGAGATGTTTGGATATCTTCTGAAGGGCTATATTCTTACACACAGTGTCTGTCCATGTGATAGATGTCTACTATACCTTTTCCCAGGTGGATCTGTCTGTGTTTTCTTGTGTGCTGCAGCTGTACACTCTTAAAAATAAAGGTGCTTCAAAAGGTTCTTTAAGTGATGCCATAGAAGAACCATTTTTGGTTCCACAAAGAGCCAGTCAGTCAAAGGTTCTTTAAAGAACCATTTCTTGCTTACCTTTTTATAATCTGAAGAACCTTATTTACCACAAAGAACCTTTTGTGAAACAAAAAGGTTCTTCAGATGTTAAAGGTTCCTTATGGAACCATTCAGACAAAAAGGTTCTTCTATGGCATCGTGAAGCACCCTTATTTTTAAGAGTGTAAGTGGGCAGCAGGGCTAAGTAATATCTCTGACTGCTGGCTCTTCCCAGCTCTGTCTGCCCGATGTTTGCCATTGCCCTCCCTCCTCCAGACCCATGCTCTGTTTGCACACGTCCACAATGACAGGGATGTGTGAGAAAAATGAACCATTCGTGTCTTTCTGCAGGTTTTCTATCATCCCAGCTTCACTGCTCCTACTCTTCATCCTCCTCTCTCACCTCCATGCGGTCTGGACTCTGGCAATGACTGGTCTTGCAGTCAACCACTTTAACACCAGTTTTTATATAGCAACCAAAAATCCACAATATCCCCTAGATTTTCAGTAAAAATGTTTGGCTGCAACAACTCTATAGTTTAGCCCTTCAGCCTGTTTGGCTTTTTTCTACCAAAACAGACTTCAAATATTGTGAAGGGTTAAGGCAATATTCACTTGATTCTCTTATAACATCTATTAAAGTATTTAAATTAATAAGTCTTCTACAAATTTATTGAGCTTTGGTTTTTCAACTTCAGACATTAGTGATGGATTACTTTGACTTAAACTATTAATAGAATAGTTCCACCAAAAATGATGTTTTTTACAATAATTACTCACCCTCATGTCATTCCAAACCTGTAAGACCTTTGTTAATTTTCAGAACGCAAATTAAAATATTTTTAATTAACTCTGGGAGCTCTCTGACCCTTCCATAGACAATGGTAATACCCCGATTAAGGCACAGAAACATAGTAAGGACATCATTAAAACAGTCCATGCGACACCTTCATTTTATGAAGCTACAATAATACTTTTTGTGTGCAAAGAAAACAAAAATAACTTTATTCAATTTACAGGTTTGGAACAAAATGAGGGTGAGTAATTATTGTCAAAATTTTCATCTTTGCGTGTACTATTCCTTTAAATATATAGATTATTTATTGGTTCTTTGAAGGTGACGTAAGTTCAACAAAGAACCTTCTTATTAAAAAATTATTTTTAATTTTATATATAATGGACGTTACGTGGTGTGAGATAGTTATGCAGGTAAACCTCACTCTCCTGGTCTTAAGGAGGCGCACTAGCAACTGTCACTAGAAGGATTGAGCAGAATTGATTATAGTGGTGCCGTGACCCAGATGAGAGTGAGGTTTAAGGCCCAGGTATACTTCTTTTTCCAAGTTCCACTCTGTCTTTCACACAGCTGTTTTTGCATAGCTTTCAAAGTATACTCAACCACTGATAAGCACGGATGGACGAGCTTGACATATGCTCAGTACCATCTAGTACTCGTTTTGTCTCAATATTCACCTTGCGTCTGCACCATTGTACACGGACCATCTGTACGGTTACAAAAATTGGGGTGCACATGGTTGGTGTGTAGATGTCCAAGGACACTTGTGATGACGAAAAGTATATGGACTTTTGCGGAACGTGGATGGCTGAAGTATACTTTGGGCTTTAGAGGCGTGCATATAACGGAGGCCAGATGGTACAAGAAAACCTCACTCCCCTGGCCTCAAAGAGGTGCACTAGCAACTTCCACTACAAGGCTGTGATCATGAGTGCCATTGCTAGTGTGCCCAACTATAAATCCTGGCAATCGTTGTTTTGATTCTTGAGCAGAATGGGTTATAGTGGTGCCATGACCCGGATAGGAGAAAGGTTTAAGGCCCAGGTATACTTATTTTTCCACATTCCACTTTGTCTCACGCACAGCTGTTTCTGCACAGCTTTTAAAGTATACTCAACTGCGGAATGAGTGTGGATAGACAAGCTTGGCATATGCGCAGTACCACCTAGTACTCGCTCTGTCTCAACATTCACCTCGTGCCTGCACTGTTGTATACGGGCCATCTGTGAGGTCACAAAAATTGAGGTGCACATAGTGTGTAGACCTCCGAGGACACGTCTGATGATCTAAATTGCATCACGTGGACAGTGCGTAGACTATCGCGGAACGTGGATGGCCGAATTATACTTTGGCCATTAGAGACACGAGTGTAAAGGAGGCCAGCTGGTACGAGATAGTGGTGCAGGTAACCCTAACTCCCCTGACTTTATCAGTTGCACTAGCTACTGATACTAAAAAAGCTGCAGTCTTAAGTACTGTTGTGAGTGTGCCCTACTCCCATGCTGGCAATCATCAACTGAAAGGAGAACCATTTAAAGTGGTGCCATGACCCAGATGAAAGGTTTAGAGATGTAAGTGTAATGAAGGCTAGGTGGTGCAATATAGTTAGACCTCATTCCCCTGGATTCAAGAGGCGCACTAGCAATTGACACTAGACTGGTTCCTTAGTGCATCTGACTCCCATGCTGGCTGTCGCTGGTTCAAGCACCACTCAAAGCAGACAGCAGAATGTATTATATTAAGAATTAGTGATATGGCTATATAGTTCTTCAGAGGTTACAAAAGTTATTGATGTTGAAAATGAATTCAAAATGTAAACAGAAAGTTGACCATTCACAACGGTTGTTGAGCAAAAAAAAAAATTTCAGTCCTTTTAGTTCTACTTGAAATATATATCTAGAATTATTTTTATAAATATAAGTTCTAATTTTAGAAGTTCACTTATAAGTGTAGATGAATGTGAGGGTTATGTATGTGTGAGAGACACTGCATGAGCACATGACTGCTGCAGGTGTGTTTGCCTCCCTGTGTTGCTTACTGGGATCAGAGACACTGTGGTTTGACACTTACCTCAGGAAACATGAGCTCAGTTTCGTCTTGTCCCCAGCTCTGTTTGTCCTGCTGTTGGAAAAAGTTCACCCCTCCTCCACGCCCTCTTACTGGGATTGGCATCTGTGAAGAAAGCAGACATACAAACAGACAACAATTTAGATCACTACAACATTACTTTCAGAAAGTTACATTGATTAGCTTAGACTACAGAACACAAAAGAAGATTTTGAAAAATGTTTCAATTGTTTTACCCATACAATGGAAGTTAGTCAGCTGTGACTTTGAGACAATGAGACTTTTTCAAAATATCTTTTTTGTGTTCATACTGAAAGTCATACTGGTTTGGAACAACATGAAGGTGAGTACTGAATTGTCCTTTTGAGGTGAATTAATCTTTTGCGTTTACATTATTGAAAATGGACACAATAAACATAATGCCTCGTTGACAAAACTGTGATTTTCTGCATCTCTCTCATTGAGACAGATCTCCACCTTTTTCCCACTTTGCAACATGGCCAAGCCTGAGAGATACGTGAGAGCAACCAATGGATTGAGCGTAGGGTTGTTAATATATTCCTAATGATGTGCTACTTCGCAAGAAGAGCCTCAGACTCACACCCGATAACACTGCACACCCGGGTGAGGACACACTTTGTCTGCTGGGTGCAAACTGGCCCTCCAGAGCGCTGCAGTGCAGGACAGCATTTCCTCACAGCACTGTGTAGCAGCTAACAGACATGTAACAAGCCTGTACACCGGCAGAGAGAACGAGAGTAAAATTAAGATTATGTTGATGAGTGGTTTTAGCTACGGGTAGAGCCCACTAACGTTGGATTCAAAATAAATGTTCTGGGGGAGAAAAAAATGTGGGTGTGTAAGTGGACAAAGATGTTGGAACAGTTTGTTCCGTATATTTCTCCTTTCAACTCAGTGATGATGGAGCAATGTTCCTCAGACATATTTGACTGTCCATCCTGAAAATAAAAAGGTGTGAAATTCAACATGGCAGATAGACATTGTGACTCAGTATCTCTCATAGAAACCAAATAATCTGAGGTAAATATAAAAAGAAATAGACATGTAATTTATAGATTTCAAATATCTTTCTGGTCTTAGCAGTAAATATTTTGGCTGTGAAGTCTGACAACCAAACTAAGTAACTGTAAACTAAGTAACCAGCCATCCACAGAGAACAAAGTAACAGTGACCCAAGGAAAAACCTATTGCTCAGAGGTTGCTCTTTTATAGCTCAGTAGATAATACAAATTTCTCAGGTAAAATGCCATATGCAATACAAATATAAACAAATGAGAGAAATGTTGGTGATAAAATGTAGATTGGTACCACTCAGATTATTAAATCTTGGAAGAATGTGTTGAGAAATGTTTGATTTTATATTGAAAACTCTTCATAACTGACTTCCACATGAGGCAAATATGAAAGCCACATTTAAAACTTCTATCTATCTACAGTGCCTGGCGAAAGTATTCATACCCCAACATGTTTTTAACATCTGCAAATTTATTTAAGGGTATGAATACTTATGCAATGCACTTCAGTTTTTCAATTTCAGTTTTTTGTCATTATGGTGTGGATTCATGTGGAATTTAAAGCAGTTTAACATAAGACAGCAACATAACAAAACATGAAAAATGAAGAGGTATGAATAAAAATTCGCAAGGCACTGTATCTAGATAGGGCATGTGGATAGATAAACTTTTTCTTTATTCTGGGAAAGGTTGTTTAAGGTCCAGAGAGCTCTTTTTCAAACAGTTTAACTCATTCCCTGACCTCTGGCATGATGTGACATCCCAGGCCAAATTGGTCAGTCTCTTTTGTGTGCGAAATGAATTAGACATTCTCCCCTGGGTGATGTTTGTCCATGATGTGCTGACTGAAGGAGATCCTCCTCCACTACTGAGCGGGAGGAGGGGGTCCTGTTTGGTCATCTCACTGCTACGTGAACAATCAATTCTCTTTTCCCATAGAGTTGAGGTTAAACTGGCTTCCAGCAGAAGGTGTGTTTGTGTAAGGCCAGCAGGGCAAACAGCATGGGGAGAAAGGAAAGTTGCAGGCCTTTTCATCCCCGGCAGTATTATAAATAGTCCAAACAGAGGTTAATTTTTGAGTTTCGTTGGTTAAAATAAACCAAAATGTTTTTGTCAGAAAAAGTAGCTTAGAAATAGCCTGGCTAACGCCAAACCACGTCATGACTTCTGCTGCCTTCATGTGCTATCATAATTATGGTAAATACTGAAATCCGACATCGAAATTGCAAATGAACACCCACTCACGTTGTAATTTCCACTGGAAAGCTCGAAATTTTTTATGATACCCGAGCTGCCGAGATGGGATAAACTTTGACCTTTCAACATGGCGGACAGCAACGAAACTATACTGAATGGTAAGCACTGCATGATGTTAAAAGTTCTCTGCTGTTTAGTTGGTTAGTTAGTTGGTTAGTTTGTAGCCCCCATAATGCTGGGACATAAAGAATTTTAATAACGCCGCTATTTAAACGTAGTGTTGTCTTTAAAAATACCGTTAAGAGAAGATGCTAGCTTGTCGTGGCTCGCCTCCAGTAGGGTGCTGTGCGGTACAGTGTTCTGAAGAAGGCAATTTTCTCATGTTATTTTATTTGGTCTGTAGTGTACGCCAGTGACAGCATGATACACTGGGACCAGGAGATGACCCAGCCCGTAGCCCAAACTCTCTATCAATGAGTAATTGAACTCTAATTCCGAGTCCGCCATGTTTCTCTTCACTACGACAACAAAAGCACCTGAACACGACACACTGGTAATGTCCACTTCACAAGTGGAAAGCATCATCTTTCCCATTTCACATGAAGGCAGCATTCGTCATGATTCGTGGTCTGGGAACCACATGTTCATTTTATCGTATTTGAGGCGTGGTTTACGAATGCCCAGAGCCGTTTATTGGGCGCTACGAATGTCTATCAAATGCGCCTGTGCGTAGCTCATAGCCAATCGTTTCAATTTTACCGGACGACGTACGTAGAGCGACAGAAATTTGACAAGGAAGAAGACAAAGAGTTTTGACTGAGGACAAAGTTATGCTTCATAAATTATTTATCAATCGTAATTCAACGCTGACTTTTAGCATGCATTTGACCGAACTGTCTGCTTTTGTCTTTATTTCCGATTACATAAGCCTCTTATACTTTATACTTATACTTTTATAATAGCTAATATTGTTCATTAAAACTGACATTTAACAAAAAAGGCAGAGTTGTGCTTGTCATGTTTCATTTTATTATACATAGAGTAAAGATGTATTATACACAGTGCACATATAGCTTAAATCACATATTAATATGTTTTATTATTTTTCAAATAAGTACGAAAAGAGAGTTGTGGTTTATATTTTGAAGAAAACAAAGAGGCAGTGGTGTTTGATATCACTTCCTTTTATTGTAATTATTGTTTTGTAACGCGTTGCATGAACCACATTTTTGTCGCTATTAATATGTTTAACGTTAAATGAAACGGAAAAGAGGCAATGCTGTTTGATATAAAATATTTCGTTTCACTGTAATGTTGTACATTCCCTGCACTGCGTTTTTGCAGCTATTAATATGTTTAAATGAAAACGAAAAGAGGCAGAGGTGGTTGATATCATATTTCGTCTTATTGTAAATACATACAGTGAAGCAGTGAAGATAACCGGAGTAGAAAAGGCGAGCTGACTGACGTTATAAAGTACACTGCTGTTCCATTTGCAGAATTGCAGGACTTGCATCCTCACGTCCTCGGGAGTTCGTACTCCCAAGTCAAACTTCCAAGTCCGAACTTTGCGTACTTGGTATTGAGAAACGGCCTTGTGTGTAACTATCTAAGGCTGCATCGAAAGATAACTTCGCGTCTGCTGCCATGCTGGATCCATATTTATAAACAAACTGCTTCGGTGAGTCGCATAGAAGGCGTCATCGTCTTGCTGCTCCCTCCCCGTTCTGTGATTGGTTCCCTATCTGAGGTCAAAAATTTGGTCCATGGTTTCCAGGCTGCCTAGCAGCATGAATAAAATCGGGCATGGGGGAACCCAGGCTAGCTTAGAAACGCAAAGACAACTGAATTCTGCAGCTGAAGTGTTGTGAGCAATAACTTGGATGGCAAGTCATTCAATGGCAACAACTTACATGTTTGTGCTGTGCTATGGAGTCATCGGGTGTGATCTGAAGTTTTGGTAAAGACACAGACTTCTGTTCCAGCAGGTCCTCAAGGGTCACATCTGGGCTGGAATTACTGCTGTGTTCTGGCAGCATAAAATGGTAGTGACAACAAATGAGAATGTTTTTTTTTTTAATTGCAGATTTAAACTTAAGCAGAAAAAAACAGTGTTTAGGTTGGTAAGTTGAATTAATTTTGGTGAATCAGTACAAACATGCCTTGATTTGTGATTTTTTTAAACTATATTTTACTAACCAATGCGGATACAATGGCTGTTTTAGTTATATCGCCCAGCCTAAGGTATTACTATTCTACCTTGTCTAGAAAAAAAAGAACATTGTAATGTCATGGCACACGTACTTTCTAGTTTTTGATATCTTCAAGCAAATAGGTTTTGTGAACTGATAACTGATTCAGTGTGAAAACAGCACTGTTCATAGCATCAGCTCTCACCTATTTCCTGTAGTTGCTTCTCAAGTTGGCATGTGCTTCTGTGTTGTTCTGTCCAGAACCTGAACACCTCCTGTTCCTTGCGACTCTGAAGATACCCGAGTTGTTTCAGCTGTTTCTGCAGTTCCAGAACCTCATAAAGGCCAGATTAGAGATGATTAATCATGTGCATTTTATTAATTTGCATTCAGTCCTAGTAAATATGAAGAGAGAAAGCTGGGTAATGCTGATCTCACCAGGTAGTAGCGTGTTTTAGGTAGACACCTCAAGTATGCATCATCATGTGAGAGGGTTGACCTGACCTTCTGAATGCTGACAAATTTCTGTGACAAAGAGAGCAAACTGAGGATGGAAAGAGGATGAAATGTGAAAAAGGAATCTCTAACTCAGGGTTGTGTAGTCCTGTTTCTGGAAGGCCGCTGTCCCGTGGAGTTTAGCTCCATCCCCAATAAACAAAACTGAACCAGATAATCAAGGTCTAGGAACTAGGAACTTCCAGGCAGGTTTATTGAGGCAAGTTGGAGCTTAACTCTGCAGGACAGTGGCCCTCCAGGACACCCCTGCTCTAACCTTTGATTGCAGGCTCTGACATTTTAACAAATCCTGGCACAGTTTAAAACACTGATGAGATCTCTTTTCAAACTGTAGAGGAGACATATGTGAAGCTTTTTTTAAAAGAAAAATCTGAGGATGACATTTAGCTCTCTAATGGAGCTTAAATTAGCAAAACTAGAGGTATTTCATATTGCATGGCGGGAAAGTACCCCATCCTACAGAAAAGCCCTAAAAACTGCTAGATCTGATTACTTTTTGCCTCTTTTAGAAGAAAATAAACACAACCTTAGGTGTTTATTTAATACAGTGATTAAATTATGAAAAATAACTTTACTTCCAAGATCGATACTATTAGTGATCAAATTGTAACCATGAAGCCGTCAGCCACAGTATCACATCAGCTGTTAAAAGAGGTGCTTCCTCAAGTCATAGTTCCTCTTCTGACTATTATTAATTTGTCAAAAAAAAAATTGTAATTTCTATACTTTTTAACATCAAATGCTTGTCTTGTCTAGCTCTGCAATGCGCATGTGTACTCTGTGTAATCTGGGTCAATACAGTTAGGGTAGGTCGAAAAACTCCCATCTCATTTTCTTCTCCAACTTCAAAATTGTCCTACATTGCAGTTTTATCTTTTTTTGTAAAGGGTGTTTGACCTTCTTTGTATTTTCACTTTGTAAACACTGAGTTGGTACTTCTGCAGCGATGTAGGATGATTTTAAAGTTGGAATCAGTCAAAGATATTAGAAAAGGTAGTATCCTCACAACTATGTTCCTTCTTAGAGAAAAATGGTATCTGTGAGGATTTCCAGCAGGGGCGGCTGGCCCATGGTGGGCGATAGTGCATCGCCCTCCTTGAGCCACACGAAAAAAGAGAGGAGAAAAAGACTCTTATATTGCTAGTCCTAGTCTGCATATTACGGTACAATCAACAGCCTGAATGTCACTTTCCAACCTAAAACCCCGCCCCCTTGGGGCGATCTCAGTCAGATTGAAAATCGCCCCAGCCGGTCTCATAGAGTTATATTGTGAGATTTTTTTTTTTCAAATTTTGAACCCTACAATGCATTTCAATGGGCACCGGGAGGGCTCGCCCCAACGTGATTTCGTAATACGCACTGATGCGTGCTCGAAGATGTACAGCACGCACGCGTAGCGAGACGTCTGAATGCATCGGCCATGCTTTCAATGGAGAGGGAACTTGTCAGGAACATGCCTGATTTTAATGAGAGGGTAATTGATCACTTTGCCTGCTTAAAAGAGAAGCGAGCAAAATTTCAATACAAGTGATGTGTGTTATTAAATGGTGAATTGTTTATGTTATCACGGCCGTAGCCAGCTATGAGGTCACCGAGGTCCGGACCTCGCTTACTTTTTTTTATTAAAAAATAAAATGTCAAGCTCTTCGAATGATTATTTAGCCGTTTAAACCATCTCATATCACATGAGTGTTTGCTGCGAGAAGCTAGCGCAGTGAAAGGGGCTTGAGAACGCGTTGAGTGAGAGCGCGGGTGCAGCGGCCTCCGTATGTTGCCAGATCCACCTATTATACGTGTTTTTTGACTCGTTTGTCCAATTTAGTGTGACACTTTGGGACGTTTATAAAGTGGAAAGTTGAACGTTAGTTTTATGTCAGTGTCATTATTCTAACGTTATTTTTATAACTTGTTATAAAATAAAAATTCCCTCAGCTAAAAAAAAACGAACTTTCCATGTAAAACATTATACTGAATAAAAAATCTTTCACAATCATCTACATGTCTGTCTATTTTGAAGTTTAGGCTATATGTAGTGCATTTGTGGGTGTTATTATAGCACAATTCTTAACACCTCACTAATTTTCAAACCCTGGTTATGGCCTTGTATGTTATATGTTGTATTCTCCAAATGTTGAATTTTAAATAGTTGTATTGATTGCATATTGGCAGCCAAATTTATACTGAATATGTTCTGGAAAGATTTGATTAATTACAGTTTTAATATGAGAAATAAAAAGTCTTTAATTGTAAAGCAGTATGGCTTTTTTTTTTTTTTTTTTTTTACTCTTAGAGGGCAAACTAGTTGATGACAATGTGTCTCTTGATGGCCATGGTGGAAGTGTTTCAGTGTATTTGAGACCATTGCGATAAATTTAATATAGCTATTCAAAATAATGTACAGTTTGTACAATTCATGCCTGATGTTGCCATCTAGGAACAGGGAAACCAAATCAAACAATGCAATGTAATGCTGTAAAGTTGGCTATCTGAATTTTATCATAATTTTACCCATTAAAGCGGTTATCTTTGCCAAAATCGGAACAGTTGCCCCCCCAGAGATATTTGTCAGGAGCCGCCACTGATTTCCAGTCAGGATTTAGACCTTATCATAATATTGAGAATGTTCTCATTAGAGTTACAAATGACCTGCTCCTATCATCTGATCATGGTTGTAACTCTCTATTAGTGCTACTGGATTTTAGCACTGCGTTCAACACTATCAACATCAACATTCTTTTGAACAGACTAGAACATTTTGTTGGCATTAGTGGAAGTGCATTGGCATGGTTCAAATCATAATTATCTGACCGCCATCAGTTTGTACCAGTGAATAAAGATGTATCATATTGATCACAAGTGCAGTATGAAGTACCTTAAGGCTCAGTACTAGGGCCGTTACTTTTCATGTTACCCTTGGGAGATATCATCAGAAAACATGGTGTTAGCTTTCACTGTTATGCTGATGATACTCACTTCTACTGTATATTTCTTCACAGCCTGACGAAAAATACCAATTTAAAAAACTAACAGAATACATAGTTCTAGTCATTTCTGACTGCTAATTTCTGAGAAAAAAAAAAAAAGAGGTGTTAATTATCGGACCTCTAGGTGACCTCTACAGCCCTGAATGTCAATGGAGACAAACTCAACTAGATGAGGCCCAGAGACAGATCCCCAGTGAAGACCTTGTCACCTAGATGTCCATCAGGAACCAGATAAGTCTTCTGCACAATTTTATTTTGCATCAGCCTTCGAATAAACTGCTGGTTCCGTCTGGCTGAGAAAAACTAGCTCCCCAACTGAACCAGGTTTTTTCTTTCTGTCACTGATGGAGTTTTGGTTCCTTGCCGCCTCTGGCTTGCTTGGATGGGGACACTTAATTTCCATCGATATCGTCGATTTTATAGCACAGATAGTATTTGAACTGAAGTGACCTGGATGATGAATGGTGAACTGACTTTATCTGAAAATGGAGTGTTGTCGGCGCCAATAGCCGTGTGGTTAGTGCGCCGACATGTAGTGCCGTTGCGCTCCGGGCTCCCGTGTTTGAATCCCGACTCGAGGACCTTTCCCGATCCCGCCCCCTATCTCTCTCCCACTTCGCTTCCAGTCCTATCTGATTTGTCCTATCATAATAAAGGCAAAAAGGCCAAAAAATAAATCTAAAAAAAAGAGTGTTTACTATTGTCCTTTTGGATTATTGATACACTATTTTCCTATTTAATTCTGTAAAGCTGCTTTGACACAATCTGTATTTTTAAAAGTGCTACATAAATAAAGGTGACTTGACTTGACTTGAGTGTTTAATCTCATTGCTCACTAGGAGAAACAATTAAGATCCCATTTGAGATTTTTCTTTCCATTCTGAGGACCGCTGTCTTTTAGCATAGCTGGGAACCCCCAGCATACAAAATGAATAAGAAGTAAACATGCAACCACAGGAAGCCATTAACTGCAACAGGGACCAATTAGGCCCCAGCAGGTGTCCATGGCTCAGCCGGCTTTGGTCCCGGCTCAACATCATGAAGTCTGGACAAAGTTTTTGGCCGGGCTGAGGAAACAACAGGGCAGTTTCATTTGCTCAGCAGTTTGTACCAAAGGTTTCCTACTGGCAGCCCATAAAGTCCTTTATTGCTCTTCCTTTGTCCTCCCCTCCAGTGCTGGTCATTAGAAGACACAATTACAGCCCACTGAAGAAGTCTTGCTTTTATAGGAGGAGATTGATAAGGCAGTGACCCCCTCCCCCACATCCTTACCCCCCAGTCGCTACCTCTTATTGTCCTCGACCCAGACGGCCAAAATCAAAGTCAATCACAAGTCCACACCAACTACTTCCCCCATATTACAACGGCAGGCTTCCTCAATCCTACGGACTTCAGTAACACTTCAAAGTGGCACTGGGAGACACACATCTACTGTCCTGCAATGTGTTACACTACAGCGCAATTGACATTACATGGACATCAAGATTCATTTTCGCTAAAGAGATGTTTGCCATTCATGCCCTTTTAGTGTTTTGAACACATTGTAGCCTATTTGGGATTTGCCTAAATTCCATTTTAAGAAGAATAAAAATACACAAACAGACCATTTTAACAAATAGTAAGTGGTCACACATTAGTTTAGGGGCCACTACTTACTATTAACTATTAACTATGTCTTTTGCCTCAGTGAACTCCTAATTTGCTGCTTACTAATAGTTAGTTAGGTAGATGTTAAGTTTAAGTATGGGTTGTATTAAAGAATCTAAAATATGGTCATGCAGAATAAAACATTAATATATGCTTTATAAGTACTAATAAACAGCCATGTGCTAATAATTTGCATGCTTATAAGTGAGAACTGGTCCTTAAAATAAACTGTTACCGTAAGAGTACAGACCTATAAACATTTATGTGGACAGAACAGGCCAGATTATTTGGTTTTGGGAGAATAAGATGATAAGTGGGTAAATTGAAATCTGAGTTTTGCAAACTTTTCAGTGTTTTGGGAAATGTGAACACTGTTTGAGACATTGTTGAGATTTCTTCTGAAACTGGAAACAGGAGACACTTGTGAGATCGCAGTGGTGCAAATGTCTCAATTTGATCTCATTTTACTCTCAGTGTGGATATTAAAGAGTTTTAAAAGGTGATTTTTCTTTTCTTTGGGAGGGTAGCAAGGTTAGGCATACATTTTTCAGGGCTATACACTAAGAGCAGCCATGGTAAGGAAGTGTATACTTGTCAATGCAGTTGCTGGTAAGGTTGCAGTGGGTCACTGTCATGAATATTTCAACACAGAGACTTCCTCTAATGCTCTGATGGATAGAAAGGAACCTGTCAACTTTATTTGAAATGCTAATGGCTACCTCAGTGATGTGAATGATGTGTTTGTTGCACTACAGAAGGTGGTGTATGGATATTTGTATGTATACATGTGGGATGGGTGTGACTGGCTTTAACCAAAATGTCCAGGACCTCATCTTGGACATTACAGGAAGTTCAAGGCTGACTTGTGAATTTGGTTTACAATATACACCAGTGTTGGGGAAAGTTACTTTTAAAAGTAATGCATTACAATATTGAGTTACTCCCTAAAAAAGTAACTAATTACGTTACTTAGTTACTTTTTATGGAAAGTAATACGTTACATTACTTTTGCTTTACTTTTTAAATCTGGACAGGGCTTGCTTGTTTGTTTTGAAGAAAAAAAATATTTTTTTTGCAAATGTAAAAGCCTTTTCACACCAAAAGCCTCAAAAGAAAAGTAAATTCACGTCTGTGCAGTAGACCGCAGAAGAAAAAAAAATCAACTCTTTAGCAGTAAAAAAAGGAAAACAAATGTTAGATTTTCTTGAGTAATTTTTGCTTATTAGTATGGATAAATTGGATCATCGAAGGTCGGCAGCAAAGACATCGGTTAATAAAATGGAATTAAATACATAAAGGATATTTGTATTATTTAACATATTTAATTATTGCAGGTTTGCATTATATTCTGAGTTGAATTTCACTGTTTTTATTCATTTTGAGGAATACTGTATCTGTTTTTTTTTTTTTAGTGAGTGAGATGAATTAATGCATGTTCACATTTATTTTAGAACTAAAGTAACATCTTACTCACGATTTCTCTCAATATGGGGACAGAAGAGCTTTTAATCAATAAATGGGGGGAAAAGTAACTGACGTTACTTATTTGAAAAAGTAACTCATATATTTTCTTGTCGATTACAAAGTAATGCATTTTGAATATGCATATTGAATTCTGTCCTGCAATATTCTTATACTCTTTAAATATCAAGAGGCCTAACAGAAAACAATGCAACACTTTCTCTAAAAGTTTTTTTCTCAGCACTGCCTTCTACTGGCGAGAACTAATAATCACCACTACGCTTGTTGTTTGTTTGTTCTCTAAAGAACACAAATTAGTAATAAGTAGCCATTGATTCCAGGAGGGTGTACCTGTTCTTTATGTCCTTCTCTGAGTCTGGAATCCTGGAGTTTCATCTCTTGTCTTTGTCTTTGGACTTTTTCCCTCAGTAATGTAGCATGCTGATATGACAGCACGTCTTTCAAGCGCTGCATTCTGCGGTATGTCCCTAGATGGCGCTAGAATGTAAGAAAAAGAGAACGAAAGCATCGTGTGAAAGAACATTGGAAAAGAGAACAATAACTTGTTAACTTGTGAAAGTGTAGTAAACCCTTTATCCATACAGAATATTTATTTATTCATAGAGAACATAGAATCTTATTGATATATCTTCCAATAAAAAATGAGATTATTTAGTATTGTTTACATTGTTTTATTAAGGCTATAATTACGCTGATTAAATAAGATATTTTTATTATGATTCAACGTTAGTATAAAATTCTATAGTAAAAGGTTAAATGTACCTATTTAAAATTGTTTTTAAAAAATGTAGGTTTGAGTTTGAGTAAACTGTACAAGATTGTGTTTTAATATTATTATTAGTGCAGCTAGTAAATATTAACACTCTATAAAGTGGAAAAAACTGTCAAACTGTTTGTGATCCTTATCTACATAGGTGGGGTCTCTATGGACTTATGGTAATCAGGCTTGTCTTTCAATGACAGTGTTTGCACCTGGGCCTTTGTTCTGGCATGCAGCTAATCTTTTAGTCCATCAAGGCATCCTGATTACTAATTGGGTTTATTATGTGCTGCAATTTAATGCCAATTTAAACAGACTACCTTCAATATTTAGATAGAAAGCATTAGCAATATGACATGGTTCCTCTACAGTTTATACGAAGTACATTCTGATAAGAGATTGTTTGATTAGGCAAATAATACTGATAGTACCTGATCTAGCAGAGTTTTTCGTTTTCTTTCAAGCACTTGATCAGAATCCACAGCATGAGCAGAAGTCATCGCCTTCGGCCCCGTTCTGCTGGGGCTTTGTTGTCTTCTCTGCCTCTGACATTCAGATAGGCCGGCTGCCTTTTTGGAGAAAATCACACTTGGATGACAAGACCCAGCAGCAGCTGTGCTCTTGTCTTCTCTCGTCACAGAGATCACAACACAGCAGTGAGTAATTGCATGGGTTTTCCTGAATTGCCAGTAATCATTCTCAAATGCCAAAGATCCTGCTTGTAAGATTACTAAAAGAGTGCAAATTAGCAACAAGATGACGATGATTTTACAATGGGTAAAAGACGTGGGCCATTCTTACTCTTCGGTACATTTTCATGTGCCTTTAATAATAAATTGGATAAAATATTAAACTGCAATGTAAATATGGAAATCATATGTTTTTCATTACCATATTAAATAGGGTTGAATTTAAAATCATTTTACTACTTTGGTTTTAGTGGATTTTGTCATTTGTTGTCAAATAAAAACAGATGATTTTATGGTGTTTTTCGTTTCAGTTCCTTCCCTACAATCAAATTGCAATTTTTTAAAAAAATATTTATTTCTTCATTTATTTTGTAATAATGATTCAATTGGTAATCAATCATCAGTGTTGGGGAAAGTTACTTTTAAAAGTAATGCATTACAATATTGAGTTACTCCTTTAAAAAAGTAACTAATTACGTTACTTTTGCGTTACTTTTTAAATCTGGGCAGGGATTGCTTGTTTGTTTTTAATATAAAAAGTTCTATTTTTGCCGAATGTAAAAGCCTTTTTACAGCAAAAGCCTCAGGCTTAGAGAAAAGTAAATTCACGTCTGTACAGTAGACCGCAGAAGAAAAAATGTGAACTCTTCAGCAATAAAAAACAGGTCATTTTTGTCATTTTTGCTTATTAGTATGGATGAATTGGATCATCAAAGGTCTGTAGCAAAGACATTGGTTAGTAAAATGGGATTAAATACATAAAGGATATTTGTATTATTTAACATATTTAATTATTGCAGGTTTGCATTGAATTTCACTTTTTTATTCATATCTGTTTTTTTAGTGAGTGAGATGAATTTTTGTCACAGAACTAAAGAACTAAAGTAACATCTTACTCACAATTTCTCTCAACATGGGGACGGGAGAGCTTTTAATCAACAAATGGGGGGGGGGGGGGAGTAACTGGCGTTACTTATTTAAAAAAGTAACTCAGATATTTTCTTGTCAATTAAAAAGTAATGCGTTACTTTACTAGTTACTTGGAAAAGGTAATATTATTACGTAACTTGCGTTACTTGTAATGTGTTACACCTAACACTGTCAATCATGTGTTTTCAATGTCAATTATATATCTCTTTTGTTATATCCCTTAAACCAAACCAAGTCCTTACGACATCATACTCCAGGAAGTGACATAAGGTTTGTGGAAAAACAGCATAAGGACAGAAATATTGTGTTTATTGTCATTTTTGCAGCAGCACCGTAGCTTAATCAAAATTTAAAGGCAGAGCTATTCGTTTTGTAATGTCACTTATACAGTCATGTACACAGACAGCCAGTAGATTTTTGACAGTCCCTGTTCAGTTTCCCAGAAGCATATTTCATAAGGCTGTTATTTGTCAGCACCTCAATATGTGACTGTCCAGGACAGATAATTCCCTCCTGCTGGCATTTCTTATGTAATGCTGGCCTCTTATGATTCTGGGCACTTATTGTTACACAACTCTTCCTGTGCACCACTGACTAAGGAAAATAGGAAAATACTGGAAGGTACAGCACTGGTTAAGGTTTGACATGAACTGCATAGCTTACATTGTTTTAAAGGTTTAAAAAATATGCAACTGGTGTCCATACAGAATAATGTTTAACAAATGGTATGATGCTTTATTTTACAATATTTTTACAGCATTTGTGAAACTTCTGCCAGGTAAACTGCAAGGTATGTAAACTTTTGACCTCAACTGTACATTAATAAATTACAATGTTGTGGAAAAGTTCATTTATTTCAGTAATTCAACTCAAATTGTGAAACTCGTGTATTAGATAAATTCAATGCACACAGACTGAAGTAGTTTAAGTCTTTAGTTCTTTTAATTGTGATGATTTGGCTCACATTTAACAAAAACCCACTAATTCACACTCTCAACAAATTAGAATACTTCATGAGACCAATAAAAAACATTTTTAGTGAATTGTTGGCCTTCTGGAAAGTATGTTTATTTACTGTATATGTACTCAATACTTGGTAGGGGCTCCTTTTGTTTTAATTACTGCCTCAGTTCGGCGTGGCATGGAGGTGATCAGTCTGTGGCACTGCTGAGGTGGTATGGAAGCCCAGATTTCTTTGACAGTGGCCTTCAGCTCATCTGCATATTTGGTCTCTTGTTTCTCATTTTCCTCTTGACAATACCCCATAAATTCTCTGTGGGGTTCAGGTCTGGTGAGTTTGCTGGCCAGTCAAGCACACCATCACCATGGTCATTTAACCAACCTTTGGTGCTTTTGGCAGTGTGGGCAGGTGCCAAATCCTGCTGGGAAATGAAATCAGCATCTTTAAAAAGCTGGTCAGCAGAAGGAAGCATGAAGTAATCTAAAATTTCTTAGTAAATGTTTCAAAAACACAGTGGACCAGCACCAGCAGATGACATTGCACCCCAAGTTCAAGCAACTTGGGCTATGAGCTTCTCCACCCTTCCTCCAGACTCTAGGACCTTGGATTCCAAATGAAATACAAAACTTGCTCTCATCTGAAAAAAGGTAACTTTGGACCACTGGGCAACAGTCCATTTCTTCTTCTCCTTAGCCCAGGTAAGACACCTCTGATGTTGTCTGTGGTTCAGGAGTCGACAAAGCTGCGATCTCTTGGTTGGTTGTGCTTCTTTTTCTTCCACACTTTTTTCCTCCACTCAACTTTCTGTCAACATGCTTTGATACAGCACTCTGTGAACAGCCAGCTTCTTTGTCAATGAATGTTTGTGGCTTACCCTCCTTGTGAAGGATGTCAATGATTGTCTTCTGGAAAACTGTCAGATCAGTAGTCTTCCCCATGATTGTGTAGCCTAGTCTAGTGAACCAAACTATGAGACCATTTTGAAGGCTTAGGAAACCTGCAGGTGTTTTGAGTTGATTAGCTGATTGGCACCATATTCTAATTTGTTAAGATGTGAATTGGTGGGTTTTTGTTAAATGTGAGCCAAATCATCACTATTAAAAGAACCACAGACTTAAACTACTTCAGTCTGTGTGCATTGAATTTATTTAATACACAAGTTTCACAATTTGAGTTGAATTACTGAAATAGATGAACTTTTCCACAACATTCTAATTAATTGATGTACAGTTGAGGTCAAAAGTTTACATACCTTGTGACACTGTCACACAGGACACATGTTTTAACCTGCTCGATATATTATGATTTTATGTATATTTGAGTTTTAATAGGTTTTCATGTTGTTTTAGCCATTTTATTCCTCTTAAACATTTTAATGTGTGTATGTCTTTAAATGAGTCTGGGTCTGCCTGTCATGTGCCTGTCATGTGTCATGTGCATGGCACACAATCTGGGTCATTGACCACAATTGTTGGATTGAGGAGTTTCTTTTTAAGGACTTGCCATTCCAGCATCACTTTTATTGGATTACACTTCTATGGACTGTATATACACTGGTGGACACTTTTACTTGGAACTTTCAACACGCTGGATTTCTTAAGGACTGTTTTATGGTATGGAACCAAAGGACTTTTAACAGCCTAAGTTATTCTGGTTTTATTGTGTTGTTTTAGTTCCTGGTGCTTTGTGTAAACACACTTATTTATTCAGTTTACTTTTTGTTGTTGTCTCATCTTTTTAAAACACTTATTTTATCTCACACAGCATAATCTTACCCCTTTTAAATCACTGTAACATCTACCGATAAGGCCGATCGTTACATACCTTGCAGTTTACCTGGCAGAATCTGCAAAATGTTAATTATTTTACCAAAATAAGAGAGATCATACAAAATGTTTGTTAATTTTTATTTAGTACTGACCAGAAAAAAGCTATTTCACATAAAAGACATTTACATATAGTCCACAAGAGAAAATAGTTTAATTTATAAAAATTACCCTGTTCAAAAGTTTACATACACTTGATTCTTAATACTGTGTTGTTACCTAAATGATCCGCAGCTTTTTGTTTAGTGATAGTTGTTCATGAGTCCGTTGTTTGTCCTGAACAGTTAAACTGCCTGCTGTTCTTCAGAAAAATACTTCAGGTCTCAAAAGTATTTTTTTTTTTTTCAGTATTTTTTTGTGTATTTGTGACCCTGGACCACAAAACCAGTCATAAGGTTAAATTTTACAAAACTGAGATGTATGCATCATATGAAGTTCAATAAATAAGCTTTCTATTGATATATGGTTTGTTAGGATAGGACAATATTTGGCCGAGATACATCTGTTTGAAAATCTGGAATCTGAGGGTGCAAAAAAATCAAAATACTGAGAAAATCACCTTTAAGGTTCTCCAAATTATGTTCTTAACAATGCATATTACTAATCAAAAATTACATTTTGATATATTTATAGTAGGAATTTTACAAAAAATCTTCATGGAACATGATCTTTACTCAATTTCCTAATGTTTTTTGGCATAAAAGAAAAATCAATAATTTTGACCCATACAATGTGTTTTTGGCTATTGCTACAAATATACCCCAGCGACTTAAGACTGGTTTTGTGGTCCAAGGTCACATTTGAACCCTTTCCAACAATGACTGTATGATTTTGAGATCCATCTTTTCACACTGAGGACAACTGAGGGACTCATATGCAACTAATACAAAGGTTCAACACTCACTGATGGTTCAGAAGGAAAAATGATGCATTAAGAGCCGGGGGGTGGAAACTTTAGAACAGAATAAAGATTTCTTATTTTGCCGTAAACTTTTGAATGGGGTCATTTTTATAAAATCAACTATTATTTTCTCTTGTGGACTATATGTAAACGTCTTTTATGTGAAATATCTTATTCAGGTCAGTATTAATTAAAAAATGCATTTCGTATGATCCCTCTTATTTTGGTAAAATAATTAACATTTTGCACATTCTGCAATAAACTTTTAACCTCAACTGTATGTATGTGTGGATGTATTTATTTAAAAAAAAAAAACAGCATCAAATGTCTACACTGATAAAACTAAAATAAGCCAATAAGAATGACAGTATGAGACAAATATATGTGTGTTTAACAAGCACAAAACACAAATAGAAGAGTAATCCTTGTGTAAGTACAGGCACTTCATCAGTTCATGGTCATGACCATCTCTGGAAAAGGCCAGGCTGGCTGGCAAACATTGTTATATTTTACAGGCTCGGCTGGTTCAGGAAATGGATGCTTTGTTACCGTTCACAAAGAGCATTAGAGAAAGGCAGCATTAATCAGTTTGTTGCCACAGCAATAAGAGAAAGTGAAGGGGCACACAGTTTTCTTGTCTGTTAAATAAGGAAGTGTCATTGAAGGATGACTGGAAGTGGTGCTTTAGCAGCGTATGTGTCAGCTAGCATGAATCAAGGCTGGACAGTTTTCACAGCACAGCTGAGCAACAGGAATGCAAATATTGACTGGTTCAGATTTGGATTCCCCATAAATGATACTCCTTACTTGATTCTATTAACAAACGTTTGAGGAAGAAATGCTTAGGAAACATTATTAGTATTATTTTCTAATAATATCTATAATAAAACATATAATGTGTATCTTTAAAGCTACAATATGTAACTTTTAACATAATTGAAATAAGTCATTAATCTTCCAAATAATGTTGTTTAGCTTACCCTGAACTAAACTTTAAAAATAAAGGTGCTTCGCAATGCCATAGAAGAACCTTTTTGTCTAGATGGTTCCATAAAGAACCTTTAACATTCTGTTTCACAAAACTTAAGCAAGAGATGGTTCTTTAAAGAAACTTCAACTGATTGTTTTTTGTGGAACCAAAAATGGTTCTTCTATGGCATCACTTGAAGAACCTTTTGAAGCACCTTTGTACTATGTAAGCCTAAACTCTTTTTGCAACACCTTTTTTGGGATGTCTATCTTTTCATCTTTCTTTCTGGAATTGGACTACACTGTAAAGTTCATTATGTAGTACCAACTCATATTTCTTGTTTTGTGTCTGTTTATGGACTTTTAAGTTTTGCTCTTAGTGTCCTGTTACCTGATTTAGTTTTGTAGTCAGATTGTAGATTCCTTATTAATTAGTTCCTTCATTGTCTCCAGGTGTTTTCATTTGTGCCTTATGCAAATTTATGCAGTGCCTTGCAAAAGTATTCACACCCCTTCTTTTTTTCACGTTTTATGTTGCAGCCTTATGTTAAACTGCTTTAAATTAAATTTTTTTCCCACATCAATCTACACTCCATATGCCTTAATGAGAAAGCAAAAAAAAAAAAAAAAACATACTTTGCAAATGTATTAAAGTGAAATAAGTACACTACCAGTCAAAAGTTTTGACACACTTCCCATTCTCTTTGATTGGGAAGTGTGTCCAAACTTTTACTTTTGACTGGAGGTGTACATTGCATAAGTATTCATACCCTGAACATGGTATTTAGGTATTTAGTTGTAATTCAACTTTACAGCCTCAAGTCTTTTGGGGTATGATGTGACAAGCTTTGCACATCTGCATTTGGCAATGATCTGCCATTCTTCTCCTCACCTCTTTACCTCTCAAGCTCTGTCAGCTTGAACTTTCTGCCCAGTCTAAGGTTCTGAATGCTCTGGACTGGGTTTTCATTACAGCTATCTCTATATTTTCCTGTGTTGAGCTTTCCTTCTACTCTGATGAGTTCTTCAGTCCCTGCTGCTGAAAAACAGCCCACAGCATGAGGCTACTACCAGCACACTTTACTGTTGGGATGCTACTGTGCAGGTGATGAGAAGTGCCTGGTTTCCTCCAAACATGACGCTTGGAATTGAGGTTCATCGGAGCGGAGAATCTTGTTTCTCACAATCTAAGAGTTTTTTAGGTGTGTCGTTGCAAATTCCAAGTGTGTTTTCTTCACTGAGGAGAGTATTGCCACACTGCCATAAATACTGAAATGGTGGAGTGTTGCAGTGATGTTTGTCTTTCTGTAAGTTTCTCCCATCTGCATATATGATCATGGAGCTCAACTAGAGTGACCATCAGGTTCTTGGTCTACTGCTCTACTGTAGGAAGAGTACTGGTTCTTCCGAACTTCTTCTATTATGGGTAATGCGGGCTACATTCTTCTGTGAACCTTCAATGCAGTATAAATTCTTTTTAAACTCTACCTCAGATCTGTGCCTTGATGCAATCCTGTCTCTGAGCTCTTCAGGCAGTTCTTTTGACCCCAGGGCTTGGTTTTTGCTCTGATATGTATTTTCAGCTGTTAGACCTTTTATTGTGAGGTGTGTGCCTTTCCTAATCATACTCATTCAGATTAATTTGCCACAGATTAACTCCAGTCGAAGTGTAGTAACATCTACAAAAGGGTATGAATACTTATGCAATGGAATCATTTTTTTATTTCTAATAAATTTGCAAAATTGTTACAAACTTGATTTTTTTGCTTCGTCATTATGTTGTACAGAGCGTAGATTAATGTAGGGGGTGGGTATTTAAAGCAGTTTAACATAAGGCTGCAACATAACAAAACATAAGGAAAACAAACAAATGTTTTGATTAATTGGAAAATAATACTAATACTTTCACAAGGCACTGTATGGTTGTCTTCCCTGGCATTAGTTGGAGTTCTCAGCTCCAGTTCTTGTTTGCTTAGTATGTTTGTTGTGTATCTCGTATTTCCAGTATCTTGTTGTACTTTATCTTTATTAAGACATTTTGTCTGCATTTGGATCCAATCCTCCTTCATCTCTGAGTACTCCCTCGTCCCATTAAAAGAGCTATTTGTACGGGAATCGGACTACACGTATAGATTAAGAATTGTGCAGAGCTAGAGAAGTATGTAACTGATAATGAAGCTGAACCTTGTGAAAATCATTTCTTTGTTGTTTAACATGTGTCTCTTGCTCCAATCCCTAGTAGAGCTATACCTATACCATGCACACAGTTTCATTCAAATCTAGTTTCCTTTTTCCCAAAATAACAACTTGCATGCTCCCCCTGAGCCAGCAAACTGGGACAGAATATAAAAAAGAGCTCTGAAGTATGGGTACAAAGAATCTAACCGAGTGGGGTAATGAATGTGCAAAGGTTTGTGGAAAGAATAAGGGCCTTTGACTAATGAAAAGGACTTGTGAAGCCAACCTGGGGACTCTGTTGCTAGATGTAACCAGGGTGACCAATACCGCAGTATGTTTGTACTTTCTCTTTTATACTATTTTTCAAGGATAGGGATGAGGACACAAAAGAGTGGGATTTTATAAGGTTCAGAGATACCAGAGAAACCAGGTAATACCCCATGGAGTGAATTGACACAAATGCTTAAATGTGTGGCTTCATTGTGTGTCTAAAGATACAAGAACTTGAAATGCACAACAGTTATGCAACATTGTGTGTGTATGTGTGTGCTTTTTTTAATGTTTATCGTTTTCTCCCACGATATTCAATCTATTAAACTTTTTTATTTTATTCAATCTATTAAACTTCCATTTTTTAAAATGTCCGTCACACAAAACATCAAAATGCAAAGATTCAGAAAATAAAAATATGTTAAAGCTATCTTTTTGTTTTGGACATTGGTAGCATTCCAAGAACTTACCCAACTTGCAGAGTATTATAAAAAGATGGTCATTCTATATATATATATATATATATAATGAAAAGTGGTTTATTTGGTTAATAATAATGCTATACTATTTAAGTTACACATACCTTTTCTGGACATTGTGCTGATTTGTAAGAGTCCAGGATAGGTGGCAGCAAGGTGACATGATAAATATCTTCAGTTTTCTTTGTCATAATCAGATTCAGGCCAGTGAGCTATAAAGATGTAAAAAGGTAGTTGGAAATGAACTTTTTGTTTGGTTGTTTAACACTGAAATAAATTTGAGTTTAAAACACTGGTTTTGTGGTCCAGGGTCATACATATCAAAGAAATACATTTCTGAGGTGCTGAAAGTTAAACGTTTGAAAGTTAACACCATATGAATATATATTTTTTTAATCACCAGTTGACATATGTGGAATAACCCAACTCTCAATTGATATTAAGTCAAATTGCATATATTATATTATAAAAGAAATAAAGTAATTTTGTATGGTCAACTACATACATTTACTATTTTGATGTTGTTTTGTTATTACTTTAAAATACACATTTCTCGGTTATATCAGCAATGTTATTTTCATAAACATATTTTAAAAAATGTAAATAATTAATCCAGAAAAAATAGACTTACCAGTTTTTGAAGCTTTTGATATTAGGTAGACTTACTAACCTAACTAGTATTTTTTATACATTTCTAAACGACTTATAGTCGTTTTACAGACATTTGAAGAACCACCCCACATGCAAAAAGATTATGGGCACCCAAATACACACATTAAAGTGTTATTTACTGTGCATAGATTTGATGTAAAGTACGCAATTTCCTAAACCTCAAGAATTAGCAGTTTTCTGAATGACTAAGTATTTTTCGTTGTAGCGTTAAATTATCTCCACAGTTACAGCTACTCCACAGAAAGAGCTGAAAGCGAAGTGTGATTAGTTTCAGGTCTGATCTGTGTTTAAGGGGTCGTTGCCATGGCGCAAGCATTCACAACCTAGTCCTTTTGATAGCATATAGCCCATTCATTTCACTTTGTTCATTGTAGGCCCGTTGTGCTAAAATTTTATCCACTTAGTACACTCATATTTAGAAATCTCCCCATTTAAGATTGTAATCTGCCATTCACATTAACAAAATGTTTGCTAGCTTTGTTGTGTTTTCTTGAAACGTTTGAAGTTGCAAAGAATTTACACAGAATTAGATAGGCTAATAAAATCAATTAATCAACACTATTATGTACCGCAAAACCAATACAACCAATAATTCACATAAAGCCTAGATTATTTATAGCACATTTGCATGCCATTTTAAAACTGCTGGTTGTTCACAGATGATAATCCTAATAAAGCGCAAGGGGAAAAAAAACATGTCTTTTCAATTTTATTATCAGAACCCTTAAAAATGACTTGGAACAACACACAGCATATAAACACACCTCCACATTGCAAAATAAATACTGTACACGGCTGGTTCGTCGATCAAACAGTCCTCGAGTCCATATTACATACAAACTTTTAACAAGTCTCAGATATTAAGTGTCAATTCTAAGGCTTTCAGACAGTGTCGCCTTGACAGCTATTGTTTTCTGGCACAAAGGAAGGACCATGGCCTTTCGATGCATTTCACCGGTAGACATTCGCATCCTTTCCCCCGGTAATTCTCCGTATTACTTCCACAGATTGAAACAAACATCTGTCATTCAGCCCATCAAAGTGAAAACAATAGCAATGTGCAAAAACACTACTGCTTCTCAGTCAATGTGTAAAGGTAACCTGCAAAAATTCTCTGAGTGATCAGCAATACTTCTCAATGCAGAAAAAAACATTCCAGTCAGTCCAATAAGAAAGCTGAGTGTGTGTACGCTAAGGACGCGTTCTTGCGTTCAGTCTGTATTTATTTATTGTTAATCTATGTGCGCTGCGTTATATAAACACATCAGGTTTAAATGGCGTGTAAAGGTGGAAACATTCAATTTTTAAAACGCCTCTGAGTTCTGTTTCATTCCAATGATGGAACGTGGAGCGTTCACTATAACGCATTATTTAAACACATCTTCTCTAATTTGGTCTAATTGTTGGTCTGTGTAAACATTGCAACGCATTTGAGTTTTTTCAGTGCCGTGTGCGTATTTGGGCTATGACAAGATTTTAAGTCGCAGTCAAATTCAAAACAGTCCACTGCTGGGCTTTTCGGGTGTTTGCGAACACAAGAACGCGCCCGGTGTGCGAGACCCATATATACACACAGGACGCGTTCTTTCTTGTCCTTGGCGTTATTTTTTAATCCTGTCTACACAGGCACCAAACGCCCATGAGCCTTGCGTTTTAAGACGGTGTGTCCAGTTGAAAATGTTCAACTTTTACAAAGGCGTCTCTATATTCTATGCGTTGCCCTCCGTCCAGCTGTATTTCAATGCAAGAACGCGTTCTGTGTGAATGACCCTAAAAGCATATTGGGTGACTTTGTGTTTGACACATAACTCGTGAACCTAAGTCTTCACAGTGGACCTTTCTTCGAGGAATGAAGTAGTTCAGGTCATCAACTTTTAAGATGAGGCAAAGATGACAGTTTATCAACTTTCCCAAAAGCAGCAGCGCTTTCCACACCTTTGAGCCACTCTTTACATTTCCTCATGACAGTCTCGTCCACGTCTCCATCCTCCTCCTCGTATTCCACATCATCATATTTGTACTGATCATTGAGGAGGGATATCTTGACAATGGTGCTAATGTCATTGGAACCGTCCAATTTGGCGACAGGTCCTGAGCTCTTATTACTGGAGCTGCCCTGAGCTCTCTTAGATGGGAAAACCCGCCGGTGTCTCAAGTCCGCAGAAGCGCAGCACTTCTGCTGCTTGGCCAACATCTGCTTTTCCAGATTGCGCTTTTGGATGACCAGGATGGCTTCGGGGGTCAGGCTGAGGGAGAAGTGGATCTCTTGCTCGCCTTCTTCTTTTGCTAGAGAGGTCCTCGAGGCGTATTTATGGCTGGACTCTCCCGAACTGGACCTTGGGACGCTTTCGCATGAGGTAGCCAAGGGTTTGGGGACGCTCAACCACGAATGTTTGCTGTCCGTCTCGGGATCTGGAGGGACTCTGCTCGGCTTGCTTCGCCCCAGCGGCTTTAAATTGGCCGATGGCCACGACGTGGATAGCTTATCTTTCTCAGATTCCTTGTCGTCTCCTGTCCTTTGACTGAACGTGGGTTGAGGAGGAGCGACATTGTCCCTGCTCTTCTTTTTCCTGAACAGCTCCTTTCTAGGCGATGATATCCGTGAGTGCAGGTTTATCGGTGGAAAAGGCATTTTTGAACGCTATCGGTGCGCAAAATAATGAAGAAATCTGTGCGTGAATGATAGGAGAAATACGTCCATTCGCCTCGGTCCACTGGATCTTTGGATATTAGACGCAGTAGTCCATTGCGCTCCGCATTTCGCTTCTAGACTGACAAGGGGCGGGGCATCTGCGGGCTTTATGTGATGTCGGGTGGAAGGGGCGTGGTCACAGCATAAAGATAAAAACAACAAAGCCATGCTCACAAGTGCCACTATGAATGTATCCTATAAAAGAGGTTTATGGCATTACACTATACAGAATAATACAGCCTAGTTCACACAAGCGTCCTAGCTGCGTGACCACTTTGTGTAATTAACCGTGAACCATGTCACAACACCCTTTTTGTCTTAGGGTTAAGTTTTTTTTAACAGTATGTCTATTGCTTTATTTAAACCAAAAATACACTACTGATCTAAAGTTTAGGATCAGTAAGATTTTCAATGTTTTTACAGAAGTTTCTTCTGCTCATCAAGGCTACATTTATTTGATTAAAAATACAGAAAAAATGTAACATTGTGAAATATTGTTACAATTTAAAATATATATTTTTTATTTCAATATACATTAAAATCTAATTTATTTCTGTGATCAAAGTAACATTTTCAGCATCATTACTTACTTATACAGTGGCACATGATCCTTTGGAAACAGTTGTGCCTGTGATAATTTTTTCAGGAGTCTTTGATGGATAAATAGTTAAAAAGAACAGCATTTATTTTAAACAGAAATATTTTTTTAACAATATACACTACTGTTCAAAAGTTTGGGTTCAGTACATTTTATATTATCTTTTTTTTTTAAAGAAATTAATATCTTTATTTAGCAAGGGTGTCAAAGATTTCTATTTTGAATAAATGCTGTTAACTTTTTATTCATCAAACAATCCTTAAAAGTATTAGAGGTTTTAAAAAATGCATATTAGAATGATTTCTGAAGGACCATTTGCTACTTACATCTGGAGTAGTGGCTGAAGAAAATTTAGCTTTGCATCACAGGAATAAATTCTATTATAAACTATATTAAAATAAAAACCATTATTTTATATCCTAATAACATTTCACAATATTACAGTTTTTTTCTGTATTTATGACCAAATAAATGCAGCCTTGATGAGCATAAGAAACCTCTTTATGTCTTAAATCTTACTGATCCCAACTTCTGAAAGGTAGAGTAAATCGTTTTACAAATGCAATGACATCCATACATATTTCCCTTTCTTTTAATAAAATAAAACAAAATAAATGACAAAAAAAAAAGAGGCACTCACGATAAAGTGAATGGAGCCAATCAGTTAACATCAAAATAAATGTAACATGATTTCAGTGTGAGAAACATCACTATCACTAACTAACCTTTGCATTGTAAAGTTATGTCTAATTTTACAACTTCGTTGCCATAAGAAATGAACGTCTAAAACGACCGCAAAAATGATTAGAACAGCTTTAAAGCTCTAACAGCTATCACATTTTAACAGAAAAATTATGTTTTAGTAATTATATTTAAGCTCAATCTTTTTGTCTCCCCATTTACATATACTGTGTTTCACTATAACCTTGATTTGTGCTTTTTTAAAGATTTTTTTTTTCTTTCTGGTAGTCAGCATTACGCCACGAATTCTGTCGATTAATCTTGTACTGAACCTGGAACATTTATTTTAGTTCAAGTGTCCAAATACTTTCAAAGGCACTGTCTGTACATTCCTTTTTTATATAAAAAAATCGGAATAACAGACTTGAAAAGCAATGTATTGGAATGCCGCCAGCGGAGCTTCATAATGCAGACGCAACTGATGGCACTTTTTTGCTGATTGTCAATATTTTCTCCTTGGTGACCTTGGCATAGCACAGAGGATGCTAAAGAGAAGCGGCCTTCATCATTATTGATCTGTCGCCCTCCTTTCCAGCAATTCGTAATGTCACAGCGACAGCTGTTTTGTCACCCAGCCACTGTGAAGTGTTTCAGCCCTAGTGAAATGAGGGGAAAAATCAATAGGCTTATCTTTACTGTTAAGCAGCACACAAAGAGAGGTTCATTTTCACAAACAAACGTCCATAGATTGCCTTTAGAATGAAATCACAGAGATTACAGTCAAAACTTTCATCTTAATCATTATTTCAAAAATGGAGACGGTTGCAACCTGATGTGCTGCCAGATGTGAAATGATCCGAGAGCTGATATATGTGGGACTTAACATCTGTGCATCAGATGTACAGCCTACGTATTCTCACTTAATAGAGAGCATTCTGTGCACACGTTGTGTTTTTTGGAGTGTAAAATCTAAAGCATCTCCTCAGCTATATGGTGGAGGGTCTGCCAACAGTTATACCACGGTAATTACTGACACGTGATCAGCATTGTGCATAGAAGTGTGCTGTGGAGGAGGGATGCTCAAGAAAACAGAGCACTCCCACAGTTGTCATGGAAACCGCATCTGTGGAACCACAGTCTCCATGCTTAGGCAGTCTAAAAACAGACCAGCCGCTCTAGGTTATTAGGTCAGGAGAAGAACACGAGACACTCGGAGGTAAGGGACAAACCTATATCTGAGCATGCGAGAGACAATCGTATAGGTGTATTAAACAAAAACATATAAACTGCTTCATAGATTAAGCACACAAAGAGAGCGTTAGATGCCATCAGCTGATCTCCTGAGACTCAGTGTGTGGTGAGACAGCTGTCTGAGTTGCCCTGGGCTCAGAGAACCAACATTATACACATCATTATTCCGAACACATCAGCCTGAAGATTATAACATATGACACAGTAACTCCTTGTGAAATCAATGAAAGAAATCTTGAGTACTGCATTTATTTATTTGGTGTGTGGTATCATATGAAAAGGCTTTTTGTTAACGTATTTGGTAGAAATGCATTTTTTTCTGTACAAAAGTGAACAGTAGTAATTGTGTTCATTCAAAAACACCACATGCACTTACAAGGCACTTTCTTTTAACTGGCAGTATATCATCTATTAAAGGAACATTCCACTTTTTTGGAAATAGGCTCATTCTCCAATTCCCTCGAGTTAATAAGTTGAGTTTTACCATTTTGAAATCCATTCAGCCGTTCTCCTGTTCTGGCGATATCACTTTTAGCATAGCTTTGCATAGATTATTGAATCCTATTAGACCAGTAGCATCGCTTTCAAAAATGACCAACGAGTTTCCATATTTGTCGAGTTTCAGCAATTTTCTAGGCCGATAAGATTAGGAACTACACTTCCATTCCGGCGTAATAGTCAAGGAAGTTTGCTGCCGTAATATGGCCGAAGCAGGCGGAGTAATATCACGCAGCATCTGAAATTAGTTCCCAGCTAGGTTAGCATTTGCACATGTGCTGCGTGATATTACTGCGCCTGCTTCGGCCATATTACGGCAGCAAACTTCCTTGACTATTACGCCGGAATGGGAGTGTAGTTCCTAATCTTATCGGCCTAGAAAATCGCAGCTTTACATTTTCCGCCGGTATTAGTACACGATATAACTACAGAAGAGTCAAGTTTTAAATAGAACAAATATCGAAACTCATTGGTTATTTTTGAAAGCGATGCTATTGGTCTAATAGGATTCAATGATCTATGCTAAGCTATGCTAAAAGTGATATCGCCAGAACAGGAGAACGGCTGAATGGATTTCAAAACGGTAAAACTCAACTTATTATCCCGGGGGGAGTTGGAGAATGAGCCTATTTCCAAAAAAAGTGGAGTGTTCCTTTAAGCATTTATCCGCCACACACAAAATAAAAATAACAAAAAAGCCTTAGAAAGATTAAAAAAAGTAAGTAAGGCTTGTAATAAATGAAAATATTACATATTCACTCTTCATATTATACAATATTCATTTAAAATGTTTATATTAAGATGAGAGGCAATGTTTTAAGTTTGTGGAGGACAGTGTGGTTTGGAGATGAAGGAGAAAAACAATCCTTTTTTTAACATATTCACTTTGCAGGACAGGTCAGCAGATGAAACACTGGATACTTTAGCTCAGACAGGAGGTGAAACACTTAATAACAGCATCCCTGTGAAAACAAAAAGACATTTATGTTTACAGCTGACGGCTCAATAAAGAGCATTACATATGGATGGGGGGCTCACAGCCAAATCCACAGAAACAGATGGATAATGAAAATACTGATGATGAAAACCATACTTAATCCCAAATAAAGCCATAGCTGTGTGTTAATACGCTTTATTACCTTAACATTCAATTGAATTCTTTGTTCTGATGAAGGAAAAAAAACAAGGCTTGTTTTGAACATTTTTTCCGCTTTGTTGTAGTTGGGCAGAGCTCTTGCATATTTCATTTTGTTTTGACGGGAAACCATCGCATGACCTATTACAGGCATGGATTGGAGTAAGGTTTATAGATTTTGATTATGGTAATGCAATTATTACATCCTTTGGTAACACTTTACAATAAGGTTAGTATTAGTTAATTACATTAATTAACATGAACTAACAATGAAAGTAGTTCTAAAGCATTTATTAATCTTAATTTGATTTTTTATTACATTCATAAATATTAAAATCAAAAGTTGTATCTTTTAATATTAACTTATGGATTTGAGTTTACATGAAATAATGAATAGTTGTACTAATGTTAACAATGATTAACACATACTATATCAAATGTGTCGCTAGTGGTTAGTAAATCTAAGTTAAATGTATTAACTAACATTAGCTAATGGGACTTTATTTTAATGTCATTTTATTAGACTTGTTTTGTCATGTTTTTAGGCAGGTTTTACAATTCATCGATGCTTTACATATCAGATTTACAAGAACAGCATTAGACTTGGTTACTAATAATTTTATTTATATATTACAAATATATCATCATATTTATACACTCTTAAAAATGCTGGGTTCAGCCTGTTGGGCTTTTATTAGGTTGTTTTAAATATTTTTACCCAGATGTTGGGTAGTTTTTCTGCACTCTAAAATATGCTGCTTTTTTTTACTCAAATGCTGGCTTCAGCTTGTTCGGTCATTTTACTGGGTTATTTTTTAATATTTTTGACCCAGATGCTAGGTAACTAGTTTTTCTGTAACTAAGCTGCTGGGTAATTTTTAATGCTGGGTTATTTTTTCTACCCAACCGCTGAGGAGAGAGTGGTTCTCATCGCTGCCGAATGCCGATTTGGTGCACTTCTTCAGCGAAATAAAGGTTTGTATGCATTTTATTTCATTTATAAAGTGCTGTAAATTATATTATTTTACAGAACACAACATACAAGGACAGTCACCTGCATCAGCAGCGGTTGTTTTACCGAGGTCAAATGAGCTGCCATCTGTGAACACCTGGTCAAGGCAGCCGCAACCTGGATTTAGAAGCTTCCGAAAAGCGTATTTCTCAGCTTTTTCGTACCATAATTCCATTCATAGCGCATTCGTAACGTAATTCCAATAGACGAGCATTCAAATCCAGGTGGCGACTGACTTGACCAAGTGTTCGCAGATAACAGCTCACTTGACCGGGGCGTCGTTGTGCTCTAATCTCACTACTGTTTGTTTATGGACAGGTTATGGAGTCAGTCACAGCATCTTTTAGCTACGAGTGAAGCTTGAGGCAGTGGTCTGAGGTTCATAGTTTCCCCAGTGAACAGGGGCCCATCTCCGGCTTAGATTTTGCCAACGCACCGGCACGAGAATTAGCACTATTTTAGTGAAAGGAGATTAGAGATTGGTTGAATTAATCACTTAACCCATGATGTTCCAAACCCGTAAAAGCTTTGTTCATCTTCGGAACACAATTTAAGATATTTTGGATGAAAAATATCTATCCCATTGACTGCCAGTTAAATACCACTGTCAAGACCCAGAAAAGAATGAAAGTCATCGCCAAAATAGTTAATCTGCCATCAGTGGTTCAACCATAATTTTACGAAAACAGCATACCCGCATGACACAGCTGACAGAGAACAGCATACGCTGTTTGCGTCCAGGGAATACTATTCAAAATGGAGCTATGGTGATGCATACACATTTTTCTTTGCATACAAAAAGTATTCTTGTCGCTTCATAAAATTCAGATTGAACCACTGTTGGCAGATGGACTATTTTGACGATGCCTTTCATACTTTTTTGGGTCTTGACAGCGGTATTTACCTGGCAGTCAATGGGACAGTCACAAAGCTCCTGGTTTTTATCCAAAATATCTTAAATTGTGTTCTAAAGACGAACAAAGCTTTTATGGGTTTGGAACGTCATAGGGGTAAGTGATTAATGACAAAATTTTCATTTTGGGGTGAAGTAAGCCTTTAAATTAAAATGCTACTTTTAGATGTTCCTGATTTTATTTCTAAAATGCTTGTTAAACCAGTTTAAATATATGTAATATTGTAAACTATGCTGTATTTATCCAAATAAATTCTATTATTGTATATAAAATGTATATTTTTGTCCATGGGTGTTCTTGCTTAATAATAAATGTTCATCTTTTGATTATTGCAGTTGCCTCTATGATTCTGTGTGTGATTTTTAATTTTCAGCCCATTTTAATTCAGCAATACAATAATTTTTAAACTTTATTTAGTTAGTTTAGTAAAAATATTTTACCCAACCAGCTGAGTCAAAATAACCCAGCATGTGTTCTGTCCAATATTTACCCAGCGCTGGGTGGCCAAATAACCCAAGATGGGTTGATTTTAACCCAGCATTTTTAGTAAATGTAAGTTAAAGTATTGACTAACATTAACTAATGGGACCTTATTGTAAATTGTTACCAATCACTTTCTTAGACTCGTTTTGTCATGTTTTTAGGCATGTTTTACAGTTCTTTAATGTTTTACATATCATATTTAAACTTCTGTTACAAAAACAGCATTAGACTTGGTAAGTAAATTCTGTAAAATTATAAAGTTTTACTTATATGTGACCCTGGACCACAAAGTCTTAAATAGCATGGGTATATTTGTAGCAATAGCCAAAAATACATTGTATAGGTCAAAATTATCAATTTTTCTTTGATGCCCAAAATCTTTAGGATATTAAGATCATGTTCCATGACGATATTTCGTCAATTTCCTACTGTAAATATATCACAACTTAATTTTTGATTAGAAATAGGCATTGCTAAGATCTACATTTGGACAACCTTAAAGGCGATTTTCTCAGTATTTAGATTTTTTTGCACCCTCAGAATCCAGATTTTCAAATAGTATCTTGACCACATATGTGACCCTGGACCACAAAACCAGTCATAAGGTAAAATTTTACAAAACTGAGATTTTTACATCATATGAAAGCTCAATAAATAAGCTTTCTATTGATGCATAGTTTGTTATGATAGGACAATATTTGACCGAGATACATCTATTTGAAAATCAGGAATCTGAGGGTGCAAAAAAATCAAAATACTGAGAAAATCACCTTTAAAGTTGTCCAGATTAGGTTCTTAACAATGCATATTACTAATCAAAAATTACATTTTGATATATTTACAGTAGGTATTTTACAAAAAATCTTCATGGAACATGATCTTTACTTAATTTCCTAATGATTTTTGGCATAAAAGAAAAATCTCAAATTTTGACCCATGCAATGTATTTTTGGCTATTGCTACAATTATACCCCAGCGACTTAAGACTGGTTTTGTGGTCCAGGGTCACATATTGTCGTATCCTACTAAGCCATATATCAATAAAAAGCTTATGAAGCTTGATGATAATGTATGAATCTCAATTTCATAAAAATGTACCCTTTTGACTATTTTGTGATCCACGGTCACATATGTAAATTTATATATAAAATATATGCATTTACATATTTATTATATTTACAATAATATCTTTTTGGTTGAAAATTATGGAAAAAAAGAGCAAATACATAATAATATAGATAATAGATAAGATTATGAAGCTGAAAAATATTTTAAGCGATGTCGCCGAGCCCTGATATGGAGCTAAAAGATGAGGTAACCATCACGGTCTCCAAGGCAACAGCAGAACAAGGTCACGGTGCCTTCCTCGCCTCAGCCTCCACCCTTTTTCCTCTCTCCTCCGCCTCTGTCACTCTCTCTAAATGTGTTGCTATGCAGACTTTGTCATGCTCAAAATTCACAGGAAGTGGAGGAGGCGTGAAAGCAGTCAAGGTTAAAAGAAAGAGCAGGGAATCAGAGAGAGAAAGAACGAGAGAATATGGAGGGAGATTGACGAACGTCTGCAGATCTGTTACTCATCCATTCCGCATCACATGCACCCACACAGCAGCACGATCAGGAGACTCTTTAGTGTTTAGCCTTAAAAGCTCTGCACATACAGCACATAAATAAATGATGATTAACTCCCCCTACTTTCTGATGAAATATCGGAGCAACGGAAGACCCCGGGGAGCGAGCAGATTTCCTTCTAAAAAAGCTGAATAAGCCAGAACTTAAATGACAATATGACAAAAAAAAAATTGGGGCTAATAAAAAACCAGGGACATTAAGGGATTATTTTTAGCATATTATTCCCACAAATATAAATATGTTATGCTATTTCATTAAAAGAGGGTAAAGGAAAGGCAATAAAGAAAAAAAAACTTTTCGATTTTATATATTATTTATATATGTCTTAATCAATGGAACCATTATTTCAAGTAGGAATACATTGTTGGCAAGACATTTAATACAACATTAGCTCCATATTAGGGCTAGGCTGGTATGGCTAAAAATATTTTTCAGCCTGATATTTTCAGTATCCCAGTCAGAGGGACATTTCGATATTCACCCAAACTAGGATTACTTGAAATAAAATAAATATTTTTCAAAAATCAAAAATGAATTAAAAAGCCTTAAATGTATTTTAGTTTACACTCTTAAAAATAAAGGTGCTTCATGATGCCATAGAAGAATCTTTTTTGTCTTAATGGTTCCATAAAGAACCTTAACCATCTGAAGAACCTTTGTGTTTCACAAAAGGTTCTTTGTGGCGAAAGAAGGTTCTTCAGATTATAAAAAGGTAAGAAAGAATGGTTCTGAAATGAATGGTTCTTTGTGGAACCAGAAATTGTTCTTCAATGGCATTGCTTGAAGAACCTTTTAAAGCACATTTATTTTTAAGAGTGTAGCTAGTTGACAAGACAACATTTCTAATGTTTTGTTTAAAGTACTAAAATAACAAACTAAAACTTAATTAAAATTATATAGACATTTACACACACACACACACACACACACACACACACACACACACACACACACAAATGATAAAATCACACAATACAATAACTAAAATTAAATCAAAATATATAAAATAAATCCTAATTCGAAATATTAACAAAAACCATTGTTAATTTAGTAACAATGATATTAAAATAATTTTTTAGTATTTGAAATTTTAATCACGCAAAGACGTTCATGAGATTTCTTGAGGGATTCTACTCTAAATCGATTAAAATTAATAATTCATCCAGCAATTTCGAAATTGCTCATGGAAATTATTCAAACCTATAATTTTTGCTGTGAAATACACACAGACAAAGATATTTAGAAATATAAATAAATACATACAGTCAAACCAAAATTTATACAGACACCTTCAACATTTCTCACATTATCAGTTTATTCGCTATAGTTTAGAAAATACTGTGTCAGAACAAATTCATCTTGATAATGTCAGATGATAGAAAGGTATGTAATGGATTACAATAAACCAAAAATTCAGACAACTGTTAGTATGACAATATTTACACAACTATCAAAAGTCTGTTGTTTGCTCCACTAGCAATTGAGGAAAAAAAAAAAAAAAAAAACACTTAAGCAAAACATGGCAAGGTCAAAGTGTCTGAATAATTTTGGTCCCAAATCTGTATCAATTTCACTGCATGAAGAATTTTTGCGTAAAATACGGCACAGTTTACCTTTATTTTGCTATCCTCACCTACATAAATGAAATATAGTGTCCTGCACCCACTAGTGAAAAAACATCAAAATATCAAAAATTATGTCTGGTGTCTGAATAATTTTGTTTTGACTGTACATACAAAATTCATGAAACTCCTTTTATGTTTCCCAGAACAAATAAAATCATATAGGATTCAACCAAGATGTGGGTGTTTGAACATCTTAACACTCTCATACTTGAAAGACAAAGAAGGGTAGTGGATCTAATCTAATGACGTGGTCCTTTAAGAATCTTAATGCCCAAATAAAAAGCGCATTAAAATCATCACGATATTAGATTGTGGATATGCAGCATGCTCATGAAAAAACATGTGCACAGCCAAATGTTCAAAACAGAAGATCAGTGGCATAAACAGCTCATGACGTGGAGCCTGCTCATGCTAATCCAGTAAAAACAATGAAAAGAGCCCTAACCCATGATTCCAAGCCACCCAACAACAGCATTACTGAGCTTGTCGAAGGGTGCGGCTATTTCTAGGAAAACAATCAACAATGAAACAATGGTGTGAGGGCCATCTAAAGATGAACCTACTACAGATAATGAAAAAGAGGATTCAAGAGTTTGGTCTTTAAATGAAACTAAAGCAGCAGGTGGAATACAGAGGGAATCATTCAGGAGGAATTGTTTTCTGAAGCCGGCAGGGCGTCAGGTTGGGGGGATGGGGCATCCTGGCTGTCAGAAGCCATCAGAAACATGCACCAGCACCTCTGGCAGGAAAGGAGGGGGTGGTCGGGTTCAGCAAGAGATGCTTTGTGTTATAAAGATTATTTTCTATTTAGAGATCTAATCATGCTCGACATTCCAGTCTAAGCCCCTTTATGTTTTGTGTGTAAGTTGTTTACAAAGCCTTTCATTTAGATAGAGTATTTTCTTGTATTTTCTTTCTCATTTTTATGATGTTCACTTGCAATCTTCTCCCCCGCATTATCCTTCTTGTTGTCTTCCGTCCTAATTTACTCAGTGTCATGTCATTTAGTGGAACACAAAAAGGGAAGTTTTGTAGAATGTCCATGCTGCTCCATTTCATTTAACAAAATTACAGGGATTTTGTTTTGATAAACAGACCAAAACGCATTATACACTGATAACCCTCCTCTCCAATGAAGTTGCACTATAGCCAAATACAAAATATTGGACAGTGCTGTTTCTCCCGTCCCCTCTTCCTCAGACTCAACACCCATGTGGGTTGCCAGATTGAAAACAGGAACGAGCACAACTGATAACGGAAGGCAAGCCTTAAGGCCAGGACTTGGCGAGCGTCTGTTGGGCTAGTATGCTTGGTGGTTCCACACATCGCCTTTCATCAGGCTCACATGGCAGTTTGCCCTATTCAACATGTTGAATTGGAGTCGGGGCCGTTGGTGGGAGTGAGAACTCTAATTGGATGTTCAGTTTAGTGAACGAGTCAGTGCCCGAGAATTAAAGCATAAGTGACGGAAAGATTTTAAACTCAAATCGTTGCAGTCTGTTAGTCATATAATGGCAGTCAATGGGCTCCATGGCTTTAAGAGTCAAAAAAACATACACAGACAAAACCAAATTAAACCATGCGGCTTGTGACGATACATTGAGGTCTTAACACATGAAACAATCTGTGCAAGACACTGAACAGTGTTTCCATAATTTTTACCTCTGATCCACCTCAACACCCAGTTTCATGAGCATGTTCACAACTGCTGGCGTGTGACGAAGGGCAAGCAACCATAACTTTAACCTCAAAATCAACAGTCCAGGAAGAGTTTGCAGCAATCAGGATAAGCACAAGTAATTTCCATTTTGAGTGGCTGTCGTACCCACAATCTCTCTGCACTTTATAAACAAATGCGTGACATATACGCGTAACAGATCGCTTCTGCGCATGTGTCTACTATGCTAGAGCACATTGGCGTGCCGGCTGTTGTGAACGCACTCAGGACAGTTGAACATTGAAAAATTATAGAAATACTGTTAAGTTTCTTGCACAGACCAATTGTTTCGTATGTTAAGACCTCAGTGTGTCGCCACGAGCCGCAGGGTTTAATTTGGTTTTGTCGGTGTATGTTTTTTTTTTACTCTCAAAGCCGTGGATCCCATTGACTGCCATTATATGATTAACAGACTGCAACGGTTTGAGTTAAAAATCTTTGTTTGTGTTCTACTGAAGAAACAAAGTCACCTACATCTTGGATGCACTGGGAGAGAAAAGCAGATAAACATTTGAACTGTCTTAAAAATGAACATAACTGATATTCAAAATGGTAAGTGTTTCATATATTGCCGTATAACTCGTACATCCATTTTTCGTTTTCTCCTTTTGAATGACGAATATATAATATTTTATTTAGGGATGTAGCTGTTTAGTTCGATACGACACAGTGGTGTCACGGTTCGGTACGTTTTTGATACAGCAAAAAGAACGAAATGCTACAGAAATGTACAAATTATTATTATTTTTTTATTTATTAAAACTAGCACCATAAAGTTTTTATTTTTTTTACTTTGAACAAACAACTGTCACATCTCAGATCAGCAGCAGGAGTCGGATTTCATTTATCATATGAGGAGAGTGAGTCGAGATGACGAGTGAGGTGAGAAAGGCAAGAATTTGGTGAAAGATTTAGTTTCGAAACTAAATACAAAAGCGCCTGCTTTAAAATATTTAAGACTTTGGAAGGCCTTTGACTTTTGCCGTTTATCTAAGATGACTTTGGAAGCTTTTTTAAACATTAATTTCTTATTTATTTGGTTCCACCGAGTTTGTTGATTTTCAGTGTTTTATATTTAAACTTTGTGTAAGTTATTTGTTATTTTATATTAGGCCTGTAGCATGGTATATTTGTATTAGTTTTATTCTATGTTTAATATAAGTGAGTTTGACATACTGTTTTGTTGTTGCCAGTTCAATCAACTGACGCTGAATTGCCGCTAATTAGAAAGCGAATAAATTGTGTAAACGAGGGAAAATTCGAACGGATAACTTCACCATTACAACCTGCCTTAGAATCATTCGGTACATAATGCGTATCAAATGCATACCGAAAGCCTCGTACCGAACGGTTCAGTATGAATATGTGTATCGTTACACCCCTAATACTATTGATAGCTGCTGATGTAGACAGCTAAATCCTCTCACACAGGTGCAGAATGCACTGTTAGTTTGCAGTCGCTTGTAGTTTAAGCGGTGTGTTCATGCGCAACTTTTTGGTCCAGACGCTGCCTAATTCTTTGAAGTTGGCTTGTTGTGTCCCGGGCTACACTGTTAGTTGGTGAGATAATTTATCCTTGATTTATTATAGCATTTTATATGCCTCTAGTCATACAGCTTTTTAGATGATAGTGTTTTTTAGGTCGGGTAGAATCTGACCCAGTTCATTTGCGACTTTTTGAAATCTTACTGCGTTAACTGACAGTGGGCAGAATCACACATATCAAAACAAAAACAGACACAGAACGTACATGTCAAAGTAGAATAACTGGCTGTAGCATTGTTTTTAGGTGAAACAAGCATGTTTCCTAAATATCCGCAATCATACGATGGTATTTTTATGCTTTTGTACAGTCAAAAAGAATGACATACAGCACCTTTAAATTGTACGTTTATGGTACTTTTATTAGAAGGCTAATAGAATGGTACTTTTTGTTATTATATGAATTAGAAGTACAAAACGAGGATTTGTAAAATAAAATGTCGGAGGATTTCGATATAAGCCAAGAGGAGGCTAGTTTTCCATTGCTAAAGTCAAGAAATTTTGCTTCCATTGCTCCTGTAAACAAATGTTGGTTTTCATGAGACTCACAAGCGCATACGCAACGTCAGAGTTGCTTCTGCGTACAACTGTTAGCGCATGCTAGCTTAAATTGATTATGTTTTAAATATGGATATTTTTCTTACAAAAATGCATCGATTCGCTACAGGGGGCCTTTATTCACCACCCGGAGCCGTGTGAGGCACTTTTTATTTTGGATGGATGCATTTCATTGGACTTGTTTTAGACTGATGAAGAGAAACATTCTTCTGAAAGAAGGAACTCATATACACCTAGAATGCCTGGACGGTGAGTAAATAATGGGCTAATTTTTATTTTTGGGTGAACTAACCCTTTAACAGTTAAGAGCACACATTTTTTTAATCAGTTTTAGTACTTTCTCAGAAAAAACAAAAGCTGTGGGGCAGTACCTTTTCAAAGGGTACACCTTCATACCTAAAGTGTCCATATTGGTACCTTCAAGCTACTTACTAGTACCTAAAAAGTACCTAAAGTATACCTTTTAAAAGGTTCCTCCCCAGTGACAGCTTTTTTCCTGAATGTGTAGGTTGCCACAAAGACCCCAAACAAAAAAACAGATCTGGATAAGCAAAATGCTTTTTAAACGTCTTTGTTATGGTATCAGATAAAGAACTTTACTGGGCTCATGATGGCGGTGGAAAAACAAGCAGCCGTTTGGATGGCACCGGGAGAGCGGCGCTCCAGCAGGGGATTAGTGCCATATGGTGAAGGCCAACAGCCGCAAGGCCATGAGTAAATAACAACATGTTTTCATTCAGGGAATTCAGCTCCCCATGTGTACACAGCCCAATCCCACCCAACAAACATGAACTGAGAGAGAGAGGGTGTCACAGTCTGACACGCTGCCATTTGGAGACAAACTTCTGACTTCCACTGAAGTTAACTGGGATTTAAACTGGCATTTGAGCTAATCTAGTTTGGCTGACTCATCATACGGTTAAAGGAGAAGTTCACTTCCAGAGCAAAAAAATTACAGATAATTTACTCACCCCTTGTCATCCAAGATGTTCATGTCTTTCTTTCTTCAGTCATAAAGAAATGATGTTTTGTGAGGAAAACATTTCAGGATTTCTCTCCATATAGTGGACTTCTATGGTGCCCCCGAGTTTGAACTTCCAAAATGTAGTTTAAATGCAGCTTTGAAAAGCTCTAAACAATCCCAGCTGAGGGAGAAGGGTCTTATCTAGTGAAACTAGTTATTTAAAACAAAGAAATTGACAATTTATATACTTTTTAACCTTAAAATGCTTATCTTGTCTAGCTCTGCATCAATTCATAAATTTTCTCCACCAACTTCAAAATCGTCCCACATCACTGCAGAAGTACAGACCCAGTGTTTACAAAGCCCTTTAGAAAAAAAGGTAAAACAGTGACAGAATTCACACAGAGCTAGACAAGACCAGCGTTTGAGGTTAAAAAGTATATAAATTGCAATTTTTTTTTAGAAAATAACTGATCGTTTGCCTAGATGAGACCCTTCTTCCTCGGCTGGGATTGTTTAGAGCAGGGGTTTTCAAACCTGTCCTGGAGCCTCCCCTGCCCTGCACATTTTGTATGTCTCCCTTATTAGGCACACCCAATTCAGGTCTTGCAGTCTCTACTAATGAGCTGATGATTTGAATCAGGTGTATTAGATGAGAGAGACAAGCAAAATGTGCAGGGCAGGGGAGGCTCCAGGACAGGTTTGAAAACCCCTGGTTTAGAGCCCTTTGAAGCTGCATTTAAACTGCAATCTTGAAATGTTTTCTTTAAAAAAAACATGATTTCTTTACGACTGAATACAGAAAGACATGAACATCTTGGATGAAAAGGGACTGAGTAAATAATCTGTCAATTTTCGTTCTGGAAGTTAACTTCTTTAACTTCAGTGCCGCACATCTCAGGTACTCAGGACTACAATAACAGTGTAAATATTGTTTCTGTGGATCTTTCTGTATCACTTGTACTTGCTATTATAATAACAATTAATTATGCATAATTACATGCAAGTAACCTTAAGCCAAACTCCAATCCTAAATATTTAGTAAGTACACATAGTTAATATATATTACTCAGTATTTAAATGTATAATTACACTGCAACACAGACACCTTAAAATAAAGTGTAACTGAACTTTTTTACCTTTTACAGCTGCCAAGCAACATGGCACACTTTGTGGTGCTAAAATCACTGGAATGAACAACCTCTTACTGGCTTATAAAATCATATTTCTGTGTTGGAACATAAATTTAGAATATAAATTTTGAATAACACAGGACACAGGTGAGGAGGTGTTTACTTACCGTGCAAATGGAATGTAGGAGATGCTGTACCTAAAAACACACAAACACACAGTATTAATACCTAATGTCCTGTTAAAAGCTTAGCAGCTTCAAAAACAAAATCTGAAAATAAAGGAGTAAATCCATAAGTACGTCATAGATGCCAGTCACAGCCTGCTTTTAAAGTAATGAAATGATGTAATAGATGTGCTTTCATTGTGAGTGTTTTATGCTCACCAAGGCTACATTTATTTGACCAAAAGTACAAAACAACAACGAGCTCTGAAATATTATTACAATTTGAAATAACAGTTTTCTATTTGAATACATTTTAAAATATAATTTATTCTTGTGTGGCAAAGCTGCATTTTCAGCATTATTATTCTAGTCAAAGGATTCTTATATGCTGATTTGCTGCTCAAGAAGACTTCTTATTATTAACAAAGTTGAGATTTTTGTGCTGCTTATTTTTGTTGATTATTTGATGAATAGAAAGTTGACGTATTAGAAATAGAAATACTATGTGTGTTTATTATGGATTTTACTATACAGTATAAATTATGTTAAGCCTTATGTGTCAGCAGATTAAAAAACTGATTAGGGATTTGTTCCACACAACTGACTTCAAATGAAATGCTAATGTACTGACAGCTTCTCAGAAATGTCTAGCATCAAGGAATCCTCCCTACAGATTTCCCAGTATCCTCTACATACATGCAGTTCAAGCGGTTGCCAGAGTGACTGCTGTCTGAGGAAGGCTGACGGTGGTCTGTGTCACAGTGTGAAGGAAGAAAATGTCCCGACAATTACATGGCGAATAAAATCTGGCCCACTGACGTGTGAAAAACTGGGCAGGCAGAAGTGCTCAAACGGCCATCCACACACACATGCACACAGTGTTCACCCACAGCCTTCTTTGGCTATCTATCAAACCAGTAATGCTGTGTAAAATACTATATAACCTTTGAAGTTCATTTTCTAAAACTTTCAGGCAAGGCTCTGTCAAACCAACATTCAAAGTTTGTTTTGAAGAACTTTTCTTTTCTAGTTCTAACAGAGCGAAACAATGTGTGTGGAATGCATATAAAGTTAGACATTTAGGTTTAATGTAGGAAATAAAAAACACTCTACAAAGACAAAGCATTCCTCTCGTCTTGTGGACTTTGTTGCAGAGTAGTGAAGCGGTGAGCCCTGTCCACCTGGTTCAGCACCTGTGCGCTGCTCGTGGCCAAGTGAAGGGGTCAGGACACGCTTAGAGGATCAGATTATTTCTGCTGCCCAGGTCCACTTAGCTGCTTTAGTGGCATGGGAATACTGCCCATCTGCCCGGCTCTACCTATCTTTATTGGGCAGTGACTATTTCATTTTAAGAGTTACTCTAAATGTGAACAAAATTACAGTTTGGAGGGGGGTTGTACACTGAAATGGCTGAGCTCACGGTAATGATGCTGATGTTCCACATTGATTAATGACACATGACTTAGCCAATCATAACAGTGCCTTCAAGGATCCACTCCTTAAAGGGGGTCATATGATGTGATTTCATGTTTTCTTTTGTCTTTGGAGTGTTTCAAGCTGTTTGTGCATATATAAGATCTGTAACATTGCAAAGAATAAAGTATTAAACCTAAACACATATTCTTTATAAAAGTTAAGACTAAAACAGCTCGTTCAAAAATCTATGTCACTGTGTGGGAAGATTTGCATAACACCACCCAAATGTATACACACAGAAAGTGTAAATTTTATTCTCGCTGTCGTTCTGTTGCAGCCATGTTGTGGAGACACTGTGTGTTTCCTTGCAAAAGCGAAAATACTTTGTTTGGTCTTCCAAATGAGTACACAACTAGAAATCAGTGGTTAAGTTATATTTACAACACTGTTCCAGAACAGTACAATGTAAATATTCGAGTGTGTGCAGTGCATTTTACGGAGGACTGTTTCCTGAACCTGGGAGAGTAGCCTACAATGCCAGCTGTGCACACTATAAAGTGGGGGAATTCCAACTTTGCAAAGCAGTCTGGTCCGTCTGACTCACAGCCTGTAAGTACGTTTTCATATTTAAAGAATTTGCTACTGGCTATTCAAACATGAGTTTTGAGAAGTGTAGAGTAGTGCTTGTTGTTGGTCATTTCTAAGATCACAAATGCAGACATGGTGTTATATTTACACAGTGTGATGCAACGCATCTCAATGCATAAAGAGACAGCATGAGTCATTATAATCAGTAATTATGTCCTCACTAGATGCAACAAATGCCTCATTTATAATAGGTTTTATTGTTTTGGTCTTGTCGCGCCAGAACACTGCATCACAACATGGTAAGGGGTGTAACACGCTTGAGGTATTCGGCCAATCACAACGCACTAGTTAGCTGGCTAATCACAGCACACCGTGCTTTTTAGAACGATGAGCTTTGTAAAAATCTATGCGTTTCAGAAAGGCAGGGCAGAAAGGAGCAACAATAATGTACAGTATGTGGAAAGTAATGTGTTTTTTGAACCTCAAACTGCATAAACACATTGCATTACACCAAATCCAAAAAAATAATGTTCTTTTTAGCAACATCATATGACCCCTTTCAGGTCATTTTAGACAGAGGGTTTAGAATAAGGATTCATCCACATAATTATTTTTTTTGTGTGTGTGTGTGTGTGTGTGTGTGTGTGTGTGTGTGTGTGTGTGTGTGTGTGTGTGTGTGTGTGTGTGTGTGTGTGTGTGTGTGTGCAAAAACGTTATTAACATTATAAGTAAACCTCAAGGATCATATTAAATAATAAAAAAAAATCCATGTCATGACCCCTTTAAAGTGAAATAGATATGCTGCATTCACAAACTGGTTCCTGTGAGCTACCAAGGCATTTTTGTGCGGTTGCTAAGGTCTATTTTGTTTTTTTTTTAAAAGGAGAAGTTCACTTCCAGAACAAAAATGTACAAATAATGAATTCACCCCCTTGTCATCCAAGATGTTCATGTCTTTCTTTCTTCAGTCGTAAAAAATTGTAGTAGTAGCTATAGTATATTTTTTTAAGAAAACATTTAAGCATTTTTTTCCATATAGTGGACTTCTATGGTGCCCTGAGTTTGAACTTCCAAAAGGCAGTTTATATGCAGCTTCAAACAATTCCAAATGTCTTGTCTTGGTCTGTCTGAACTGTTTTTTCCCTCAACTTTAAAATCATTCTACATCGCTGTTTTTTTCACCTTTTTTGTTAAGTGTGTTTTTCTTTGCATGTTCACAAAAACTGGTTTTGTTCTTCTGCAGCGATGTAGGATGATTTTGAAATGATTTTTGAAGTTGAGGGAGAAAATAAGATGGGAGATTTCGACATACCTTAACTGTCTTGAACCAGAAACAAACAGGCAGAGCAAGACAAGACGAGCGTTTGAGGTTGAAAAGTATACAAATTGTAATAAAAAAAATATATATAAAAAAACAGATTGTTACGCTAGATAAGACCCTTCTTCCTCGCCTCGCCTGGCATTTAAACTGCATTTTGGAGGTTCAAACTCGGGGCACCATAGAAGTCCCCTATATGGAGAGAAATTTCCTCAAAAAACAAAATTTCTTTACGACTAAAGAAAGAAAGACATAAACATCTTGGATGACAAGGGGGTGGGTGAGTCCATGCACTTCTCCTTTAAATTCCTAAACCTAAAGGTACGTTTACATGTACCACCAATTTTTGTGGGCAGAATCCAGTTATTTTAATAGTATCAACCTGACTAATAATTTTGCATAAGGGCAAAAGATTTCAACAGGTTTAAGTTGTTCACATGGATGTTTCTGTTCACAGAAAGCTGAATGGTTTGGCTTCTGTGCAAACTGCTTTATACATGGCTACACTATCCACAATAAAAATAGCTTTTTTGGCCTGCAAAATAATTATAAAATGCTTGCATCTTTTTCTCAGCTAGCTTCTTGACAGAATGTTTACTTTAGTCCTAATGAACACCACTTTCCATCAGTTACACCTACGATATTCTACCTACAGTATATAATCACTCCTCTCATTAGACACATCACTCTCCCTGATCATGGCGCTATTTTTGGCCCACTTTCTCACCTTGCCAAGGACTCAACCACCTGCCTCTAAACCTGCAGCCAGACATTGATGACAAATTGCACGCATGGTTTAATTAACAGGTAATCAGCCTACACTAGTAGAGATGCCCAGCAGGGTTCCAGGGAAGAGCAGAGCAAGCTGATCATTTGTTTTAGGTACCCTAGGCACAGCACTACCAAAAGCGCTAGAGTGATTTAGCATTTGGTCTAGCAGTTAAACTATAGCAGATATACAAACACAAATATCATGATATCACATGTACAATAAAACTTTATCTTTAGATGAAAGGTCAGCAGGCTGGGCTAGCGCATGTGATGACATTCAGATGCCAATCTAAATTAAATGTGTGATTTCTGTAGTTGCAATAATACATCTTAATTTTTTGCAATGCATTTTAATTTTAAAATGCATTTTATTTATGCATGTTATTTTTTATTTAGTACTGACCTTAGTAAGACACTTCACATAAAAGGTGTTTACATATAGTCCACAAGAGAAGAAAATAGTCCAATTTTTAAAAATGACCCTGTTCAAAAGTTACCTGAATGCAGCTCAGCTGTGTATGTTTTTTAGTGATAGTTGTCATGAGTCCTTTGTTTGTCCTGAACAGTTAAACTGCCCACTGTTCTTCCAAAAAAATCCTTTAGGTCCCACAAATTCTTTGTTTTTTTTTTTCTGAATTTTTGTGTATTTGAACCCTTTCCAACAATGACCGTACGATTTTGAGATCCATCTTTTCACACTGAGGACAACTGAGGGACTCATATGCAACTATTACAGAAGGTTCAAATGCTCACTGATGATTCAGAAGGGAAAACTATGCATTAAGAGCCAGGAGTGTAAACTTTTGAACGGAATGAAAATGTGTACTTTTTTATTATTTTGCCTAAATATCACATTTTTGTCATTTGGAAAGGAAAGGAAAGGAAAGGAGGTGAAGTGAGGCCAAGTATGGAGACCCATACTAGGAATTTGTGCTCTGCATTTAACCCATCCAAGTGCACACACACAGTAGTGAACACACACACCGTGAACACACACCCGGAGCAGTGGGCAGCCATTGCTGCGGCGCCCGGGGAGCAGTTGGGGGATCGGTGCCTTGCTCAAGGGACTCACCTCAGTCGTGGTATTGAGGGTGGAGAGAGTGCTGTACATTCACTCCCCCCACTTACAATCCCTGCCGGACCTGAGACTCGAACCTGCAACCTTTGGGTTACAAGTCCAACTCTCTAACCATTAGGCCACGGCTGCCCCCAGAAGCCACAGAAGATACTTACATGTTTCCCAGAAGGCAAAATAAGTTCAATTCACCCTGATCTTCAAATTTAAAGTTTTCTCTTAATGCACTTGTGTTTCATTCTGAAGCATCAGTGAGCGTTTGAACCTTCTGTAGAAGTTGCATATGAGTCCCTCAGTTGTCTTCAGTGTGTACAGATGGATCTCAAAATCATATAGTCATTGTTGGAAAAGGTTCAAATACACAAAAATTCTGAAGCAAGTACAGTGGGCAGTTTAACTGTTCAGGACAAGCAAGTGTACAGTATATAAACATTTTTCTAAAGTCAACTATTATTTTCTCTGTGGACTATATGTAAACGTCTTTTATGTGAAATATCTTATACAGGTCAGTACTAAATAAAAAATAACTTTTTTATGATCCCTCCTATTTTGATAAAATAATTTACATTTTGCAGATTCTGCAAGATGTGTGTAAACTTTTGACCTCAACTTTAAATACAAAACTGAAGTTTTTAATAGTAAAATGAATATTTTAACAAAGAAAGATGCAAAAAAAAAAGTTCTTGAGATTTGTTCCAAACAATAATCATTTTACTATTATTTGAAACAAATCTTATAAACATTTTCTTTTAAACATGATTGACATTCATCACCTACCATGTCATGGCCAAAAATTGCAAAATGCAGAAGATGATCGCCAGACCATTTTTTTTCCACTGCAGGGCAACAAAAAGAAATAAAAAGTGAGTAATGTACATTTTCTCAATTGAACAGTTAACTGAATTTCAGGAATAAACATATAGTGCAGGAAGCTTACCCAAAACACTGCACATAATGTCAACGCAAGGAATAGCTAGGGGGAAAGCAAACACAGGATAAGAAACTGTGATCAATTAACCATGAGGCATAGCAAAAATAATTTCCGAAGTAGAATTTGCTATATGTGAAAGCAATTAATCTATTAACAGCTGGTAAAATAAACAATCTGGGATTAATCCAGATAATATGATATTAGTGAGTCAAACACCCATTATTCTATAGATTTCAGTAATCCAGAGTAATTAAATAGCTCTAGCGCTAGGCACTTCATATTTTGAATCTTTATTGAGAACCACAAATATAAACAACATCATTAAAAGGTCTCCACAAAAAAAATGTGCCCATTATACTTCTGCATAGAAATATGTAGCAATCAGTTGATAGTCTGGCTAAAACAAGCT
>NC_133362.1:42454905-42579005 GCF_049309525.1 Garra rufa
ACCGACAAAGTACGCTTTCTCGACGCTCCCATCTCCCAGAGTGGCCTTTTCGGCGACGCTGTCGAGGACTTTGCCCAGCAGTTCTCGGCAGCCCACAGACAGACGGAGGCGGTTAAACACATCTTGCCCCGCCGTGAAGCTTCCATCCCGCCGCCGGAGGCGCCTCCTCCGCCTCCTCCGCCTGCACGTCGCCGAGCGCGCCCCCCTGCGGCCGCAACATCTACGGCTCCCCCCTCCGCGGAGGCCCACGACGCCAGGTCGGCGAGAAGGGCCCGCAAGCGCAGAGCCAGCCGCAGGAGAGTGGCGCCGCCCGCGGCAAAGGGACCGGCCCGAAACACTCGCAAGAAAACTGCGAAACGTCCCTGACGCGGGCCTCTACAGGTGATTGAGACTGCTCTTTAGGGGATGCTAACATCTAACGCTCCCCGCTCCCGGTGGAGGGCCGGGAGCCTCTGTGTACTTCAATGCTGCCGTCGGCCATCGGTTGACGGTACCCACATTTTCTCAAAAAGAGCAAATTTCTCACCTCTGGCTTCGGCCTCGAGTTTCCTTCCTGAGCAGCACTTACACTCCTCGGAACCCAGACTCGCGGCCGGCCTTCGCCAGCGCGGGATCCAGGGAAGAAGGTAAGCACTGCTTAGTGCAGTTAGACATTTCTCCAGGACGTTCATCCTTCTGGGTTCTGTCTCCTTCCCTGTCTCCCCATAGGCTGCCCCACCACGGTCACGTCGGTCAACGTTCCCTTGATACCACTACACTGGTTGATACGGACGGCACGGCCCGGCCCCAGGCGTCCGCCCAGACTCAGAGGTACCCCTTACATTCTTATTCGGGCAGGCGTGCCTCTGTTCTGCCTGCGGAGGTCACATTCCTACTGGCGAAGAACGCGATCCAGCCTGTCCCTCCCCCGGGAAGAAGTCGGGATCTCTCAGTAAAGCCCGACTTCACGTGTCCAGTTAATGTGGTGGGTTAATATCCGTCCTGGATGGAGCTCTGTCCCGATCTCTTTCAGGCTGTCGGCACACTCGCTCACGACGAAGCACATACAGGTATGTTTCCGTCTCCAGGGCTGGGTTGCAGCCATCTGCCTGAAGGGCACCCGCTGTCGCGTCTCGATTCTCCCCGATGCACACCCCCTCGGCGGTCTGTTCCGGGGGTCGAGCTCTTCAGCGTGAGGTGCTTCCATTTGGCCAGTCCCCCTCCTTCCTGCCTTTTTTAGGCCATGGGAGCTCCCCTGTCCCCTCTTCGGCAGACAGGACTTCGCATCATCAACCGTCTCTTCGACTGGTGCTTGCCAGCCCACTCGTGAGTTCCGTTGTGCGAACTTGGGGACCTGGTGCTTCGGCACCCCCGCCATCTGGTCCTTCAGGCCAACCGAAGGAATTCGTTCCCTCGGTCGGGAGCCCGACTCGGTCCACAAGACAGCCCGCCTTACTACTAAGAGCGCGCAGTCAGTGCTGTAGTTCCTGAGTCAATCAGGCACAACATAGCGGTCCTCTCAAATTTTGAGGCTCCTGGGGCACATGACAGCTCTAAGCCGCTTAAGAGCCGCTAAGCTTGTTCATGTGAGACCGCTTCAGCATGATCGAGTCCCATGATGGGCATGGCATCTCGGCCCACTCCGGACTGGCGTTTTCCCGCAGTTTGGCCGACAAGCCAGCCCGTGGCTACCACGGGTTGGGTTGCCATGTACGACAGAGGCTTACAACCTCCCCATCTGCTCCCATGGAGTCCAACGTGGCAGATTTTGCTACTTGCCATTCACTTGAAGCAGGGAAACTCAACCGTGCAGCCTGTCGGCTCTCACGGCAGTCTACCCACCTGCAGGATGGCGACTCCACCCCGTGATGCAGCTAGTTTGGAGTATATCGGTGGGCCAGCCACATCCGCTCGTCTTCCGATTCCTCTCATTCCAGCTGTCTCTTTCAGAGTAACGCTGGCACACAGCTGACCTCCGGGGCCCAAGTACGCCCTTCCCCAGCGAGCCTCCTTGCACAGACACTGTGCAAGTCCAGGGAGGACGAGGAGTAAGTCTTTTGGTTGCGCTACAAGAATGGCCCACCCGGACTCAGGTCTTAGTAACCGTTCCCTCGCGGCAGTCCCTCCCTGTAGGGCACGGTATGACACCCCAGACCTCTCCGGCCTTCACAGGCCGTGATACAACTATCACTCAGTACCGAGCTCCCTTGACTAGGCAGGCTTACGCACTGAGATGAGGTCTATTTTGCTGGCTTTCCACAGAGATACACGACTGCAGTAATGCTTCCCTTCCTGCAGGAGAGTTGAGCGCAGGCTGTCCCCTCGACTCCCCAAGTATATGCCGCTGCTTCGCCGCGTATCACATGCAGTAGATGGAGCTAAGTAGGCAAGCATTCACTGACCGTGAGGTTTCGCAGAGGTGCCCAGAACGCACCCCACACCCTCTTGGGGCCTTCCCGTCGCCTTCAGAGCCGCGGGACGCTCCAATTGAGCCATTGGCCTCAGTCGAGCTAGCATTCCTGTCATTAAGACAGTACTCCTGACTGCCCTGGCTTCCTTCAAGAGGGCAGGAGACCTACAAGTTTTCTCTGTCAAGTAACATCTCATACCCTCTGGGACCCCCCCGTCGCCTTTCAGGGCCGCGGGTTGCTCCTTAGGAGCCATGGGCCTCAGTCGAGCTAGAATTCCTGTCATTTAGACAGTACTCCTGACTGCCCTGGCTTCCTTTAAGAGGGTAGAATACCGACAAGCTCAGGCTCCTCAGAGGTGCTTAAAACGCACCTCATACCTCTTGGACCTCCCCGTCGCCTTCCAGGGCCGCGGGTCGCTCCATTGAAGCCACTGGCCTCAGTCGAGCTAAAATTCCTGTCATTAAGACAGCGCTCCTGACTGCCCTATGGACGTCCCAGATCCGGCCATTTTTGCAAAGTGTTTAAAAATTAAATATGAATGCACTTGAAAAACTGTTATGAATATATAAATGTACCTTATTTCAATGACTACACTCTTTAAAAAAAAGGTGCTTTAAAAGGTTCTTCATAGTGATGCCCTCTAAAACGATAAAACGCACCTCATACCTCTTGGACCTCCCCGTCGCCTTCCAGGGCCGCGGGTCGCTCCATTGAAGCCACTGGCCTCAGTCGAGCTAAAATTCCTGTCATTAAGACAGCGCTCCTGACTGCCCTGGCTCCCATCAAGAGGGCCTACAAGCTTCTCTGCCAGCAAAGTGTGTCGAGAAATTCGGGCCCGGCGTCTTCCACGTTACCGTCGAGACCCCGGCCCGGTGCCCAAGGTTCCCACCACGCCTTTCCGCGATCAGGTGGTGAATCTACAAGCTCTGCCCTGGAGGAGGCAGACCCAGCCTTGCGATGTTGTGTCGTTAAATATGTGAAACTTGAATCACTCGGCACTTCAGCCGCACCAAGCAGCTTCATCTGCCTCGGGATTCAGCAGAAAGGGAATGCTCCCCGAACTGAGGTTTGCTAAATGGGTGGTAGATGCCTTCTCCCTGTTATACTCAGGGACAGCCATGATCCTTGGTTCACGGCACCTCACCAGCAGATGTAAAAACCAGAAGCTGCGGGCTGGGCGACACCCTACCTTCGCTTGGTTCTACAACCTTGCGCAGAGGCCGTTCTCCCGTGTCCTAACATGAGGACTCACAGGTGAGCGGGAAGACCGGCTGGTGTCGGCTTGCGGCGCCATTCCCATGTGGATCCGTGCGCTATTTCCCAGAATCTTCCCTCCGGCGAACCCTGGGTCCTCCTGCCCCGCAGTCAGGGCTAGACGCGGAGTAGCCCTGCACTGTGATCCTGCCTGGGTCTCCTTCGCCCCGCAGGTTGTGGCTTAGTTTTTATTTATTCCAGCGGAGGAGACCGCTGTTTCCCTCGTGTATCCCTAAAAACCTTTATGGATATATTGAATTATTCTCATTTCCACATGTAAAAATTTCATGTGCTCCCCCCCCCCCCCCCAACCCATGCTTCAGTACAACTGGCATCCCTGGAAGGGCCCCCTTATTGGGCCTCAGGGCGTTGGGAAGGTTACGTTACACTTCGCCTGCCGGCACGTATACTTGTCAGCACGTGAAGTTGTGCGTAACGCGGCGTCAGGGTCGTGGCCTTTTCCATAGGGCTAGTTCCCATGTAACGTCGAAGTGATTCGACTGAAGGGGAACGTCTAGGTTACGAAGGTAACCCTCGTTCCCTGAAGGAGGGAACGGAGACGTTACATTCCCCTGCCACGCCCCTGGCGTCGCGCTGACGCCGGCTTGACGGCTCTTCAGCGAAAACCTGTTTGAGTGATGCGCGCCGCCATCTTATATACCCGTATGTACGGGGGAGTGGCCGACGCGCACGTCCACTCGCCAATTTGCAATTGGCCTTTTTTATATAAGGCTCAGAGATGATCGGTCTCTCAGGCGAGATCCCATGTAACGTCTCCGTTCCCTCCTTCAGGGAACGAGGGTTACCTTCGTAACCTAGACGTTCTGAGGAGAAAAAAAAGACAGAATTGCCAGTTAATATCTCAAAATGTATTCATTCAGACTTCATTTCTCAGAATTGCGAGCTTATTTCACGCAATTGCGACTTTATTGCTGACTTTATAACTCGCAATTGTGAGTTTGTATCACCCGATTCTAAGAAAAAAGTCAGAATTGGTGAGATACTGTAGCAAGTCGCAAAAACTTTTTTTTATTATTCAGTGGCGAAAACAGGCTTCCATATGGACGTCCCAGATCCGGCCATTTTTGCAAAGTGTTTAAAAATTAAATATGAATGCACTTGAAAAACTGTTATGAATATATAAATGTACCTTATTTCAATGACTACACTCTTTAAAAAAAAGGTGCTTTAAAAGGTTCTTCATAGTGATGCCATATAGGAACCATTCAGTCAAAGGTTCTTTAAAGAACCATCTCTTTCTTACCTTTTTATTAACTTGAAGAATCTTCTTTCGCCATTCAGAACCTTTTGTGAAACAGAAAGGTTCTTCAGATGTTAAAGGTTCTTCATGGAACCATTTGAACAAAAAAGGTTCTTCTATGTTATTGTGAAGCACCTTCATTTTTAGAATGTAAAACTGACATGGTCCACAATTCACTTAAGTACCACACATAATAATACTGAGACCAGTTTGATCACATTTTTATGTTGTTTATTTATAAATGGTTGGTTTACAAGCCAACACAGGGCATAAAATTATATTTTCTTTTTTTTTAGCAAGGACAGATCCTAATACTATTGCTGTTTGGTTGGTAGTCACTGTCTCTACACCTGATGTACAGCATTAACTTTAGCTAGTAGAAGCATTGATGCACTGACATATACCTGTTTAGGGGGATTGTTGAAACAAAAGGAAAATAATAATCAGCATTAACAACAACAACAAAAATGTAAAGCTTTTCACATGTAAAAAATAAGCCACACCAGCAAAAGATAAAGTTTGGCTGAAGGTCCTTAAACAGCCCAGAATGTGTTTCTCTGCGTATCAGAGATCCATTTTGGAAAAGGTGTTGATCATATTCATACAAAAATACTGGACTGTCCACTTTATCATACAAAAGTAAGGTTATTTTCATCTGTACTGCTGTACTTTCATCATTAATCTTTCAGAGGCTGCTACAAATTGTGTATGGCATGCAAACGTAATTTCTGAATATCCTTAAGTATGTTTTTCTAATACACTGTCATGAACTAATGCATATAGGCAAGTTGTGACATTTAATGGAAGAATGACGTAACATTGGTAAACTAATAGATTACAATGGATGACTATATGGGTAATAGATAATGACCTCAGTACATAAATTATATCTTGTGTTTTCAAGATTGTTGATCTGACGACTTTACAATAAATTAAATCAATTTTGGTAGTCCAGGTCAAATTGTATTTACATTTTATTTTTACATTTTCATGAAAGTGAAAATACATGCACATGTTTATATTCAAAATTTTTAATTTCTTTATCATCATTCAATCAATCTAGTGCAAAAGTGTGGCACTTGTTTAGGTTTTGTGTTTATGCATAAAGGTCACTTAAAAACAAACAGATAAAAAAGGTACCGGATATCTTTAGTAAACACAAAAATATTTAAATAATTAAACAGAAATATAAATAAACGTGCATATCAACAAAAATATTTTGAAATAAATAATTTAAATAAATAAATAAACCAACCAATGTGGTGCAAATACGCAAGATGAAAAAAATAGAAACATTAGAATAAAAAAAAAATCACTAAAAAGATCAAATAAAAAATAAAACTGGGACATTAAAGAAAGTTACTAGTAAAACAAGAACCAAAAACAATATGAAAAATGTTCTTTGTGCTTTCAGTAGCATGTAAGAACCATTTGTTTTCTCATAAAAATACATACTGTACATGGCATGCATGTTCAAAAGATGCTAATAATGCTGGCACGTAGCTTAAGGTGCAGCACTGTCACCATGATAGACCAAAGCATCTTCTTCTAACTTCTACATGGCTCTAATCGAAGTGTCTGCAGCAACTTTTATGAACGTCTGAGTTTTCCGACCGCCTGCACACAGTTTAGGAACGATAACTGTGATCTCTATTATGCACCATTAAAACCAAACACTTCATGATGCTACACTCCTGAATGGCTCACACACACACACACAAAAAAAACAGCGTCACGCTCTGAAAGAACTGTTTTTGAACCCTGACAGCTGTGATGTTTGCATCTGGCCCTCATCAATCTCTTGCCATCAGCAGAGACACTTGGCAGATCATTTGTCGCTCTTTGGAGATTGCTCTGACACTCTGTGGTCAATCCAATTTTTCCACTCTGCTCCGGATGCTTTGGCGGTCGCCTGGTGCCTTGTCCGAAGCCTGTGCGCTCTGACATTTCTTAAAGCTGTAGAAGCTCATGTGTCTGCCTGGAGTGCTATAGACGAGTGGATGTGAGTCTTTTCATGCCTCTTCTCTGAGCCAGACAGGAAGAAAGCACTGGCTCTAATTTTGGGGCCTGAGGCGATCGATTTAAAGCAGAGTATGTGGCAGCCATCGCCCCCTGGAAAATTAAATCATAGGATGAATTAATATATCATAAATTATACAGTGTCAAAGCACAAATAGTGATCTGTGATCATTTAAAGTGACAGTGGATCATTGTATGCAACAATACTTAATGTTAGTTATTTAAAAAAAAGAAAAAGTTTTATTCAGCATGGGTGCATAAAATCAATATGTAAACACTTTTTTTTATATTGTCACAAAAAGATTACTATTACAAAGTAATTGTTGATGTTTTAAACTTTTGTTGATGCACAACTGTTCTCAACATTGATAACAGTGAGAAAAAAAAAAACTATTGAGCTGCAATTTAGCATATTAGAATGATTTCTGAATGATCATTTGACACTAATTTTATAAATGTGTTAATACGAAGTGGCAACATTTGTTTTATTTTTTCTCTATATTATCTTTAATATTTGTGACCCTGGATTACAAAACCAGTCATAAGTAGCACGGATAAGTAAAGACGGTGTTTCATGAAGATTTTTTGTTTCAAAAAGTTTCATTTTGTAAATGTCCTACCGTAAATATATCAAAACGTAATTTTTGATTAGTAATATGCATTGCTAAGAACTTCATTTAGACAACTTTAAAGGCGATTTCCCCCTTATTTTGATTTTTTTTGCACCCTCAGAATTAATATATCATAAATTATACAGTTTAAAAGCACAAATAGTGATCTGTGGTCATTTAAGGTGACAGTGAAAAATTGTATGCAACAATACTTATTGTTTTAAGTTTTAATGTTATTTAAAGAAATTAATACTTTTATTCAGCATTAATCAAAAGTGACAGTAAACGTTTTTTTTTTTTTGGTTTGTTTTTTTTATGTTGTCACAAAAAGATTACTATTACGTTATATTCATTAAAAGAATCCAGAACTAAAGTATCCTGGTATTCATAAAAAATATAAAGCAGCACAACTGTTCTCAACATTGGTAATAGTGAGAAAAAACGATTGAGCTGCAAATCAGCATATTAGAATGATTTCTGAAGGATCATTTGACACTAATTTTATGAATGGTAGTGTAGGCAATTTACTGTGTTAATACAAAGTGGCAAAATTTGTTTTATTTTTCTCTGATATATGTGACACTGGATTACAAAACCAGTCATAAGTAGCATGGATAAGTAAAGACCATGTTTCATGAAGATATTTTGTAAATGTCTTACCGTAAATATATCAAAACCTAATTTTTGATTAGTAATATGCATTGCTAAGAACTTCATTTAGACAACTTTAAAGGCGATTTTCTCCTTATTTTGATTTTTTGCACACTCAGAATTAATATATCATTAATTATACAGTGTCAAAGCACAAATATTGATCTGAGATCATTTAAAATGACAGTGAAAAATTTTATGCAACAATACTTAATGTTAGTTATTTAAAGAAATTAATACTTTTACTCAGCATTCAGCATTAATAATTCATAAATTATACAGTGTCAAAGCACAAATAGTCAACTGTGATCATTTAAAGTGACAGTAAAAAATAATATGCAACGATACGTTCAAAGGTTTGGGGACAGTAAGATTTTCTTTTACTGAAATTGGTTCTTTTATTCTGCAAGGGTGCATAAAATGAAACAAAACTGACCGTAACCAACTTTTTTATATTGTTACAAAAGATTACTATTACAAATAAATTATGTTGAGGATTTCAACTTTCTATTCATTAAAGAATCCTGAAAAAAGTAGCATGGTTTTCACAAAAATGTGAAGCATTGATAATAGTGAGAAAAAAGACTGAAGATTGAAGTAATGGCTGTTGATAATTCAGCTTTGCATCACAGGAGTAAATTACATTTTAAAATATATTTAAATAGAAAATACTTGTTTTCAAAATGTATGTTATTATTTTTAATATATTTGACCGTGGACCGTTGTAGCAGTTGGCAACAATACTGTACATTGTATGGGTCAAAATTATCGATTTTTCTTTTATGCCAAAAATCATTAGAATATTAAGTAAAGATTGTGTTCCATGAAGATATTTAGTAAATTTCCTATCATAAATATATCAAAACGTATTTTTTTATTTGTAACATGCATTGTTAAGAACGTCATTTGGACATCTTTAAAGGCGATTTTCTCAAAATTTAGATTTTTTTGCACCCTCAGATTTTCAAATAGTTTCAAAAAGTTTTCAAATCTTGACCAAATATTCAATACATCAATGGAAAGCTTATTTATGCAGATCATGTATAAATCTCAATTTTAAAAAAAGATGTTGTGATTGGTTTTGTGGTCCGGAGTTACATATAGTTCTATCTCCAGAATTCATTAATCATTAGTTCCTTTTTAATTATGTAAGAAGAACTATTCATATCTCTTTATTTCTTTCATTTTTTTTTCTCCACTTGTAAAGTGGAACAGATGCAGTTTTACAGGTAAGCATGAGGTGGCGATATTGCACTTCGATAGTGGTGCGTGAATCTGGCAAGAGCTCAAATGCAGCAGCAGATGGGATGACAGGAGCAGTACCTTCACCAGTTGCACATCCTGTCTGATCAACTGGCTCTGAGATAACTGATCGCGGTTCACTATCCAGGGATGTCTGAGAACAAGAGGTGCCGTCAGCCGCTGATGAGGGTCCACATGCAGCATTTTAGTTACAATGTCCTGTTCAAAATTAAAAAAAAACATTATTTTTATTCGTTTGTCAGGCTAAAATCATTTAGAATGATGAAGATGAATAAAAGGATGAAGTGACTTCACAGTGACTAAAGTGACTAAATATGCATATTATTTCTAGGGCTGGGCAAAGAGTGTCATCAGACTAGTTTAACAAACCTTTCTTATCTCAATATGGTATTCAAGTTGATAATTCCTGTAAATCAGTCTGAATCAAATAAAACAATTTAAAATTATCACTTAAAAATAAGCATGGTTGTCTCTGTCCTTTTATTGCCTAAATTATCTGTATTGCTGTTTACTTTGAACATTTCAGAATGTTTAGAACATTTACATTTAGAAAATTTAGAATTTTTAGAACATTTAGATTTTTTCATGTTTTTGAAAAAAAAAAAAAAAAAGCCCACAGACGCTGCATTTATTTGATCAAAAAAAATACAATGAAAACATTAATATTTTGAATATTACAACAATTTAATTCATTTGATGCAAAGCTGAATTTGCATCATTACTCCAGTCTTCAGTGTCACATGATACTTCAGAAATCATAATAATATAATGATTTGTTGCTCAATTGTAAAGGCATAAATAATGCTTTAAAATATATTAAAATAGAAAACAGTTACAGCTCTACACTGTTCCAAACTGTAATAATGTATAATGATATTATTTTAACTGTATTTTTGGTCCAATAAATGCAGCTTTGGTGAGCATAAAATACTTCTTTAAAAAAAAGATTGATTTTTGATTATGTAAATAAGTAAAATCAAAATTATTTCAAAAGGTATTGTAAATAAATATAAATCTGAAAAGGATTAAATATCTTTCTTACATTTATATACTAAAAATCAATGTGGAAAACATGCCTTTATTATTTATATTAACTAGATTGTACCTTATTTATTGCATTTACAAAAAAAAAAAAAAAACATTCTGAATATTGTCAAAAGACAGAAAATGTTGAGAAAATGGGCTATTTGTTGGACAGGCCTAATCCCAACATGCAAAAATCGGAAAGCTGACCTTGGCTGCGTCAGACACCGTGTCCCAGTTGCCTCCTGACAGGGCAAATTTCCCACTTCCAATGCGAGCCAAGATCTCTTCTGGTGTGTCGTCAGGGCCGTTAGCGAAGGGCGTGAAACTGTGGAACAGAACAAGCACTGAGTGTGTGAAACAACTTGTGAATGTGCCCTTACAGAGAAAGGGTGAGAAGAGAAAGAAAAAGACTGGCTTTTTTGTAATTCCCCCATTTCCACCAAGGTATTTTTAGCGTACACATATGGCTGGGTCAGAAGAGTGAGATTTTTTTTTTTTTTTTTTTTTCAAATGTTCTGATTACACAGAGGTTTAAAGCTCAATCCATAGTCAGGAACATTAAATTGAGAGTGCTGCTTGGCTTCTGATAGCCCTGGCATTGTGCTCAGTACAATTACTCTGTGACTTGACCCGGCTTACCTAGTAATCCCCTCCACCCTGCTCTAGAAATTAGTCCCTCATCCGAGTAATGGGAGAAAGGATGTGCTACATAGAGTTTTGATTTGTTTGTGTTGACAGGTCAATTGCATTGTTGCAGAAAATGAAGAAAATTAAAGCTGGGCTCGTGGGTCATGTAGGCAGATTGATGGCAGAAACAGTGTTAGCATGCCTGCCTAGATGAATATTGTCAGTTCATTTAAAGCAACAAATAGAATCTCTTCATACTGCAATATATAAACTGCTCTAAATGACTTCTTTTCCCACATCAGTCCACACTTCATACACTATAATGTCAAAGCAAAAACAGAATTGTAACAACTTCATGCATTTATTACAAACAAAAACCTGAAATAAGTACATTGCATAAGTATTCATACCCTTAACTCAGTACTTAGTTAAAGCACCTTCACAGCCTCAAGTGTTTTTTTTTTGTTTTGTTTTTTGCACATCTGCATTTGAAAATAATCTGCCATTCTGTTCCTCACCTCTTCAACTCTCAAGCTCTGACCGGTTGGATGGGGGCTGACACACATTTTCAGGTTTCTCCAGAAATCTTTGATTGCGTTCAATCCCAGGCTCTGGCTGGGCCACTCAAGGACATTCACAGAGTTGTGAATAAGCCATTCTTGCTGTGTGTTTAAGGTCATTGTCCTGCTGTAAGGTGAACCTTCTGCCTAGTCTGAGGTTCTGAATGGTCTGAACTAGGTTTTTATTAAGGCTATCTCTATATTTTGATGCATTGAGCTTTTCTTCGACTCTGACAAGTCCTTTAGTCCCTGCGGCTGAAAACAGCCACACAGCGTGTGTCGTGTTGCCACCACATTTTTACTGTTGGGATGCTACTGTGTAGGCGATGAGCTGTGCTTGGTTTCCCCCATACATGATGCCTGGAACTGAGGCTCATCAGACCAGAGAATTTTGTTTTTCACAGTCTGAGTGTGTTTTAATGTGTCTTCACTTAGGAGAGTCTTGCCACACTGCCATCGGTGGAGTGTTGCAGTGATGTTTGTCCTTCTGTAGGTTTTTCCTATCTCCACATATGATCATGGAGCTCAACTTGAGTGACCATCAGGTTATTGGTCACCACTCTAACCAGAGCCCTTCTCCATGCTCAGTTTGGTCAGGAGGCCAGAAAGAGTCCTGGTTGTTTCAAACTTCTTCCATTAAGGGTAATGGAGACTACATGCTGCTGTGAACCATCAATGCAGCAGAATTGTTTTCTGAACTCTTCCCCAGAGGTGTGGCTTGACACAATTCTCTCTCTGAGCTCTACAGACGGTTCTTTTAACCTCAGGGTTTGGTTTTTGCTCTGATCTGCATTTTCAGATGTTAGGCCTTTTATTAAGATGTGTGTGTCTTTCCAAATCATACCCATTCAATTGAATTTGCCACAGTATGCCGCAATATGATTGCTTCTGAGCTGAATTTCAATTGTCCCAGGTTTGAATACTTATGCAATGGAATCATTTAAGTTTTTTTTATTGTTTAATACATTTGCAAAGATGTTAAAAACATTTTTTTTGCTTTGCCATTATAATGTATGGAATGTAGATTGATGTGGAAAAAAAGTAATTTAAAGCAGTTTACATAACAAAACACAAAAAAGGGGGTATGAATACTTTTGCAAGGCACTGTATATATAAATTATATATTTATTTCTTATTTTTTTAAATAAAGATATCTGGTTAAAACTCAACTTACCCTGCCAGCATGGTGTACAGCAAGATTCCCAGACTCCAGATATCACAGGCAGCATCATATCCCTGTTTCTTCAGGACCTGTATGAATCACAGGTTTGTTGTTGTAAATTTGACATTACATCAATTAAAAACACTTTTTAAAAATACTTAGTTCCAATTTTGATTGGATGAGCTGTGTTTGAAAATATCAACTGAATAAAACGTTGATTATATGTACCATATGCTTGTGACAAACCATTGTAATTGTCAATCAAACAATATGAATTTATCTAATAGTAGACTTTTAAACAGCAGTATCATTTGTATGAGTAAAACATTTTAGTATATTTATTTTTTACTAGGGATAACACTGAAAAGTACTGTGTATAAAAGTACCTCAGGGGCCACAAAGTTTGCAGTGTAGCATGGTGTCATGAGCAGACCATTTTCAGCCCTTAACTGTTTGGCAAACCCAAAATCGCATATTCTGATGGACTCTGGGTCGCCTGTTTCATCGACATACAGGATGTTACTGGGCTTCAAGTCTCGATGCACAACCTGGACACAGACGAAGAAATAAGGATGTAGTACATTCTACAAAGTAACCAAAATATGTATAATTTGTTGTATTAGAATTTTTTATCTTCAGTATCAACTAAACAAGCAAATATTTTGCACCTCCACTGTGACAACATGCAAACTGACCCCCTGTGAATGCAGATACTCCACAGTCTTGGTGATGGTGCAGAGCACAGCTGAGGCCTCGCGCTCTGAGAAACACTTCTGCCGCAGGATCCGGTCCAGCAGCTCTCCTCCTCTCATCAGCTCCATCACCAGATACACAAACTTGCCGTCATCATACACCTGCAGCACACAGCACAGCGCAGCTCAATCTCTCCATCACACTGCAGTGATGCAGCTTTCAATCACAGACATCAGCAGACCAGAGAAAGCCCAGGAGGGCTTATGCAACCAAGAAGAGAACTTGTGAAACTGGATCAATGGTAATGCAGGTTAACATGGTAAGACAGCTGAGATAAAGGCCTTAAAAGACATTAAACATTCTGTTAGTAGGCTGGAGTGTTTCTGAGTTTCCAAAATTCTGAATTTGAGAATGAGATCCTTTTTTTGATTAAAAGAATTTAAACGGAATTGACTACAACACACAGAATGTTAAATTGGAATGACAAGAACAGGAATTTGAAACTGAATTCAAGGAATTTCAACACACAACAGAGCAGTTTCATTAGTCTGTTAGCTATCACTGTGAAAATGTTTTTCATAGTAATTTTGTCTTGTTTTCCATTACAAAACACCCTAGTGAAAAATAATCTGCATCATCACTACAACACTGCCTTTATGGTTCTGGCTTTTGTTCACACAGCGCTCGTTCCCGTAATTTTCCAGAATCAGCGCGCATTGTGAAAGGGGCTTTACTGAAGCAACAGTTATGTAGCTTACTGCATTCGGTGTTTGAAAAAGAAAAAACATTAATGATCATTCTGAAATATCCTGTTGAGTATCAGCAAGCTAGGCTCTCTCTATGGCTCTGGGCTCGGCTAAAGTATACATGACCATAGTTAACTGTGGTTGGCCTGGCTGTGCGTCACTCAGAAAACAACAGGCCAATCAGAAGAGAGGCTCATGAATATTAATTAGATGGGCCAAAATCGACCTGTTTTTGACAGAGCTCCTAAAAAAGGAGCTGTAAAAATATACTGAGATGGATTTTGGCACTTATACCGCAAATATATATTCTTAAGGACATCAACAACTAAAATAAACCTCCAGAAATGTGTACAATATGGGACCTTTAAAGTGAAACTATTCCAAGTATACTTTAGGTGCACTTTACATATTTTGCATTTAAAGGCCAATATTATTTACAGATCATACAATCCTCATCAATAGTGACATTAAAACACATTTTAGGCTTACTATTAAGAAACGTGCATTGTGCACGAGTAGAACTCGTAAATAAAATTTAGTTGCAATTTTTGTCTCAAGATTGAAAGTCTCAAGTGATATGTCAGTAAATATGTCAATAGACAATAAAAAAAGTTCACTTTTTGAATTAGGATTATTCTTTTTTTTCTCGCTTTAAGCAAACCAAACCCTAACTCTAACCAGAAACCCTAACCCTTTTTACCCAACTGATAAGGCATTTCTCTAAACTTTATTTTTTGCCAATGCTAATCACACCAAATTCACACTTAACTTCATCAAAATCCATATAATAATATATTATAATGACTATAGAATATATTAAATAAATTAGACCATTCTGAAAAATTAAGTGTCTCCTACTGTAGTCCATAATATTTAAGTTAATGTAATAAATATATATGAGCAAAACAGAAATGCATTATTGAAAAGTAAACTTTATAAAATTATAATTAGGAAACCTCTATTGACTAATTTAATCTAATTTTATCTTCATGAGTTCAGTTTTGAAATTCTAAATATCCACCCTGTTCTTCAACACAAAAGTAAGCATACACTCTTAAAAATAAAGGTGCTTTGAAAGGTTGTTCACAGCGATGCCATAGAAGAACCATTCAGTCAAAGGTTCTTTTAAAAACCATCTCTTGCTTACCTTTTTATAATCTGAAGAACCTTCTTTCGCCGCAAAGAACCTTTTGTGAAACAGAAAGGTTCTTCAGATGTTAAAGGTTCTACATGGAATCATTTCTTTAAAAAAGGTTCTTCTATGGCATCGTGAAGCACCTTTATTTTTAAGAGTGTATGAGCGATACTTTCAGTTAATTTGTAGCTATAGGCAAAAAATGAGAAGAATAACAAAGTGCAGTAAATGGTTAAACTGTTTGCAATTACAATAATATGGTAAGCTGTTTTGTACAGCTAAAAATAGCTGGATGTGAATGAGACCGGAAGTCAGACCCATACAATTTAAAAATGGCCACACCCAGTCTTGCGATAAAAATAAAGTGGATAAATTACAAAATCTGTGGGCACAGACTAAATTCTCCAAAACTTTCAACTACCCGGCCTAGTAGGGGGTCTCCATAAAACTGGAGTAGCATATTTCAAAGTGTGACTCACATCTTTCAAAGTAATGATGTTTGGGTGCTGGCCGTATCGCAGAAGAATCTCGATCTCTTCAGACGGGTCCTTCTTGGCTCTGTCAATAATCTGCAATGAAATGGGTTGGTCACAGCGGTGTCTGATAAAGCTTCGACTGACACTGAGTGATGCTGTCCTCTACGGCAATTCATCAAAATGCTCTTACGAAACAGCCTCTGCCTCTGCTGTTCACTAAATATCACTCTGAACTGTGTGTTTTGTCACACAAAGAGAATTTAATGGAATTCCTGTGCTTTCAAAGATTAGATTTCATACATACTTTGACAGCATACTCCACACTGGTGATTCTGTGGACACATCGCTTGCAGACTGAATACGCTCCAATGCCGATATCCTCCTTCAACTCATAGCCGTCAGTGAAATGAATGTTGTTGCCATGAAGTTGCTGCAATGAAAAAACATACATGAATATACTGATTATTTATATGACATTATTAGAGGTAAAATGACAACAAAACTTCAACTATAGATTTGTTCCACTAATTAACAGTCTTCTACTTGAACAAGTTTTATCATTTATTGTAAATCTAATGCAGTGGCATTCATACATTTTTAAGTGTGGTTTCAGTGTCCACTGTAGATGATGATTTAACCCACACACTGCACTGACTGTCCTCCAGGAGTAAACTGAGGTTAAGAATCTTGCTCAAAGCCACAATGATAATAATTCATATCTCCCTTTAGCAGTTTGACCATTACATACAACCTTTCATTTGCCAGCCCACAACTTTAACATCACCCTGTATTCCTGAACTTCCCTCTAACAAACTAACAAACAAAAATGTTGCAATTGCATTTTTTGCATTTTATATATATATATATATATATATATATATATATATATATATATATACACACACACTGCTGCTCATAAGTTTGGGATCAGTACGATTTTAAAGGTTTTTTAAAGACGTTTCTTATGCTCTTTAAGGCTGCACACTGCAAAAATGCTTTTCTTAATTAGGTTTTTTTTCATTTTTATTCATTCTTTTTTGAAAGAAATTAATACTTTTATTCACCAAAAATATGATAAATTAATAAAAAAGTGATAGCATAGATTTACATTGTTGAAAAAAGATTTCTAGTTTAATCTTAGTCTGTTCTTTTTAGCTTTTTCTTCATCAAGAATCCTGAAAAAAAAAAGAATCTCAGGTTCCAAAAATATTTGGCAGCACAAATGTTTCCAACATTGATAATTCTAATAATAAATCAGCATATTAGAATGATTTCTAAAGGATTGTGTGACACTTAAGACTGGAGTAATGAAAATTCAGCTTTGCATCACAGGAATAAATTATATTTTAAAGTATATTAAAAGAAAAAAACAGTAGTTTATATTGTAATAATATAATATTACTGCTTTTTTATCTTTTGATCAAATAAATGCAGCTTTGTTGAGAATAAAAGACGTCTTTAAAAACATTACAAGTCTAACTGATCCCAAACTTTTGAGCGGCAGTGTATATACACACATTTTAGATACATTTAAGATTAAAAAAAAGGTGAAAAAATCCCATTGACCTTGTTAGAATGTTCAGCATTGCATCACATAATTTGCATACTAAACTGTGTTTGGTCCATTTCTTCCTGCATCTATTTAACGGTTAATAGTCACCTTCACACTGTGAACACATTCTGTGTTGATACTCATGCATAACTGACAAACAAGAACTGACAACAAAAAGGTGACTCTGATGTCACATTTCATTTACATAGAACTACTCTCCATTGAGGTCACAGGTCTTTTTTAAGGTACATGATAAATTGTGAAACAATTCCCTAAATAATAACTGAAATTTATATACAGTGACAAGATGAGTCAATCATTTAAATGGCCAATCAAATTAAGGTATTAATAAAAAATTAAAAAATTAAAATGCACAACAGTAAGATCCAGTTATGCAAACCACTCAACCACATTCATTTTCATCACATTACCCTTATCAAAAAGAAGTATACTTCAAGTTTATTAAGTATACTTAAGTAGAGTTCAAGTATATTTTAAGTATACTTTATGTAGTAAGTATACAAATATCAGTGTACTAGTAGTATACTTTTAAGTGTACTATTTCAATACTCCCTGGGACTAAATTGGCCCATTTTCTAGTATATGAAAGTATACTTTTAAGTATACTTTAAGTATAACAGTAGTAAACTTTGAGTACACAATTAGTTCACATCAATGTTTTCAGTTTGTACTGGAAGTATAGCGAACGTGAACTTATAGGTGTACTGATAGTTTACTAATTAAAATTTTGGATGCATTTTTAGTACATTTTGAAGCATAGTCTCAGTAAACTACTAGTTTAGTAGTCTTATACTGCAAGTATACTTGTAAGTTTTCTTTAAGTGAACTTTACATCATACTTAAAGTATACTACTTTGTCCCTATTTAGGTATTCATTTGTATATATTTTCTTATATGAATATCTGAACATACAAAACATCAAAAGAAATAACACTTTTTCTAAGTATAAGTCAAGTATACTTAAATGTCATTTTAAGTATATTTCTGAGAAGTATATAAAGCACCTTTCTGAGAAGTACATTAAAAGTAGACTGAAAGTACACTTAAGCAATGTTTTTTTCCTGTTAATTCATAAAAGTGTGATATCTGTACCACTGCCTAAATCTCTCATTGTAGTGTCTTACATTATAAACAAACGTATAAAACCAAACACACTTGTGAGCAATATTTAAACAATCTCACAATGATTACAGTCACCAACGTCTAATCTCAGCAGATCTCAGCTTCCATTGGCTTAACCAATGTATTTTAGCACGTTGTTACAAAAGACAATAAAAATCTAGCATTAGAGTACAAAGAGTCCAACTTAAGCAATGCTGATCACAACAATGGTGGTCTGACTATTTTTCAACATTAATAGCGGATGCAAACGATTCACAAATCAACTATTTTTTACATTGATTCAATGGTTGCTTTCATGTTAAAACTTATTTCAACTTAATTTAATAAGTTGAAACAGAAAATACTGTAAAATCAAATGAACGTAAATAAAGCAATTCAACCCTAGGCAAGATTTAAATTTGTGTGTTGAAATGACTTGTGCTTTTAAGCTGAAATAACTTAAAATTTTAAGGCAGCCACAAAACTTAAGTTCCTAAATTGAAATGGGTAAAAAAAATTTTTACAGTGTATGCTTTCCTATATTTTACTTTAAAAGTAATATACTAATAGCACACTTGAATAAACTTTTTCGCAAGGGTAGGCATAAGATTTAGAATGATTTTGTACATATTGCAAATTATTTTTTTTATTATTTATTAATATATTTTTTTTAGCATTTTGATTTTCTTAAAATTTCCAAATAGCCTTTCAGTACAACCACTCAGCGGAATCAAATTTTGTTTATTATAATGTATCTATTTATTCATATATTGTTTTTCCTGGAGAGAGGGGATTATGCCCTCTAACAAGCTCAGTTTTTAGACCTCAGTACTTCTAAAATCTGTACCGCCATGCACCAAACCAAAACATAAAACCTAGACTTCCCTAAAACTTGAACAATATTCTTTTGCTGCCTTGCGAGCAGCTTTTTCCCTTCAGGAAATACAAATCTTGTCTTCAGTGTTTTGTTACAGTGCATGGATATACATTTATATTCATCGGCCTAAAGTGAAACAGACATATACGTCAAGGATGCAAATAACCGACAACATCTTCAGGTAAATGAAACGCCTCGCGAAAACAAAAGCAATTCACTGCACAGGTTTAGAAATTCTCCACAAATAGAGCTCATGCATGTTCATGAGCGCTATCAGAGTAAGTTAATATCGTATGCTCGGCAGATGCCACATCAGATCAGAATGAGCTAGACAACAGCACCGCAGAGCAGATATCTGCTCGTGTGCCAGTGTGCTACCGCCAATCAATACATCTCATTCCGGTCACTGCCACCACAGCTCAGACACTTCAATAAGGCTGTTCCTCAGGTATGAACCATCTGGCAGAATTAGTTCAGCTTATGTAACACAGGTCCCTTTTTTCATTCTCTTTCTTCTTGTTTTGTTTTGTTCTGTGCAATGCAACAGTGCTTCCCTGAGGAACAGGTCTGAATTGACTGCATGTATACAGCCAAACCAAGGTTAAACGGATACAGAAAACTACTTTGGCTTGGCTGACTGCAATACAGTATTTCTTATTTGCCAGCAGCCCTCAATGTAGCAAAGCATGCATAAGTGAAATATTGCTTCTTTCTCATCACTCACTTGTAGCTTCTGCGGGCAGGCTTGCATCATGAAGAAAAATATATTTTTACATTTTCTGAAGAATGGCGATGTTTGCCAGTGCAAAATTTGGTGTAATGATGCTTATAGGTGGGTACTTTTACATAGTTACTAAGGTATTTTGAGTGTTTTGTTTTTAGCATTTTACTATGCCCTATTTTGATTTGATTTTAGCATGTTGCTACATATGCTAAGATATTTTTTGCATGTTGCCATGTGGTTGCTAAAGTATCATGAAAGGCTTTTAGTTAGGTATTTTGACTGGCTTTTAGCATTTAATGATGGCTTTGTGGCATTTTGAGTTGATTTTAACATGTTGCTACATGTGCTAACCCTTAAAAAAAAGAAGTTTATTCTGTTTAAGTGTTTAAGTGTGCTAGTGTACTTATTTCAGTCTACTTTTTATGTACTTCTCAGAAATGTGCTTTTACTTATAAGAAATAAAGTTAAAATGACATTTTAGTATATTTGACTTAAACTTGGAAAAAGTCTCAATATATTTGAGCTATACTTGTGCTCTGAGGATCCGTGTTTTCATTGTTATACGCTAGGGGCGCTGTTACACATCTTCTGTACAAAAAGTGAAGAAGAAACTGAAACAACAGATGCTTCCACATGTAATCTAACACAATCATCAGACAGAAAACAGCATTAAAACCATAGATATGTAAAACTGTAATGTTATGGAATAAAATGTCGACCCATGAAGCGGTAATAATGACTGTCAGGCGCTGCCCACATTCAAGTGTTTACAAAAAAAGAATGCATGAAGCTAGAATAAAATGTTTTTGTTTACAAGCAGATACCCTGTTCTTTCTTTTATTGTTTTGTAACTTCAGACATTCATATAACAAAATATATACAAATTTATACCTAAATAGGGACATAGTAGTATACTTAAAGTATGATGTAAAGTTCACTTAAAGAAAACTTACAAGTATACTTGCAAAATAAAACTACTTAACTAGTAGTTTACTGAGACTATACTTCAAAGTGTACTAAAATGCATAAAAAAACATTTAATTAGTAAACTATCAGTATACATATAAGTTCACTTTTAGTATACTTGCAGTACAAACTATAAACATAGATGTAAACTGTTATAGTTAAAGTATACTTAAAAGTATACTTTTATATACTAGAAAGTGGGCCAATTTAGTCCCAAGGAGTATTGAAATAGTACCCTTAAAAGTATACTATTAGTACACTGATATTTGTATACTTGCTACATAAAGTATACTTACAAACATACTTGAACTTTACCTAAGTATACTTAATAAAATAGAATTGAAGTATACTTCTTTTTGGTAAGGGAAGGTGTTTTTTGCATGTCACTATGTGGCTGCTAAAGTATTTTAAATGGCTTTTAGATGTTTATAAGTTTGCTATAGTATTTTGACTGGCTACCCTGTTGAAAAAACAGCATATGCTGGTTAGGTAGGTTTAAGCTGGTCATGTGTACCATTTTAGGACCAGCACATGACCAGCTAAGGACCAGCATCAAAACCTACCTAACCAGCATATGCTGTTTTTTTTCAACAGGGTACATGTCACTATGCAGTTATTGAGGTGTGGTTGCGGTGTTTTGAGTCAATTTAAAAATTTTGCTACTTGTCATCCAAGATGTTCATGTCTTTCTTTCTTCAGACGTAAAGAAATTATGTTTTTAAGGTAAACATTTCAGGATTTCTCTCCATATAATGGATATGTATGGTGCCCCCAATTTTTAAAATGTGGTTTAAATGCAGTATCAAAGGGCTCTAAACAATCCCAACCGAGGAAGAAAGGTGTTATCAAGCGAAGTGATCGGTTATTTTTGAAACAAATTGACAATTGATATACATTTTAACCTCAAATGCTCGTCTTGTCTCGTCTCTGCGATGCACATGCATAGTTTGTGTAATCCGGGTCAATAAAGTTAGGGTATGTCGAAAAAATTCCCATCTCGTTTTCGTCTTCAACTTCAAAATCGTCCTAAAACTCTGTTTTGCCTTTTTTGTAAAGGGCGTTTGATCTTCTTTGTATGAGTTTTTCGACATACCCTATCTGTATTGACCTGGATCACACAGACTACGCATGTGCATTGCAGAGACAAGACAAGACAAGCATTTGAGGTTAAAAAGCATATAAATTGTCAATTTGTTTAGAAAATAACCGATCGTTTCACTAGATAAGACCCTTCTTTCTTGGCTGGTATTGTTTAGAGCCCTTTCAAGGTGCATTTAAAATGCATTTTGGAAGTTCAAACTTGGGGGCACCATATATGGGAAGAAATCCTGAAATGGTTTCCTCAAAAAAATTAATTTCTTTATGACTGAAGAAAGAAAGACATGAACATCTTGGATGACAAGGGGGTGAGTACATTATCTGTAAATTTTTGTTAAGTGAACTAATCCTTTAAGGCACTTTGGGCAGTTTTAAGCATGTTGCTGTGCAGTTGTGGATGTTTGCATGCTCACCTGTACAATGGGGTTAACAGAGTTTTGCTTGGGTTCAACCAGTGGCTGTTCTTGGCCCAGGTTAGAGGCCACAAAGCTGAAGCCGCGGAAGAGCTGGTGTGCATTAGCGCTGGGTGGAACACCGGGTGAGTCTGCAGACACACACAGATACAAACACATTTAGAAAGCCAACAAGGACACCGTCTCTCTATGAATGGAAACGCACAATTGATCCCATCTGAGCAGTATGAATTGACTGGGTGTACTATGCGGCAGGACCCGAGGGCTCTTGGTAAACAGGTTCTGCTGCTGCAGTTCACTCTAATTTGTTTTTGCACTCTCCCTATGCTTGCTGGGCACAGACTGTTATGTAAGAATAGTTTCCAGCTTGCTGTCTATCACATTGTCCGTGACACTTGAAAGCAAACACTTACAATGATTCTTCCATTAAAATAAAATAGCATATGAGTGTTATGTGTATAATCTGAAAATCAACTGCAATTTGCATCACCTGTCGGTGTGCGGGATGTAAACTCAGGATCAAAATGAAATGTGTCCTCCGGTCGGCCTACTGCTGGTTTGAAAGGAGGCTTGATTTCTCGTCTGTACAATTTCTGTTGACCAAAAACACACTGTTTAAGAAACACACATTGATCATAAGGGTTATACATGCTACAGAAAATAATAGATCACAACATAATAGAGTTTCCTGTGAATTCTGAGCAGTAATTTTTTGAGCAGTATAAAAAAGCACACTGTGCAGAACACTGTATTCCACAATGCATTGCAATTTGTGGGCCTGACTAATTAATTTCTGCTATTTTAAGTAATTTATAATGTGATTTTGAGAATCACTATGAATACAAGTGAGCTGTTTTTATTTCTGACATGATAGACAAAGATTAATTAAGACATGCAATGCATGTAATGAAGAAAGATTAAAAATATAATAGGGTCATGTGACCACAGTCTCAAACGCTTTATACCTACTGTGCACAAATCACACCAGGTACTAATTAAATAAAATGACAGCAGAGCCTCAACTCTTTTTCACGTCTTTATTTTATTCAAACTTCTGGAGTGATGTGCAATGATTGTTGGGTAAATTTTCCCTTCCACATCCCTTATTCCCTATGCTGTTTACAATGCATTTTGCAGAAAACATTACGCTATGCCTAGATAAAAAAGTTAGCCAAGACAAACTTTAAGTTGGCTTGAAAAAGCCTGATCAAAAAGTGTGAAAAGTTTTAAAAAGTTTTAAAAAGTTTTAGAAATTGTATGGCTTTCAGTCTAAAAAAGATTAAAGTTTCAAAGTAGTTTCAAAGCTTAAAGCTTGAATGTTTTGAAGGCAATACTGTATCTAACTTATTTAGCATGTACAGTGCCCTCCACTAATATTGGCACCCTTAAACCCGGCTCACACTACAGGAGTTTTAAAATCCTAACCGATTATGAAATCTGGTTGCAGCGCACACATAAGGAGAATCTTCGCAGCCCTAAATTCAAAACTGAGACAATTTCACTAAAGCAGAGCTCCTCTTTCTCCTTACTTTTGTGGTACGTTTTCGACACATTATACAGACAGTGTTACTACAAAAACTCAAGAAGCAGTTTCCTCCATCGAACGACCCGTGTTTTGCGGTCACGCATTGGCTGTTGTGAAAGCACATAGCGTCATCATCGCGATTTAAAATCTTAAATATCAAACATGTTTGATTTGATCGGGGCAGCCCCGATCTGTGTGCTAGCAGATCGGGAGGTGCAAGATTCGATCTTTGAACGCCTCACATTACGAGATAATCTGCGCCGAACATCGGGGCCGATCGAGGTGCTTGACAAGATTTTTGCTCCGATTCTCGGGAGGGGAAAATCGGGGCAAAATCAGGCTAAAACTCCTGTAGTGTGAGCCGGGCTTTAGTAAGTATGAGCAGCGCAATTTTATTCACGCTGGAAGGCAGCATGGAAACCATGGACCAAATTTTCACCTCAGATAGGGAACCAATCAAAGAACGGGGAGGGAGCAACAAGACGATGACGCCTTCTATGCGAAGCAGTTTGTTTATAACTATGGATCCAGCATGGCAGCAAGTTATCATTCGATGCAGCCGTTCACATGTCGTGCCTAAAAACGCGTGGAAAACGCTAGGCGCGTCGCTTTCTCCTTTCCAAACCGCTCTGTAGCTTGCGCATGGAAAACGTGAGCGCATCGCAACCGCGTCGCTTCCATTATGCGCGCACATACCGCGCGTCTACATTTGAAATAATGAACTTTAGCTCGCAAAAGACGCGACATGTGAACGACCCCTTAGATAGTGTTCTAAGTAGTTTAGAACGCAAGTTTATTTTGAAAAAAGAGCAACTTTTGGCGTTAAACCATCGCTCTGTATACGTCATCCGGTATGATTGAAACGATTGGCTATGAGCTACGCACAGGCGCATTTGATAGACATTCGTAGTGCCCAATAAACGGCTCTGGGCATTCGTAAACCACGCCTCAAATACGAGAAAATGAACATGTGGTTCCCAGACCACGAATCATGACGAAGTCATAACGTGGTCTGGCGTTAGCCAGGCTAGCAGATACAAGGACGATGATCCAAAACTAACATCAAAATCAACACAAAATTGTGTCACTGAGCACAGAATGAAGCCTCTACCATGGCCGTCCCAGTTCCCTGACCTGAACCCTGTATAGAAACGGAAGAGAAGAAGCACCAACATAAAGCTGGGAAGAGAGAGATTCTGGAGAATCTACAGAGATTCTGTTTGAAGGAATGGCCTCTGATCTCTGGTCAGATGTTCTCCAAACTCATTAGACATTGTTGGAGAAAACTCAGAGCTGTTATCTTGGGAAAAGGACGTTGCTATAATTGGATGCCAATAATAATGGCCAACGTGAACTAGAGAAAAACATTTATTTCATAATGAGATTTCACCTCTAGGTTCTAGGTTGTTTTACTTCAATGACAGGTTAGAATTTGGGGAATTTTTTTGAATGAAAGATCAAAAGGATAAATTACGCAGATTTCCCTGGTGAAAAAAACAGCTAAAACCAGCCTAGGCTGGTTGGCTGGTTTTAGCTGGTCAACCAGCCTGGGTTTAGCTGGTCATAGCTGGGAGGCAGGCTGGTTTTAGAGGGGTTTTGGCCATTTTTCCAGCCTGGTCTTAGCTGGTCAGGCTGGGAAACCACCAGCTAAAACCAGCCTGACCAGCCTGGCCAGGCTGGGAGACCAGCTAAAACCAGCCATTTCCAGCTTAAACCAGCTAAGACCAGCCAACCAGCCTAGGCTGGTTTTAGCTGTTTTTTTTCAGCAGGGTTATTTTCACATCCACCTTTGCTCATATTTAAGGGTGCCAATATTAGTGGAGGGCACTGTAGCTAGCATGATTAACCAGTTACTAGCATGTTGCTAGCATGTTTCTAACATGATTAGCATGATTAGAATGTTGCTAGCATGATGCTAGGATTACTAGCATGATTAGCAAGTTACTAGCATGATTAACATGTTGTTAACATGCTTCTAGCCTGACTTGCATGTTGTTACATTTCTAGCATGATTATCATGTTGTTAGCATGCTTCTAGAATGATTAGCAAGTTATCAGTATGTTACTAGCACGATTAGCATGTTGTTAGAATGTTTCTAACATGTTAGCATGAGTAGCCTGTTGTTAGCATGATTGGGAAGTTACCAGTGTGTTTCTAGCATTATTAGCATGTTGTTAACATGTTTCTAGCCTGATTAGCATGTCACTAACATGATTGTAGTTGCTAGGCTTAGATAGATAGATTGCATTACATAGTATTAAGCACAAAGTTCTAAGAACTCACATTCCAGTCTATTGTTGCAAAAAATATGTGCCGCTTGATTTCTTCCACTCCATCAGGCCCTGCTCCTGCAAAACAACCGGAGGACAAACATTCAGTCAGTTAACAGGTTGCACAGACATATATATTTTTTTATTCTGGATGGGATAAAATGCCTCAAAACAAACATCTCTTAAAACCCATCTGTCACAAAAAACTATTTAAAGGATACGATTCCCCTGAAACATAGGCCTGTCTGTGAGTCAGACAAGTGTTGAAAGCACTCTGCTACAATCCTCCACAGCTCTGATTTCTGTAGCTAACCTTTTAAACCCATAACAAATAGGAATCTGAAAGTGCTGTGCTATAGTGCACAACTAAGTGGTCAAAGTTTGATTGCTTAGCGTAACCTATTTAGCCCCTGTTAACATCTGGCTGCAAAAAGCATCTTCAACTTTTGCATCATGTTTGTTTATGTATTAAAATATGTGACATATGCAGAATGTAATCAATAAAAAGCATGTAAATGCATTAAATTGCATTATTATGGCTCTGACCAAAGTGCACATGTGCTCAGACACACAAAAAATCTGCGTATTGTTCACACAATTTCAAGAATAAACTCTGTGACATTATTTTATGGGGGTGCTAGAGGGCAGTGTTAACTTTCACAGCAAATTGTGATTTAGTCTTAGTCATAGTCTTCTGACTAAAATGCCATTTATTTTTAGTCATATTTTTTTAGTCATCTGAATTGTTTTTAGTTTTAGTCTAGCTTTAGTCGACTAAATCTACAGTATATTTAGTTGGCTAAAATCTACCGGGTTTAGTTACAGTGTAATGCATTTATTACGCATTACCAAACTCATTGTACAGGTTTGATATTAAGGTTTTATCGTGATAGACACAGACTGAACTGCTGTGCAAACAGGCCTTTATATTGAAATTAAATGAAAACACTTCTCATAAAGAAACAAGAACATGGTCATCTTTTCAATGAAATACCAATGGTTATATAGGTTAATTAAGCATTCTTTATAACAACTTGTTTACCACATTCTTCATTCTTTCAAACAGACATTATATATATATATATATAAATAAATTTACATTACTCTGTATTAAGGCTACTAAAGTGATTCAGTCAAGAGCAGTGAGTGATTTTCTGTCTTTCTTTTGTTGCTTGATTAACATTAATGCCACAGACAATAGGAACTTAATTATGCTGCTGTCCCTTTAAAACCAAATGTACAGATCCAATGTACTGATACACATCCGATATTCTCCCAACTGTTTACGTTCACACAAGACGTAATCGAGTGAATACTCATCAAAACTGACGCGAAAGAGTACTTGTACACTGTGAGAGGCGCTGCTTTATGAGACGGGCAGCAAATATATGCTATCTTATGTCCCGCCGGATAGATCAATAGGCTATGATACAGTTCAAATGTACACATCTAATCTATTAACCATGCAGTAGATTCATTCTGAATGAAAAATAAGGAAATTGGCGAAACAGCTTTGGTAAACACTTCGATGTGTATTTGTGTTTGTGCTCGAGAGAGCTTCAAAGGCTTCTATTTACACCATGTTTTTCCAGCATAGAGCAATGTAGGCATTGACATTTCTGTTGATTTCTTAAAAGTAATGTCTTGAAAAATCAGAGGCGTTTAAGTTCAAGTGTCCCCTCATCGCTCAAAATGGCAGAGTTGCGCAATCCATACTATATGTGTAGAAAGATTCAAATAATGGATTCAATGTGCAGTGTAGAAAGATTAATTGATTATAACGAACCTTTGTGGGATCGCAATGTTGTGATGTTCATCACGGCGTCGAATAACCTTCCAATATGTCTGTTTTGCATTTGACGTAAGTGGACAGTGGCCAGTGATACACCTAATGTATGCAAATTCATTTTTTGTGTTGTGGGGTAAACGAATAATGACGGCAAAAATAACTACATTTTTTTAGTGAATAATCCGAATGAATTTAATTATTGAATTTTAAACTGAAGTGAAGAGGTTTTCTTGTGTCATGCAAATAAATCCTCACTCTGATTATTAGAAATAATCACACTGTTGGTGCACATGTAAATGTTGAGGAAAGTTACTTTTGAAAGTAATGCATTACTTTACATGGATTATTGTGTGCAATTAGGTCTAGCAACACATTGCAGTTATGTTAAAGGTAAAGTGTGTAATTTCTGTAGCACCAAGCCGAATTGTAAAATTAATGGAGCTCATTTATGAAACACGAGCAGAACGAATTTCTGTGTAAATTTATAATATTCACATTGAAAAACCAGCCCAGGCTTATTGGAAATCTGTGACTCTGCTTGCATTTCTGCAAAACCTGATACATAAATCGAATCTGTAAAGGGTCTACTTGTTTTTGTATACACGCATAATAACAACAAAACTTTGTGCTTTTGTAAAATAAAGAAAACAAACGCGGTGCGCTGTCTGCCGCCTTGGTCTCTGTGATCTATATTTAGAAACGTGTCACTAAAATGAACTGCAACTTAGTGAATACTCGACACAAAGACATGTTCTGTAATAAAGTAATCCATATGAAACCAACGCAATGTCCAGTCTTTCCCGTCTGACTTCATCATCTCTAATTAGATCACGCCCACGGGCTACTTTTCTTTTGATATTACAATAGTCTACGTGAGATGTGCGGCAAGTAAACAAAAAGTAATGGAAAGTAATGCATTACGTTACTTTTGCGCAAGCTCAATAAAACAAACAATGTGCCAAAGATGTAGGCTAGGGGGTAGATGTGGGTGCAGATGTTAATAAATTAATATTTAGGCTATGAGAAAATAATAACTTGTATTTATCACGCAGGTTGCCGAATTTATGCCTATACACAGAAGTAAGCCCTGTCTATAGGCTCTGCCCTGGTACGAGCTATTTGTCGAAAATTCAAGTAATTTATTCATTTTCTAGTCCTGAACGTAAAATCGGAAAATCAAGCATGGTTCTTGTTTTTTATTGTTTTGTTTAGTTTTTTTTTTTTTTTTAATGAAAAATTGAAAAATTTTCTTATTTTTCTGTTTTTAATATTGAATCCAAAAAAAAAAAAAAATAATTGGAATATAATCTGATACTCGGTCCGTGTACTTTTTCGTTCATTCATTATTCAATTTCGGAATGAAAGATGAAATTTAAAAAAGGGTGCAGCTTGGTTTTTTGTTTAAAAGAAAAAAAGCAGAAATGGCTGTATTTTGTTTTCCAAATGTATTGCTGTCATCAAATAATAGTAATAGAAAATTGGACACATTTCCGATCGTCTTTTTAATTTGTAATATTTATTTGTACATTTATTGTATTTCATTTGAATGATCCTATCTTTACCCGGAAGTAAATTACACCGTCGTGCGGGTATCAGTTATTATTGTCTAGTATCACTAAAAATACTACTAAGATCCATATTACTATCACACGAGCCAATGGCAATTAAATGCACGGATGCATAGTCAGATAATGAATGAAATACAACTGTTCACGAACAGAAGATTGTATTTGACTCATGCTGCATACACAATGACAATTATGCCTACTGTAAATACAGATTTACAACTAACGATTAGAGTTGTTTGCATAAAATGCACCGTGAACATTCACACGTTTGCCTAGCTGTGATAGGCTACAATTTATCTCCATTAATGCTATTTTCTCAATTCTGCGCATATATTTTCATTTACCTTACATCAATTGCTCGATCAATATTATCATCACATATTTTACATTTGTAACTGTAGGTACCACAAACAATTTAATATAGCTAAGTTTGTGTATTTTTACAGGTAGTAAAATACTGTGTGTGCTGCTTATAAACACCAGAGAGATAATGATTCATGAAAAAGATGGTCTTTACTCATCTCACTTGCACAAAATAAATGCAGTAATAGAAAGTACAGAAACGCACAAAATACACTGAAATACACTGAGAATTATATGCATTTAAAAATTTGGTGGGGTTGAAGTCATCCCCCCGGATCTTCTGCATCCACTCAGCCCATACGCATGCAGCGTCAACGGGGAATGCGACGAAAGGGTACAAAAATGCACACAACGATGAAGTGCTGAGTCTCCTCTCTTGAATCCTAAAAACACTCAATGTGAAAAAATATCTCTGTGGTAATGGAACTCGGTCGCTGTTGTCTCTCGCTCTCGCTGTCAGATCACCGGAAGTTTTCACCTGAAGTACTGGCCCATAGTGATGCGCCTTTTTTTTTTTTTTACAACCCGCGGGTCCCGCAATTATGAAATTATTTGGCCCGACCCAGCCCGCCCCGCACCACTGTCTATTTTTACAACCCGCCCCGCACCCGCGACCATTAAATAAACATACTATGCATTGTAATGCAAATGAAAACAGCTTTTTTTTAGCCCAAAAGTGCTTGGAAACATCGCCCTTTAAACTGGCAACAACATAGCCTACTGTACGATTATGAATATGAACCATAAATCAAATCATATTAATAACAAGATAATCAGTGATGTAACGTTAGTGGTGCCGGAAGAAAAGTGGGTATATAGGCCCTATGCTTCATTTATGAATATCGTTTTAAACTTTCTATTTGAACGCATTCGTTTACTTGGACTGAAAGGTTTACAGGTTCACTGGTTTAAGGAAGTTCTGATCATAAAAATCGGCTCCTTTTTATTTGTAAGGTATTGTTTTCGTTATTATGTACTACTGTTTAAAATGACTTCGGTGCGGAGACGCAGCGGGCGCACACGCATCAGGTGCAATAACCAAATACATTTCAAAGCAAGCCGGTGCCACAGTCCTGACTGCATCATTGCTGTCTTTATTGTGTGTTTTTAGCGAATATTTACATTAATTCACATATGACTGGATGTGGTTGACTGTCATGATTTTGGCTAATGCAGGAAAATGCGCATCAGAGGAGATTTAAATACGCATAGCACCAGGCCTGCAGAGCTGAATGTGCGCTCGCGCAACACAGTCTCACTCCCAAGTCGTCACATATTGACGTTTGGCCAGGACCCTTTGGCGTCGCATTTTGACGCACAGGGTACCCCTTCAGCGTCATTTTTGGACGTGCAGGGTCCTCCACTACTTTAAATAAGAAACCCTTGGCGTCAATAAGCTGACGCGAAAGGCACTGTGAATTTTATCGTCATGATTAAATGATCTATTGGGTAATAATATTGCCATTATTGCATATGTATTGGGGTGTGATTGTTCAATGCAAACAGTCACAACAGACACATTTACGAGCACGTAACCCAACCCCTGCCCCTAAACCTAACCACTTGTCAATAACTTAATAACAATAACGAGAACTTGTCACTTCTCGGAGGCTGACCCGTTTTGGCCCTTTAAACAACATGTAATGAATCTGATCCATGATTTTGTCGTCACAGAGATATTTTTTCACATTGAGTGTTTTTAGGATTCAAGAGAGGAGACTCAGCACTTCATCGTTGTGTGCATTTTTGTACCCTTTCGTCGCATTCCCCGTTGACGCTGCATGCGTATGGGCTGAGTGGATGCAGAAGATCCGGGGGGATGACTTCAACAACATTTTTAAATGCATATAATTCTCAGTGTATTTCAGTGTATTTTGTGCGTTTCTGTAATTTCTATTACTGCATTTATTTTGTGCAAGTGAGATGAGTAAAGAGTAAGACCATCTTTTTCATGAATCATTATCTCTCTGGTGTTTATAAGCAGCACACACAGTAAAAATACACAAACTTAGCTATATTAAATTGTTTGTGGTACCTACAGTTACAAATGTAAAATATGTGATGATAATACTGATCGAGCAATTGATGTAAGGTAAATGAAAATATATGCGCAGAATTGAGAAAATAGCATTAATGGAGATAAATTGTAGCCTATCACAGCTAGGCAAACGTGTGAATGTTCACGGTGCATTTTATGCAAACAACTCTAATCGTAGTTGTAAATCTGTATTTACAGTAGGCATAATTGTCATTGCGTATGCAGCATGAGTCAGATACAATCGTGAACAGTTGTATTTCATTCATTATCTGACTATGCATCCGTGCATTTAATTGCCATTGGCTCGTGTGATAGTAATATGGATCTTAGTAGTATTTTTAGTGATACTAGACAATAATAATTGATACCCGCACGACGGTGTAATTTACTTCCGGGTAAAGATAGGATCAGTCAAATGAAATACAATAAATATACAAATAAATATTAGAAAATTAAAAAACGATCGGAAATGCGTCCAATTTTCTATTACTATTATTTGATGACAACAATACATTTGGAAAACAAAATACAGCCATTTCTGCTTTTTTTCTTTTAAACAAAAAACCAAGCTGCACCCTTTTTTAAATTTCATCTTTCATTCCGAAATTGAATAATGAATGAACGAAAAAGTACACGGACCATACTCTTTTTCCATGTTTCAGATCACCAGCACCAAAATCAAAAGTCAAAAGCCCTTTTTCTCCATTTTCTCTAGTCATGTTGCACCGATTGTATTAATTTATTTATTTACATTTTCCATTTCTACAGCATAGATAGGAAGGTAGATCTGTTCTAAAGGTGTATATATTATTACAAAAAATATTTTCTCTCTGAACAGAATGAATAGGATTTTTCTTTCAGTAAACCTACTGTTGCGCTCCAGCGCACAGCACTATTCCACCTCATTAACTATTCCATTTTCATTTTACCACCCAAACTATGTTAGTGGTCATACACGAGTGAGTCAGGACCTGGCTGGCATGTATACAACTAATCTGAGACAGAAGAATATTAAGCCACAGTCAACACAAGGTCTCGATGGCATTTATCTCTGCCTTATAAATTATGGATAAAATGATTCACCCAGCTAAATTCAATCTCAGCTTTGACAAACATTCAGTAGCAGCGTCTGGAAGTCTGACTGCAGTCATTCACACAGGAAATCATCTCTGACTAAAATGAGATTCATGCCCACTGCTGCTGTCGTAAGAACAATGTACAATTGCTTTATACTACGTTCAACTAAAAGAGGTATCACTGTGACCATCTCATACATTTATTGTGCTAAGCATTTCATATTGTTTATACTCCTACAGAAATAAACAGCTTAAACCAGTGATTTGCTGGGCTTTGATGGCCCCTGGGCATTTTAAATGTGTTATTTTATGTTGTTGTTTTTTTCTTCTAAATACATTTATGCAGTTCAAAATAAGGCTTTAGGTGAGGCATAACTAATAAAATAAATATTTTACCTCATATGCTATATGAAATATTTTCAAAATTTGTTAGTTTTTCCTTCATAAAAACACACAACATTTTCTTGAGAAAACCCAAGGAACCAAAATACCCAGGTGGAATTGAAATTAGACCCACAATCGTTAAATTATTTATGATTCCAATTCTTACAGTCACAAAAATACAAAGATTTGAAGGTGTTCATTTCAAAGTCAGTCAGAGGTCATCATCATTTATCTCAGTTGGACAATAAATGCAAACACCAAGCTAGTATGTTTTCTAGATCACTAGCAGAGCCTTTTTAGAGTGCTAAAGGTCTGAGCTTATTAAAATGCATCAAGATAACTTTGTGTTTGTCAGAAGATCTGCTTATTAGCACTTGTAGACAAACACTAAATGACTCCAACCAGTGGGAGGAAAAGAAAAACAAAAGAAAATTGTGAGTGAAGAACACAAATAGTAGGATTTTCATGAAAGTTTTTTCACTCTTTGCATGAATCGTACATGTTTTGTTCTAGATCATACTGACCATTAAAGGAGAAGTTCACTTCCAGAACAAAAATTTACAGATCATTTATCCACACCCGCGTCTATCAATATGTTTATGTCGTAAAAAAAAATTATGCGTTCTGAGGAAAACATTTCAGGATTTCTCTCCATATAGTGGACTTCAATGATGCCCCGAGTTTGAACTCCCAAAATTCAGTTTAAATGCAGCTTCAAAGGGATCTAAATGATCCCAGTTGAGGAAGAAGGGTCTTATCCAGTGAAACAATCTGTTATTTTCTAAAAAAAAAAAACATTTTATAAACTTTTTGACCTCAAATGCTCATCTTGTCTAGTTTTGCATGTACTCTCTGCAGTCCTGTTAAAGACAGTCAAAAAACTCCCATCTCATGTTCTTCTCCAACTTCAAAATCGTTGTATATCACTGTTTTATCTTTTTTTGATCTTCTTTGCATGTTCACTTTGTAAAACCTGGGTCGTACTTCTGCCGCGATCGGGCCTGTTTTAGGCTTCTCCTTATTATTTTATTTTAGACATCCATCAATTACGGTGAAGAAAATAATGCTGCGCTTGTCACGATGCAGGCAGGAACACACGAACAACGACGTAAATAAAAGACGTATATTTAATAAATCCAACGGAATACAGGCAGACACAGGAACACCAGGGGAAAACATCCATATAACATTAAAGACCGACAAGAGTACTTGGAAAACACACACCTTAAATAGACAGACTAATTACAAACACAGGTGCAGACAATAAGGGAGAAACCAAAAACACTCAGAACTGCGGGGGAAAATGGGAAAAACCAACAAGAAAGTCCGGGGGTGTGACATTACCTCCCCCTCCCGGAAGGCACGTCCTCGTGCCGACAAACAGACAAAAGGAAACAGTACAAAGTCTTAGGAGGGGGCTTAGGTGGAGGACGGACTCCCGGGAGGAGGACACAAGATGGAGTCCAGGGTGGTGACGGAGGGAGGAGCCAAGGAGGTGACAGGAAGGGGCTGGAGCAGGAGGAGCCAGGGGGGACCCAGAACTCAGCCATGATGGAGTTCCAAGGTGGAGCCGATGGAGGGAGGAGCCATGGTGGAGGAGAGGCTGACGACTCCATGGGGCCGACCGACGGAGGCGGAGCAGGTGGTGGGAGAGCCCGATGCGGAGACGGAAAGCCGAAGATCTTGGGTGACACCGCGGATCCGGAGGGCCAAGGCGGAACCCAAGGCTCTGGTGACCAAGGCGGAGATGGAGATCTGGAGGTCCGCGGCGGAGCCGGAGCGACAGAGGGCTGAGGCTGTGCCCGCGGGAGGGAGGAGGTCCAACGAGCCGGTGGGACGGAGCGACGAGGCACAGCCGGAGGAGTATAGTCCAGAGGCGAAGGTGGGGCGACGACTGACCAGGGCGGAGCCGGAGGGACGATGGAGTCCGGTGGAGCTGGTGGACCGACGGGCGACAGCGGAGACGAGGGAGCAGAGAGCCGGGGTGGAGCCGCAGGGTCGGAGGGCCGAGGCGGAGTCCAGGACTCTGAGGCTGGAGGTGATGGTGAGGGATCCTCCAGCCATGACACCGATGGAGATTGGCAGACCCGCGGCGAACCCACCGCACAGATGGTGGGCTGGGGACAGACAGCAGACAACGGGGATTCATGAAGGCTGGGCGGAACCAGCGGTGACTCTGGACGGCTGGGCGGAACCAGCGGAGATTCAGGCTTAGGCAGAAGAGGGAGGGTGGGAGGGAAATCCAGGCAGATGGGTATTTCCGTGAAACAGTCAATTAAGTCCCCAGAGTGCTCTTGCTCACCCCCAGTGGTGGTGCAGTGGACGGGACTCTCTACAGCCCTTTCTTGCTCCACGAAGCACTCCACCGTCGCGGATGTAATGGCCGGCTCACGCACCTGATCAGCAGTTTTGACCCCGTCGGCACTCCATACTGCTGTCGCTCCGGGCTCGGGCTTTCCGTCTGTGAAGGGCTCATAATCCGCGGGTCGGGGTGGCTGGCTGGGCTCTGGGTCCGGAGTGGCACTGGCGAGATGCTCCTTGGAACAGGCGGGGAACGCGGGTCTGTTTCTCGCCAGTGTCCACTCCACAAATGCAGCGAAATCCGCTCGAGGGCCATCCTCGGACGACGGCGCTCTGCACGACGCGTTGAGGCTAGCGTCATAGAACGTACAGAGCGCGTCCTCCGGGTAGCTGGTGGTGTTTGCTACAAGCTGGAACATGAATGTGTAACCCTCGAGCGGTAAATCCCCCTGCTTCAGCCGGAGGAGGATGAATTCAGGACAGAGGAGGGAATCCATGGGGGAAAACACTACGGAAACAAAAAGACTGAAAAACTGAATGATAAACAAAACGGGGTGGAATACGCAAAAAAAAAAAAAAACTGTTTCGGTCGGGGGAAAATGGGAAAAACCAACAAGAAAGTCCGGGGGTGTGACAGCGCTGGTGAAAACAACACAAGACTTCACTTTTGCTTTCACTTTCGAGACCGTCTCGGACGGAGTTTAGTGTCCTTCAGCACAGCTGAAAGAGATCCGCGTTCAAGCGCACGCAATAGGCTGAAACTTGCCACAAAGCACCGGCAAAAATCAATAACAATGAATGTGTCAGGGGGAAAGAGTAAGGACATATTTGAATTATTTATTAATAAAGTAGTGTATTCTGAGTCAGTGTCGCAAAGATCACATAATGAAAAAGTTTTTGTTTTCGATTTGTTTTATTTTTCTATAGATATATTTATCATGTCTGTGAGGCATGTATTTGCTGAGTTTCGGTTAATTTTTGTGAAGTGTTCCTGTTCAAGAACGAGACGGCAGAAAGCGCATCATGTTTGTTTTCTTTATTTTATAAAAGCACTGTTTGTAACATTTTGTTGAGTGCACACAAATAAAAGTACACCCTTTACAGTTCCAAATGATGTATTACTCTTACCTTTGTGAGCAAAAATTCTAAATTGCTTCCACTGAAAAAGTTCAAGTGATCGCACTGACACCTCCATGTCCTGCAAAGCGGCTTTAGCTTCCACTCTCTGCACAAACTATTGAATATGCGCCTAATAGCACACATTTATCTAGGTTTAATGTTTAAACTAACATTGTTTTATACTTGAACTGTTTTATATCTATAGGCTAGATTTTATTTTAGGCAAGTCGTTATGATTGGAGAAGGCAACAAAAAATGCTCTGAAGAACGTTTTTCTAAATTAACTTAATAAAAAACTAAACTAAATATAATCACTTTGCCATTACATACAAAACTGAACTGAAACAGTAGTATAAGTTGTTTTGGGAGAAGGGGAAAAAAAACAGCTTGGGTCGAACCTAGGCCAAAAATTCTGATAAACTGTCGGACAAGGTCACTAATCTTAGTTTATAGAGATCTCACATAAAGTTCCACTATAATCAATAAAGTTCTCTAAACTACACATTGAATCTTTTAGTTACATTGCGTCTGCAATAATAATGAGATTACTCACGAGCGTGCAAAACGGCTCTTAATAAAAAACGCTGCTTTCAGCGGTGAGTGAATTCTGACAAACTGTTTCTAATTGTTCGAAATCAACAGATATGTCTGTGATTGGCTACATTGCTCAATGCTGCAAAAACACGGTGGATAGTTTGCCAGATCTTCAATTGCTTTTGCTCTCGTTTGAGGGAATTTAGCACCCTAGATAAGACCCCTCTTTCTTGGCTGGGATTGTTTAGAGCCCTTTGAAGCACTGCATTTTGGAAGTTCAAACTCAGAGGCACTATAGTCCACTGTATGGAGAGAAATCCTGAAATGTTTTCCTCAAAAAACATAATTTCTTTACGACTGAAGAAAGAAAGACATAATCTGTAAATTTTTGCTCTGGAAGTGAACTTCTCCTTTAACACCGTGAACAACAAAAAAAGTATGCAGTGTTTTGTAGCCGTGTAGTAGCGGTAGGTCACTACTAATTGACATTACATTGGTTAATGTAAATAATATAAGAGGAGTGGTGAAGAGGATCTTAGTGAACAGCAGTTTCACAGAAAAATATAATTTTACCAAAAAAAAAAAACAATGAAAAAAGACAACGGACTTAACCAAAATCTATAAACAATCATACATAAATGTCTAAAATTATTTAGAAATTTAAAAAAATATATAAAGCTAAAATTTTAAGAAAGAAAGAAAGAATAAAAGTATGAAAGTATGATTAATGTCAGTTTTTCTACATTCAATGCCAATGTCTTTTATCAAAAATGGAGAGAATCATACAATTTCCTTGGGATAGTTATCACGGTAACTAGTACAATAAAAAATGGTATCCATACAACAATAATATAATACAGTACATTGATTTACACCAACAATACTCAATTCTCAGCCTTAGTCTCTTTATTGTAGCTTTTTTGATGCATTGTAGCAAAAGGCTAATGTAGCTCTTTAATGTAACAATTGCAGGTTATCACTTACACTTACAATCTTAGTTTACGTTTCAGACTATCAAACCATTAGGATGGTCTTATGAAGCAGAGATAGAAGGCATGTGAATTGAATATTTGTTGGTTTAAAACAGTGTTTGGTTAATGTACGGTAACCTACCTAATCTATTGGAAGGGTTTCTTTTGAAAAGAGCCCGCAGTAAACTCTGAACTTCTGGGCTGAGGAACTGCGGCATGCCAAGTTTTGCCCTGAGAAAAAAAAGAAAAAGAAACCATTAAATCGGTTATTTATTTCTGAAAATAAATGAGACTGTGACGCATAGCCACAAACATCACAAATCATCTTGACAGATCCATTTGTGAGGACAACTTCAGAATTACAAATCTTTAAACCAAGAAAAAAACAAAACAAAACACTATAGTCTGTCAGAAAATGCACAAATACAACAATAATTCTTACTTGAGAATAAGTGCCATTGTCTCTTTGCGGTCTTTGCCTTGAAATGGCAGGGATCCAGTCAGCATTTCAAACTAGAGACAGTAATAGAAGCATCAGGCTTTGCTCTAGCAAGTTTATTTACGGATGATACAATAAGAGAAGTGTGTATTCAGCATTGCTGCACAGTAAAAACGCATACTGTGAAACCAAATCTGTCTCAGCATGCTAACTCTTATGTAACACTTCTCTGTGAGTGAATTCATTTAAGGCTGGGTTATGCTGTGGATATTTAGAAGTGAGCTTGTTAAATGGGCTGTAGTTATAAAGAGAGATTTCACAACAATTCCACCAAACAACAACTCAAATGTATTTATACAGTGTATTTCTTTAACAACACACATTGTTTCAAAGTATTTTAAAGAAAAAACTTAGATAATGTTCAAGATATCTTAAGATCTTCATGCCTCTCATTGCATTTAGCAGATTAGAGCTGGGTGATAATGTAGTTTAAAATGATATACTTATATACTAAATCATTTGGATCTGCATCAATTGGTTCAACAGCCCTGCATTCACTGTCAAACTTTTAAAGTTTATTTGGTTAATATCTGTACCACAAAAAATCAGCCACTCAGGTTGACCTGATCCAAACTCAGTCATTTTGCTGAGCTAATTATGTTTTGTCCATCCAATGGCTCAAGGTTTGGCTGCTTAGCATGATCCAAAAAAACCCACATTGGTAGATTTGGTGGAGCATAAATTATACTTCACCTTAAACATTTTAACTAGAAATCTCCTCCTTTTAACTGTTCAACATTAGTCGCACGCTCTTTAAAGTCAGGTGTTGCATCCATCTGAGCTCTTTATATTTACAAGTGTGCACCCCTTCAAAAATTATTTGCTCCAATAATGGCTGAGTCAGTTGCTTCTGAGGAAATGAAAATTCTCAGAGGACAAACCCTCATCTAGAAGCAATTACCGACAACAGCTCAAGGCAATAATAAAAAGGTGTTTTTGCCTAAGCAGATCTTTTCAGAATTAATAGAGGAATCTGTGGCCCAGTGCAGCAGCAATAAGAGATCCGCTGATGCAATCTTGTGAGGAAGTGTCCAACAAATATCATTTTCAGACCCACTGCTGAGTGTTTACCAAAATATTGTTGTTAGTTACACAAAAGTTAAACAAGTCTTGCTGATGCTGTGCTCCATTCAAAGTCAGATATGGAATATTCCTACTAAACAAAAGTTGACCAGATTTCTGAATTGGAAACTTAAGACATTTATCATTTAAGTGTTCAAAATATCATTGACATCTTACTTGTTATCTTTGTATGTGTTATCTTTGTGTATTTGAACCCTTTCCAACAATTACAATATGATTTTGAGATCCATCTTTTCACATTGAGAACTACTGAGGGACTCATATGCAACTATTACAGAAGGTTCAAACGCTCACTGATGCTCCAGAAGAAACAGTGCATTAAGAAAGTGAAAACTTTTTGAAGTTGTAGATCAGGGCAAATGTAACTTACTTTGTCTTTTAGGAAACATGTAAGTATCGTCTGTAGCTTCTGAAGGGCAGTACTAAATGAAAACAATATGATATTTAGGCCAAATAAGAAAATATTTACACATCTTCATTCTGTTCAAAAGTTTTCACCCCCTGGCTCTTAATGCATCGTTTTTTCCTTCTGGAGCATCAGTGAGCGTTTGAACCTTCTGTAATAGTTGCATATGAGTCCCTCAGTTGTCCTCAGTATGAAAATATGGATCTCAAAATCATACAGTTATTGGTGGAAAGGGTTCAAATACACAAAAATGCTGAAAAACTAAATAATTTGTGGGACCTGAAGGATTTTTTCTGAAGAACAGCTGGCAGTTTAACTGTTCAGTACAAACCTGCATAACATGTATTTTGTATGATCCCTCTTATTTCGGTGTATGTAAACTGCAAGGTGTATGTAAACTTTTGACTTCAACTGTATATAAAGTGGTACCTTCAAATAAATATGATTATATGTTGTTTTTTGTGTTAATTTTGTACAAAAAAGAAAAAAAAAAGGGAAAAAAGGAAGTAATCTACAGTATATGTACCTGTTATACTGTGTTGACTTTTGCAATAAACAATTTTGTTTGTAATTATATCTGTTGTATCCATGCCTTTTGTAAAGGGGGCAAAAATCACCTTGTACCTTATTGGAAAAATATCACGGTATACTTTTTTAGTTATATCACCCAGCCGTTTGCATTTCTGCCTTCAAGTGGGGGAAAGTGCACTTCAGAAAGTAAAGTTTCTTTCTAAGTTGAAAGGAAAGCAGCATAGCAAGGCTAGTTAATAAATTAAAATATCTAAAGTATGAATGTGCTTAATAAATCTGCACCAAAATGGGCTGTGGGAACCCCACAGAGCAGCGGCCACATCATTCTTTAGCCCCAAGCTAGTGCTACACACGCTCATAACACTAAAACACTGCAGTGCTCACATGGCCCACTATGATGCTTCACTATCTGCAAGGACACTTACCATTAAGACGCCAAAGGACCACCAGTCAGCACTTTGAGTGTGACCTCGTCTATTGACCACCTCTGGGGCCATGTACTCGATGGTCCCGCAGAACGAGTATGCTCGTTTATCATTGTCGATTGCCTCTTTGCTCAGACCAAAATCTGAGAGCAGAGAAGATATTAAAGCATCGGTCGATGACAAACATTAAGAATTGGATCGTGTGGTGAAAGCAAATGAAACAAAAAGCATGCTTGCCTGTGATCTTTATGTGGCCTTCTTCATCAAGGAGAATGCTGGGAAGGGAAAGCAACAGTGAATTAGATTTCATTTCTATATTACGGTATAGAGAACAGCTACTGAATTAAAATGAGATTTTTGTTGTTTGAGAAATTTGTTCTTTGCAATAGTACAAACCTCTCTATATTAATAACATCTTAAAACGTTGAGTTTAGTTGTTTATATACACTACCAGTCAAAAGTGTTTGACTGTAATATTTGTAATTTTTCTTTAAGATTTGTAATTATTTCATTACAACTCAACTTTGTAAGAGTTGTAATGTTTTTAAAGAAGTCTCCTCTGCTCACCAAGCCTGCATTTATAGTAACATTTTGAAATATTGTAACTATTTAAAATAGCTGTTTTTTATTTGAATATATTTTAAAATGTATTCATGTGATCAAAGCTAAATTTTCAGCATCATTACTCCAGTCTTAAGAGTCACATGATCCTTCAGAAATCGTTCTGATATGCTGATTTGCTGAAACATTTATTATTACTAATATTTATTATAAATGTATTATTTATTATAAATTAAACTATTATCAATATTTAAAACAGTTGATTACATCATTTCAAGATTCTTTGAAATAAAATGCTTTTGTAATATTATACACTACACTCTTAAAAATAAAGGTTCTTTATTGGCATCAGTGGTTCTATAAAGAACCTTGCACATCAATGGAACCTTTGAAATGCAGTAAAGGTTCTTTATAGTAAAAAAAAAAGGTTCTTTGGATTTTTAAAATGTTCTTTAAAATGGTTCTTTTAAGAACTGTTCTCTAAAAGGTTCTTTAGGGAACCAAAAAGGGTTCTTCTATGGCATCACTGCAAAAACACCCTTTCGGAACCTTTATTTTTAAGAGTGTCTACCTTTCAAAATCTTGGAATCAGTATAAGAAATTATAGAAATTAACTTTTATTTAGCAAGGATGCTTTAAATTGATGAAAAGTGATGATAAAGACATTCATAATGTTACAAAAGATTTCTATTTCAGGTGAATGATGTTCTTCTGAACTTTCCAGTCATCAAAGAAACCTGAAAAACCTTCTACTCTGATGTTTTCTACTATGCATCTACTATGCAGTTTAAATATAATAATAATAAATCAGAATGAATTATTTCTGAAGGATCATGTGACTGGAGTAATCAGCTTTAAAATCACAGGAATGTATTATATTTTAAAATATATTCAAACACAAAACATTTATTTTAAATAGTAAAAATGTTTCTAAATTATAATGTTTTGCTGTACTTTGGATCAAATAAATGCAGGCTTGGTGCGCAGAAGAGTGTATGAAGAACAATGTCACAACTTGCCATATTAACCCAGTATTAAAGACTTATGGATTTATATTCAACAAAATAAATAATTATAATATAGAATTATTAAAAAATGATTTTTTTGTGTATGCATTCACTAAGTATGTCTTTTTTTATTTAATTTACAGGATTATCCATGAACAGACCTTAAAACATTATAAAATATAATTCATTTTTACAGTTACTATAAAACAGGATTTTGTTCATACCTACAGCTTAAATAAAATTACATAAAAATATAGTTAAATACCACAAATTAAGGTTTATCACAAGGTAAACGCTATACTTCCTTTAGAGCTCTCAGAAGTAGGTAGGGGTGACAAGATCCTATATGCCATTTGCCACCTATGACAGGTCTCAGAACAGCATGCCCTCAAGAGATATAGAGGCTCCCATCGAGACCTGCTCTCAGGCCACCTCCATTTTCACCTTCTCAGACGTGAGCCACAAGGAATAGCTCTTCTACCGTATGGAGTGTCCCTTTCATTATTTCCAGCAATGAATCTCCCTCAAGAGCCAATTCAGAGTGCAGGTGAGCTTGGTTTTGGCCCATTGTTTGAGTAGATATGAGAGAGACAAGCCATGAAAGAGCATTACTGTAAGTGGGAGCACAGGAAGGATTATATTACAGGGCTAGTAGTTGTTCATCGCAGCTCAACAATAGGATATTTTCCTGCTGGTCTAGGTCAGGAATGGTTCTTAAAGGATTAGTTCACTTCCAGAACAAAAATGTACAGATAATGTACCCCCTTGTCATCCAAGATGTTCATGTCTTTCTTTCTTCAGTCGTAAAAAATTATGTTTTTTGAGGAAAACGTTTTAGGATTTCTCTCCATATAATGGATATGTATGGTGCCCCCAAGTTTGAACTTCCAAAATGCAGTTTAAACGTAGTTTTAAAGGACTCTAAATGATCCCAGCCGAGGATGAAGGGTATTCGATTTAGCGAAATGATCGGTTATTTTCAATTTCTATACTTTTTAACCTCAAATGCTCGTCTTGTCTCATCTCTGTGATGCGAATGCGTAGTCTGTGTGATCCGGGGTCAATAAAGTTAGGGTATGTCGAAAAACTACCATTTCGTTTTCTTCCCCAACATCAAAATCATCCAGTATTTACAAAGTGAACATACAAAGAAGATCAAATGCCCTTTAAAAAAAGGTAAAACAGCGATGCAGGGCGATTTTGAAGTTAAAAACGAAAACAAGATGGGGGGTTTTCAACATACCCTAACTGTATTGACCCAGATCACACTACGCACATGCATCGCAGAGACGAGACAAGATGAGCATTTGAGGTTAAAAAGTATATAAATTGTCATTCTATTTAGAAAATAACCAATCGTTTAACTAGATAAGACCCTTCTTCCTCGCCTGGGATCGTTTAGAGCCCTTTGAAGCTGCCTTTAAAATGCATTTTGGAAATTCAAACTTGGGGGCACCATACATATCCATTATATGGAGAGAAATGTATTCCTCATAAATATTTATTTTCAACTGAAGAAAGACATGAACATCTTGGATGACAAGGGGGTGAGTACATTATCTGTACGTTTTTATTCGGGAAGTGAACTAATCCTTTAAGAATGACATTTAATAGTACTAGCCTACTCATGTGGTTGCCTTGTTTACTACAATAAATTCAACAATGGAAAAGCTTAATGATTAATTTAAAGGGATAGTTCACCCAAAAATGAAAATTTGATGTTTATCTGCTTACCCCCAGGGCATCCAAGATGTAGGTGACTTTGTTTCCTCAGAAAAACACAAAGATTTTTAACGAAAACCAGTGCAGTCTGCCAGCCATATCATGGACCGTGACATGTGAACGCGCTCTGGCGTAGAATACGCAAACGCCGTAAGGGGAAATCAGTGAAAAGTCCCGGATGAGTTTGCACAAGCAAATGTAATCTTTTAGCTTTAAATCGGTTTGAACAATCAGGATAAGCGCAAGTAATTACCATTTTGAATAGCCGCTATACCCACACTCTCTGTGCACTGTGTAAACAATGAGTGTTGTATACATGTGACAGATCGCTTCCGGCGTTTGCGTATTCTACGCCAGAGTGCGTTCACATGTCACGATCCGGATGACAAGCTCGTGCTCTGGGCTGCGTTCTCCGATAACATTGTCTCTTAGCGCGCTATGAAGACTCAAAAGGTACACCTTAACTACAGGTATACCTTTCCTATGTGTGTTCTCTGAACTAAACCTTAGAATGTTGCTTAAGGTAAACCTTCTTAAGTGCGACCTTAGCAGGTGCTGTCCATGGTGGAGGTGCTGAAAAGGTTGATATCGATGCCTCGATGATCGATTGTGCGCTCTTTCCTTCACAGCGGTATAGGTAAAGTATTGAGAAAACAATGTTTTTTTTTATAAAGATGCGTTTTAGAAATAGTACAAACTGCATTTATCGATGGAGAGAGGATGCGTACAATAGGGTTGCCACCCGTCCCTTAAAATACGGAATCGTCCCGTATTTGAGAATGAAATTGCGCGTCCCGTTTTGAATCAATACGGGACGGGTTTTGTCCCGTATTTTTTATCTTTTTTTTTTAAAGCAGCATCTCATGCAAATCATCCCACACGCATTTTATGAAGATGGCTCCTTTCCTACTTTTGATTGGGTAATACTTGATGTCATCGTTAGTTTGATTGGTTTTTTAACTGTCCAGTTAAAGGAGGGCGGGTCTTTTAAGCAGAGTCTGGCAATTCTACACCGGACGCGACAGTTGCCGCGCCGCAACAGCTACAGTCTATCTACACTGGACGCGACAAAGTGACCGTTGCAAATCATTTAAACTTTGTGTGAGCACGTCATAAATAGAATGCGGCAGCAAATTACTGTCAAGGATTTGCCGTGTCGAGCCGCACCGCCCAGTGTAGACAGCATAATAGGTTCTATTGTATTTTGTCGCGTCACGCCGCGCCGCTTGCAGTGTAAAAACGGCAGATACTTCTCCAGGTAACCCCCCGCGTCTTAAAGGGTTCGTTTGCAGGAGGATTTGTTTTCTGTCAAATGGTTGCCTTGGGATAGTAATTAAAAAAGCTAACAACCATTAGTGTATGGAAACTTTATTAATGAAAACACTTCCATACACTGGGTGTAGGCTATAACAACTTAAGTATTTTATGAGTAAAATTTTAAAGTAAAGTAAAAATTTAAATTTAATACTAAATCAGATTTTATATTAAATGTTCATATAAAATTTTCTGTGTAATTAAACTGCGATGTAAAAAAGCTTTTTGCGTGGTGGCCACTAGCGGTATGAACCGTCAGCAGCGATGAGGTATAGCTAAGAGTGCTCTATGACTTACAGAAGGTATACTTAACTAAGAAGGTTTCGGAAAACACGTATTAACGATAAGGTACTTCTTAAAGTACAACTTAAGAACGACATAGCGTTAAGGTGGTTTCGGAGAACGCAGCCCTGGATAGATGGACGTGGCTGTGTTTCAAAAGTAAAAACAATATATAAATACTGTTCAGTTTCTCACAAAAACCGATCGTTTCATGTCTTAGGACATCAATGTATCGTCACGAGCCGCAGGGTGTAATTTGGATTTGTCTGTGCATGTTTTTGTTTACTTTTAAAGGTTTGGTGCCCATCCACTCATATTATTTGGCTGGCAGACTGCACCGGTTTTCGTTAAAAATCTTTGTTTGTGTTCTGCTGAGGACACAAAGTCACCTACATCTTGGATGCCCTGGGGGTAAGCAGATAAACATCAAATTTTCATTTTTGGGTGAACTATCCCTTAAAGGACTCTCTCTCTGTTGATCAGCCAAAGTTTGTTTTTCTTGCTCTTTTTTTAGAATATCTCCAGGCCTACAAGTGTGCTAGATTATTTGATCCCTGTACACATTTCAGTCTAATGTGAAGGAATAAGCTATGACAAGCACTCTGGATCCAACAGAAGGACACAAAACAGATGCTGCTGCAACTGCACCAAAGAAACAGTAGCAGAGAAGCTCTCGGGACGGTTGCATCACCCAGTTTGAACCTCTGAATTATGACTGTAATTACATGAGAGTTTCACAGAGTTCTTTTGACTCTAATCCAGATGTGGATTATACTGTTGCTTGAAAATGCAGGACGTAAGCCCTCCTGAACATTACGTCCAATCCGAGGTCATGCTGAGGTTATCAACACAAGGTCATTCTTGTGGCCTTACAGGCACAAGGTCACTATCTAGGGCATGTAGGTTACAGTGTACATTAAAAAAAAAAAACATAATTGAATTTACTGATAAGACAAGGGGTTTGGTCTTACTTCTCTGGTTTAAGATCACGGTAGATGATGCCCAGACTATGAAGATGATCCAAAGCCAAGGCCAGCTCAGCCAAATAGAACTTCACATCTTCCTCAGTAAACATTACCTAGAAAGAAAAAAAAAATGTATATCATAAATAACTAATTTTCATTTAGCCAATGCTTTCACAGAAATACAAATCCCTTTAGGATTATGGATTTGAACAAGGCCCTAACCAGAACATTTTGTCATGTAACTCATCCCACACAGCCTGTGTTATGGACATTAATCATACCTCAAATCATACGGCTTGTTGAGGGGAGGTGTATTATTACTTTTCTTGGACATTAGGGTTATGATTTTCACCTGGAGAAAAATGATTTGCACAGAAGAAGGGGAGGCAAGCATTTACAAAATCTAGTTATTTATTTAACTAATGCTTTAACCTATAAGGTACAGTTAAACTTAATAGAAAACCAGCACTCTTGGGTTTTACCTGTGGATAAATGAGTCAACAAATCAACCTTGGCATGAAATGATAATGTCATAACATATTGAGGGTTATTTCTTAAAATAGCATTTTCAATAGGCTATGTTCTGAATTATAAATTAATATCTATACAGCAAGACTCTGTACCTGTAGTTTATAAAATCAAATGAGAATTATATTTACGGTAATGCACTTACAATAGCAGCCGGCTGTAAATAACCCAGCATATTTCTTTAATGCAGAACCTGGCCAATGACAGATCTTCAATAAAACTGCAGTAGCAGTGTGTTCTTATATTTGGAAGTCCAAAAATTGCTCTTTTGCAAGCTAATTTTAATCACCGGGAGATTTATTTAGACTTTGTAGAGAGCATCAGGGGACAGACAGTGCCATATTGAGGAGGGTAGATTGGCGTAACAAGTTCCAGCCAGGAGAACAGCAGCTGTTGCAGCCAGATGAGAGATTTGAGCACCAGCGGTAATTAATTTACGTCTCACTTCCCAAGCACGGTTCTGCAACGGAGAATCACGATTAAATCAAGTGCATGAATATCTCGGTAAAAGTGCTCCAGTTTCTTTTTAATTCACACTTTACAGAGACTGATTAGTCACTGGAAGTATGTGCAGGAGCTGCTCTTTATGGAAAGTGCAACTGTTGTTGGCCTACATACACTTTTGTCCAACGAAAAGCTCTCTAGAGTGAGAATCCCAGCTAGGAATTGTCATTGTTCTAAGAATGCTCTGAGAACATTATGCTATGTTCTGGTAATAGTTTCAGTGGCAAGCTTCATTGTAGTTTTCTAGAATATTCTCTTAAAACAAAATCTAAAAATGTTTATTGATAGCATTATTAGAACAACATCCTTTAACATATTAATAAAGATTTAAGCAGGAAGCTTTGACATTGGATGTAAACTCAAATGCTGCTCAAATGTTGGCTGAAAAAAAAAAAAAAAAAAAAAAACCCTTTGTTTGATGAAGCTTTGTCTTTATTAAAAACCCCAAAACATCACAAACACAAACATCAAGAATCAGTGTATGAATCTCAAAAATAGTGACATACTTCTTGCTGCAATGTATTCTGGGTGCAATCATACAAAACTCATCCAGGACTCCCAGAATGCACTGCAGCATTAAGGATGTCACCATTGTTGAGATTCATACACTGATTCTTGGTGTGTGTGGCTAAGCATTCATTAGCTTCATGTAATTGATAAGCAATGCGGTTAAAAAATTATAGACAGTAATACAGGCTATCTGATTAGAACACTGCTGGATCTTATGCTGTTGAAGCACATTACTACAGTCACAAATATGAAGTTAATAGCATAGACTTTAGAGTAGATCAGTTGGTCAGATCACTACATATTGATAACAACTTTGACATCAGCAAGTAACCAACATCATCTGATTTTTTTCTGTTGTTTTATTCATAAGAACCATAGTTTGTTATGACTAAAACAAAACATCCAAGAGATAAATTGCCCAACTAAGGAAACACTTATCACCACAATGGTGGCATCAACATCTAAACCTATGTTCATCTCAATAAGACCTTTTGTAAAAAAGTCAATCTGGTTTATAATAAGTGAAGCTGGTAATGTTGTTTTTGCAGTTATTTAATGACGCTGGAGCTTGACATCAGACAAAGGTTGGGTTTTCACTTTTAACCAGAATTTGACTTCTGAGCAATTTAAGTCCACATCTAGTGTGATGGGAAGCGTTATTAGAATTTTAGAGAATAGAATTTTAGAATTTTAGAGAATGTTATCCTAGAATATTCTAGGAACTAAAATAAAACTAAAAACATTTCCAGAACATGAAAAATTTCTAGCTGAGATGCCACTCACCTGTGATGTATATAGCTGTATATTACATATAGCTGCTGTAATGCTATTTGCTGTTTAAGCCCACTTTTTCAGTGGCGCTTTGGTTTCAGAATTATGTTTCCCATTAATTTTCCCATAGGGATTTAAAAAAATAAATAGATAAATAAAATAATGAAGAGTTATAAGCCATGAACAAAACCAGCCTGCTACGAGGTGAATCATAACATACAAAAACTTTGATTTAAAGCAAAAGGAACAAGACTGTACTCAACAACTTTGATGAAGAAAATACATAAATAAACAGTGTTGTCCAAAAGTTTGGGATCATTTTCAATCAATTTAAATAATTAAAAATGTAAATAAAAAATGATTCTTGATTTCCTGTGACTGACTGATCGTAGATGTGATTCAGTCACCTATTGCTGAGTGAAAATAAAATTACAACAGTTAATCAATCGAAAATTAAGAAAAAATTTTAATAATATACAAATAGCATGAGAGAGATTTATCTTTATTGTTGGACACTTGATGGTCAATTTGGATGTCTTGTTGGACAATTTCAAGACAAACTTTGCTGTCATCCATTTAAAACTGCTAAAAAATTATACCATTTTAAGATGAGTGATACTTATATGCCCCCTATTGCAATACACAACTGTTTTTTGAGATTTTTGAGATAAAAACAAATCTCTTTAATGTGTCACACCATAGTACATTATGTCACACTAAAGGACAGAACTTGTCATTGTTATTAAAGTATTTCTATTTAATTTTTAACATGTCAAAGGACAAATCAACAACATTTTCTGCATAAACATCATCGATTAATGTAATTATTGCATTTAAGAAAATTAAAAATGATCAAAAATAATAAATAAATACATAAATAAATCTTATTTAATTATTCAAAAAGCTTTTTAAAGTGCTGTCCTGTGGTGTGACATAATGTACTATTGTAAAGGACAAAAACGTAACACTGTTGTAGTGGTTCCAAAAAATGTAAAAACAAACAAAATGTTTAAACAATTCTGAGATTTACCATGTGCACATGTCATGGGCTTGACAGGGGGCTTCAGTAACATGATCATGAATGGGGTCCTTCAACTAATTAAAGTTTTTTCTGGAATTGGCCGATTTAAAATCAGGATATGGTGTCACACCAGAGGACAGTTAATTAATCATTGAAAAACGCCTGGGGAAGAGAAGTGAGTTCAACAATTCATCCCTGATACCATATAATCTTGTTATCCTAAAGCAAAGTGGCCTATATGATGTACAATGACACAAAGAGGTCCACAAGCAATTAATAAAGACAACTATCTCTAAGCAACCAGAATAAAGACAGAACGATGTGACTGATGAAGAGTGACGCGCACAATAAAGCCCAGACAGGTGCAGAAAACGGGTTGTTTAGCTGAGCGAATGAGCATGGCCAATGAGTCACATTAATCAATGTCTGAAGGAAACGTCTGCTCCAGAAAAGTGTGGGGCTGATACTGGGTTTAAAATCATTTTTTATGTGCTGGAGCTTAGGAGATTTTCAAACTGGGCAACAACTTGACTGGGAGAGTCCCACAGGAATAATGCGTGTAAACATGATCTAAACTGAATCTATAATGGTACATAACACAATTTGCATATCCTGAAGAAAATGTCGGCTTGTGCCATGTTGCTAGGGTATTCTAGGTAGCTATCAAGGAGTTCTGAGTGATTTCTATAGCAGTGATGAGCTATAATGACCCAGGTTAAAAGAGCCCACCCATAAATCTCTTTGATATTCAGAGCCATTTAGCCATTTTCTCATCTATAATGTGAAAATCAGTCTGATTGCTTTCTAAATTAATAGCACACCTATCCTCAATAGGCTGCATGATTTGAGGTATCATTCATCTGTAGCACAAGTTACACACCAAAGTTTAATACTGATGCTTATGGGTTTGTTTAAGTATGAGCAGTAGTAAAAAGGTGCTTGATTTAACAACTGCTCATTTCCATAAACAGCTCATACAATCAGCATGAGGCTGTTTAAAATAAAACAGCGGTTTTGTCATAGATAATGCAAATATAGAATTCTTTCTTGCTTTCAATCATAATTGCTTCTGTGCTTTGAACCTCCAGTGTACATGTTTGTAGCACAGGAACAGATGCCATCATTTTATAAGGTGTAAGAAAAACAGTACTTGGCCTAGATCAGTATAGCAACACGAGATGATGCCACATCTTTAAAGCCAAATATTATGCTTTTAAATAAACCTTGCCATCTCTCATCCGATTACCACGGCAACAAAGTTATTCTTGGTGGTTTGCTGCATGTGCTTTTTATAGATTTAAACCACTCACTCTGCGGTTAGAGAACTCTTTAACATCAGAGGCTGTAATTATGATAAGTGTGAAACCTAAGAAGGACTATAATATAGGACTCTAATATACTGGATAAAGTACAAACTCAATTTTTAAGCATAAAAATTATAGTTCCCTTCCGGGAACTCGGCTGCGTCAAACCACGCTCTGAATGTAGTCTGTAACCAATCAAATGATGGGAGTGACGTCACCGGTGTGGTGACGTAAGCAACCAGGAAGTATAAAGCACGTACGTTTCAAACCGGCGTCAGCTTTTGTCATTCAGCGAAGCGCTATATGTTGGTCTGTCTGTTGCATATTGCTGTTTTTCTGTGCCAGTTTGCAAAACTATTTTGAGCAATATGTCAACCAAGAAAGGGGGAAAGTTTGAATTTAGAACAGCGGTTGAGCAGCCACACAGACGGTGTGTTCCTCCCTGCCAACGTTTTATTGTTGGTGGGGATACACACAGTCTGTGTGTAGTCTGCTTGGGAGTGGAGCATGCACAGTCAGCTCTCGAGGGGGCTGGCTGCCCGCAGTGCGATCGTCTTCCACTGCGGGTGCTCCATTCTCGGAAGGCTCTCTTTGAGGAGGGAGCCTTCACCAGCGTTCCTCGCGGGTCTGGCCCCGCTTCCGCTGAGGCGCTCGTGGGGTTTGCAGCTCAATCTGTTAGAGGGAATGGAGACGGGTGAACCCCTATCTCCTTCCTCACCTAGCAGACCGCACTGCGGTTTCTTCCCTCCGGGATGAGGCATCAACACTTCTCTTATCTTCCTCCGAGGAGGTTGATGTAGAGAGTGTTGACGAACCACAACCGCTCCCTCGATCCCCGCTCTTGGAGGTGGTTACTCGTGCGGTGACCAAGCTTAACATCAGCTGGCCCGCCGAGCAAACATATGAGCCGCAGAAAAGCAAACTTGATGAACGCTTTCTGCGGACTAAAACACCACCTCCAAGACGGAGCCTTCTGTTTTTCCCAGATCTCCACAGTGAGCTGTCGAGATCATGGGAAAAACCTTTTTCCCATTGATCAAAAAAGCCCGTTTATTCACCCCCTCCTCTGTTTACTACAGTAATGTGGGAGGGGTGGATGAGTGTGGCTATAAGATGATGCCACGGGTTGAACAGACGCTCGCGAGCTATCTGTCACCCGATTTGGCATCATCGCTGAAGGCTCCGTCCTTACCCTCCAAGCCACTCAAAACAACTTCGGGCTTGTTGGGTAAGGGGTACACAGCAGCGGGTCAGGCTGGTGCATGCTTGCATATGATGTCCATCTTGCAGGCGTACCAGGCTGACCTGCTGAAGGAATTAGACGATGGTGAGGAGGTCAATGTTTCGGAGTTGCGCCGTACTGCAGATTTGGCTCTCCGTGCCACAAAGGAGACCGCCCGTGCTATTGGGCGGTCTATGGCAGCCCTTGTGGCCGCGGAGAGACATCTGTGGCTGACCCTGTCCGACATGAAAGAAAAGGACAGGGTCCTCCTCTTGTATTCAATTCGGCGCTCCGCTGCCACCTTTCAACAGGGTATTTCCTACTCTTGTAAGCCCCGAGCAGGTTCTGGTAATGGAACAGGAAGTAAATTCTCTTCTGAGGAAGGAGGCCATCGAAGGTGGTCCCTCCTCAACACAGAGAGTCCAGGTTCTACAGCCGGTACTTCATTGTTCCCAAGAAGGATGGAGGGCTGCGGCCCATTCTAGATCTCAGACAGTTGAACTGCTCAGTCAGAAAACTGAAGTTCAAGATGTTAACTGTCAGGCAGGTCGTGTCTCAAATCAGGTCCGAGGACTGGTTTGTCAAGATAGATCTGAAAGACGCGTACTTTCACGTCTCCATCCTTTCTCAACACAGGAAGTTTCTCAGGTTCGCTTTCAGGGGCGACGCTTACCAATACAGAATTCTTCCTTTCGGCCTAGCACTCTCACCCCGCACTTTTACGAAGTGTGTGGATGCTGCTCTGGCTCCTCTGTGACTCCAGGGCATCCGCATTCTCAACTACATAGACGACTGGCTGATTTTAGCCAGCTCGGAACAGTTAGCGGTTCAACATCGAGGTGTTGTTCTCGCTCACATGAAAGAGCTGGGGTTGAGACTCAACACCAAGAAAAGTGTGCTGTCTCCATTACAGAGAACCACTTATCTAGGTGTCGTATGGGATTCGACCACAATGCAGGCACATATGTCACCTGCTCGGATCGAGTCGATCCTTACTGCAGTAAATGCGGTCAAGCTAGGCCTGTCACTCACTGTCAAATAGTTCCAAGTACTGTTAGGTCTAATGGCAGCTGCATCCAACGTGATACCTTTTGGACTGCTGTACATGAGACTGCTACAGTGGTGGCTCAAAACCAAGGGGTTCTCCCCGAGGGGAAATCCATTCCGCAGGATCAAGGTCACGCAGCAATGCCTACGTGCCTTGGACATGTGGAAGAAACCACACGCTAGCGACAGATGCTTCCCTCACCGGTTGGGGAGCGGTCATGAGTGGCCGCTCGGCCTGCGGTCTGTGGAGTGGTCATCATCTCTCATGGCACATAAACTGTCTAGAGATGCTGGCTGTATTCAAGGCCCTAAAACACTTTATCTCAGACCTGAGAGACCGTCATGTGTTGGTCCGCACCGACAACACGGCGGTGGTGTATTACAACAATCACCAGGGGGGTATGCGTTCACGCCCCTTGTACAAGCTGGCGTACCATATCCTCCTGTGGTCACAGATAAAACTCCTCTCACTGAGTGCAGTTCATATCCCTGGACATCTCAATGTGGGAGCAGACGTCCTGTCGAGGCAGGGGCCGAGGCCCGGGGAATGGATGCTTCACCCAGATGTAGTGAAGCAGATATGGAGAGTGTTTGGCCAGGCTCAGGTGGACCTCGTTGCGACTCAAGAGACATCGCAATGTCCCCTCTGGTTCTCTCTAGTTCCTCCAGCTCCTCTCGGACTGGAAGCGATGGTACAGACGTGGTCGAGGCTACGTCTGTACGCCTTTCCCCCGATCGCTCTGCTCCCGGGAGTATGCCGGTATGGAGTCCGTCTACTGTTAGTAGCCCCATACTGGCCGGCCCGAGTATGGTTCTCGGACATAATCACCCTCCTCGTCGGCTCTCCGTGAATGATTCCCGTCAGGAGGGACCTCCTCTCCCAGGCCGGGGGCTCTATTATTCACCCCCGCCCGGAGATGTGGAAGCTATGGGTGTGGCCCCTGAGGGGGCACAACTCATAGATGATGGTCTCTCAACTGAGGTTGTTGAGACCATCCTTCAATCTAGAGCTCCCTCTACAAGGAAACTTTATGGCCTTAAGTGGAAGTTATTCACCTCGTAGTGTACAGAACGGCAATTAGACCCAGTTCACTGCCCAATTGGTACAGTACTGGAGTTCCTGCAGTCTCGCTTTTCCGCAGGGTTAGCCCACTCCACCTTGAAGGTGTACGTGGCGGCTTTATCAGCCTACCACGCCCCTCTTGGTGGCCTGTCAGTGGGTAAGAACCCCCTGGTCACACGTTTCCGGTGCACTCAGGTTGAGACCTCGAGTGAAACCGAGGGTCCCCATGTGGGATCTCGCTGTGGTACTCGAAGCTCTCTGTAGGCCTCCATTCAAGCCTATAGAGGAGATTTCGGACCGCCTTCTTACTATTAAGACGACGTTGCTGTTGGCTCTTACTTCTCTGAGGAGAGTAGGAGACCTTCAGGCCCTTTCTGTGGCCCCTTCTTATATTGACTTTGCGCCCGGTCTGGCCAAAGCCTTCCTCTACCCTAGAGCTGGGTATGTCCCGAAGGTCCCGATAGCAGTACCACAGCCGGTCACACTACAGGCCTTTTACCCTCCTCCATTCATGGAGAGCGACCATCGTAAGTATAATTGCATGTGTTCAGTGCGAGCACTGGACACATACGTCCACAGAGCTGCCTTGTGGCGTAAAACAGAGCAATTGTTGGTTTGTTATGGTCCCCCTAAGAGGGGGCACCCTGCAACAAAACCTACAATCAGTAGATGGATCGTGGATGCCATATCCACTGCTTATGAGTCCTCTGGCCTCCCATCGCCGATGGGAGTCAAGGCTCACTCTACTCGAGGCGTGGCTGCCTCTAAAGCTCTGCTGGCAGGTGTCCCTGTTCAGGACATCTGCAGTGCTACGGGTTGGTCCTCACCTTTAACATTTGTCAGGTTCTACGAGCTAGACCTGAGAGCCGCTCCAGGCTCCTCTGTCCTGGAGTGACAGATATTTTGTCCCTCGTGTGCCTGTGGGGCGAGGTATATTCTCTCCCTCTTGTTCTGGCGGTCCCCCAGACAGAGGTGTAATACTACTCGTGTCCTGGCAATTTCCCCAGGCGGAGACATTCCAGTGTCCTGGCAGGTTCACCAGGCACTACTTGTGTCCCTCTTGCTCTGGCTGTTTCCCAGACAGAGGTGTACTACCTTCTCCTCGTGTGCCTGAGGGCCAAGGTGGATTCTCTCCCTCCTGTTCTGGCGGTTCCCCAGACAGAGGTGTAATACCACTCGCGTCCTGGCAATTTCCCCAGGCGGAGACATTCCAGTGTCCTGGCAGGTTCACCAGGCACTACTTGTGTCCCTCTTGCTCTGGCTGTTTCCCAGACAGAGGTGTACTACCTTCTCCTCGTGTGCCTGAGGGCTGAGGTGGATTCTCTCCCTCCTGTTCTGGCAGTTCCCCAGACAGAGGCGTAATACCACTCTTGTCCTAGCAATTTCCCTAGGCAGAGACTTTATCCCTCCGTGTCCTGGCAATTTCCCCAGGCGGAGACTTCTCATGCTCTGGCATATTCACCAGGCACACCTCTTTCCACCTTGTCCTAGCAGACCCTAGGCAGGGATTTGGAATTCTGGGGGCGTGGACATCTCGTTCCCCAAAGCGTTGATGATGCAGCCGATTTCCCGGAAGGGAACGTCCCAGGTTACGTATGTAACCCTGGTTCCCTGAGGGAACGAGACGCTGCATCATGGACCATAATTCCCGCATTCCTGCCGCGTATCGCTTCATTCCTGGAAGCTGACACCGGTTTGAAATGCACGTGCTTTATACTTCCTGGTCGCTTACGTCACCGTGCCGGTGACGTCACTCCCGTCATTTGATTGGTTACAGACTACGTTCAGAGCGTGGTTCGCCAATGGCATTCCCCAAAGTGTTGGTGACGCAGCGTCTCGTTCCCTCAGGGAACCAGGGTTACATACGTAACCTGGGACATTTTTTTTTCAACATATATATGGGAGGTTGACAAATAGGCAGTAAAAATGCTTTTTTGTTGTTGTAAATGCAGAAAGAATAAATACATATATTATGTAGTGTGAGGTCTTATATAAAGGGTCACTAACTTTGACAGTTCATTGTTTTATTTTTTTACATTTTTACTAAACCTATGGTGTGACATAGCCAAAGTTAAGAAAACAAAAACTATAATAATATATACAAATAGCATGAGAGAGATTATCTTCATTGCTAGACACTTACTTTCATATAGTGTTATTTATTTAATATGAAATTAGAATTAACATAATTTTTCCCCCATGTCTTGTTGGACAATTTCAAGACAGACTTTGCTGTCATCTATTTAAAACTGCTAAAAAATTATACCATTTTAAGATACTTATATAGAGTGATACTTATATGCCCCCTATTGCAAAAAGATGTTTTGAGATAAAAACAAATCTGTGGTTCTTTTACGGTGTGTCACACCGTAGGACATTATGTCACACTAAAGGACAGAAAAGTATTTCTATTTAATTTTGAAAATGTCAAAGGACAAAAGTTTAATTTTAATATAAACAATATCAACAACATTTTCTGCAAAAAGATCAGAAAATAGTTTAATTAATGTAATTATTGCATTTAAGAACACTAAAAACGATCATTAAACAAAAAAAACACCAATTCACATCTCAACAAATAAGAATATGGTGAAATGCCAATCAGCTAATTCATTTAAAAAACCTGCAAAGATTTCCTGAGCCTTTAAAATGGTCTCTCAGTTTGGTTTATAGGCTACACAATCATAGGAAGACTGCTGATCTGACAGTTGTCCAGAAGACAATTATTGACACCCTTCACAAGGAGGGTAAGCCACAAACATTCATTGCCAAAGAAGCTGGCTGTTCACAGAGTGCTGAATCCAAGCATGTTAACAGAAAGTTGAATCAAAGGAAAAAGCATGGAAGAAAAAGTTGCACAACTAACCGAAAGAACCGCAGCCTTGAGAGGCAAAAGTCACTGCACCCGTTTACCAAGCAATTTTAGAGCAGTTCATTCTTCCTTCTGCTGACCAGCTTTTTAAAGATGCTGATTTCATTTTCCAGCAGGATTTGGCACCTGCCCACACTGACAAAAGCACCAAAAGTTGGTTAAATGACCATGGTGATGGTGTGCTTGACTGGCCAACAAACTCACCAGACCTGAACCCCATAGAGAATCTATGGGTATTGTCAAGAGAAAAATGAGAAACAAGAGACCAGAAAAAGCAGATGAGCTGAAGGCCACTGTAAAAGAAACCTGTGCTTCCATACCACCCCAGCAGTGCCACAGACTGATCACCTCCATGCCACGCTGAACTGAGGCAGTAATGACAACAAAAGGAGCCCATATCAAGTATTGAGTACATATACAGTAAATAAACATACTTTCCAGAAGGCCAACAATTAACTAAAAATGTTTTTTTTTTAGACTTATGAAGTATTCTAATTTGTTGAGATTGTGAAATGGTTGGTTTTTGTTAAATGTGAGCCAAATCATCACAATTAAAAGAAGCAAAGACTTAAACTCCCACTTCAGACTACTTCAGTCTGTTTGCATTGAATTTATTTAACAGATGAGTTATTTAATTCACAATTTGAGTTGAATTACTGAAATAAATGGACTTTTCAATGGCATTCTAATTTAGTGAGATGCACCTCTATGTATATATATATATATATGACCTTGGTTTCAGTCACTGAGAATACTTTCGGCACACAGGGGATCTATTACAAACTCTATACAACCGCTAGACACAAACTGTACTAATCAATGTAAAACAGATTATTTTCCCTTAATCGTTACCAGCATCTACACCGTGCTGCATTTCCCAACAATGGCATTGATCATTTTCCCCTGATGACCTCTGCTGCTATGATGTATGATGCGCAGCTCAGAAAGTACAGGCTTCCGCAAGCGTTGCTGTCAATAGATCAATAATCAGATTTGTTCCCCATGCGCGAAGGGAAACATCCTTAAGGGAAGTTTTTATTGAATTCGGAAAATAAGAAAGTGATGTGATCAAGAAAATCAAACACTCCATTAAGGAAAATTATAGTACAGTGAGTGCTAAGAGGGACCAATTACACCATCCATCAGAGAATAGATGCCAGACATGCCTTTAATTACCAAGGCATTCAAACCAAATAATGTCTCCATTACGGTTCAATCTGCACATGTGGATGTACCTCCATTGCAGGTGGATATTTTGGTAATTACTAAATGATCAAATGCTTGCAACCTATTACTAAGCAATTGCAATAGCAACTGTATGAGTGGACACAAATATACTAGTATTATAACTGTCAACTCATTTACTCACTTATCTTAAACACATAAGCTCCAATAGTACAAAAGGGACATTTAGAAGAATCTTCACTGTGATCATTACATAAAATAAATCTTGTCAGTCTCCAAAAAGTGCATCATAAAAGTAGGGCTGTCTCCGACTATGAATTTTCATAGTCGAATCAGAATTTTCGAATCTTTCTATAGTCGACCGATAGTCGAATCATCTAGGCCTATGTGCGTGTGTGAATGGGTTGGGAGGGGCACGACACTATAGTCAGCAGGAGGGTAAAACTATTTTTATTTTATTTTATAAGCGACCAAAACTGCCTGCCAACTGACAGACAAACTTATTTAGGTTTAAATAAAAACACAGAACGCGTCTTTTAGTTCTAAAAGCGCGAGGCGCACAGCACTGCCTTTTTTGGTGACTTTTAATGAAAGAACAGTGTGCTGCGGTTTTTTTATGTTGCTAAGCAACGACCAAAACAGCTGTCCTGTCAGTCAATTCAAAGGATTATAGCGCGAGCGCTCTAAAATCTTAGTTTTTTGCTGTTAACTAAACTGTCATATTAGCAGTAACCCTAAATAATACAGCTCCGTGTTACCCACGATAGACACCAAAGGTTTCTCCTCCATTTCTTGGAGTCTCTGGACTTTTTAAGCAACGGTAAACTTTCGCCATCACAACAGAAGGCCCGCCTCTCCATTCATTCGATTGGACAATGGAAAAGAACACGAATGACGTTGGGCGTTTTTTCCGCTCAGAGTTGATTTTTTTTTCAATTTCAGGCGCTCAGAGCGCTCCTGCAAAACGCGAGGCGCAGCAGGCGGCGAAAACGCGAGGCGCCGGGGGCGCATAAACAGCGTGCAGAACGCTCACTGCCAACAGAAAACCATTCAAAAGAGGCGTTCGGTGTGATCGCCGCCATCCCTGCCGTCAAGATGGTCCTCATCTCGTCATGCATCAGGGAAAGTGAAAATTAAATTAGTCACAGGGGTGGTTGGATTTATTCACAAACACGTTAAACATATTTATTGAACGCTTCTTTCTTTTCACTTTTGTTTTTACTGCATTATCATAATCAAAGGCTGTATATAACTTAATATAACCGTACAAAACCAGTAGTTCTGTGTGCAATTAGACATTGAGCACCCCCATATTGGCAAAATGGTATGATGCTCGTTTCACCCGCGAAGATTCGACTGTGAGATCGGTGGTCGAATCAGGCTCCGCATATCGATGCATCGAATCTTCGACTATTCGGGGACAGCCCTACATAAAAGTATTATTAAAAAAGTATATTTGACTTGTGTGCTCTGAAATCTGCCTTTTCACATATTCAGATTTAGCATGTTGCATTTGTTTAGGAGGAATGTGAAGTGAAGCCAAGTTTGGTAACCCATATTGTAATGAGTGAACATTTTCACTTTTGGAGCTTGAAAACATCGCTTCTCATTCACTTTCACTGGAAAAGTGCAGCAACAACATTTTTAAAAACACCTCCTTTTGTGTTACACAGAGAAAATAAAGTATTTAGGGTTTAGAACAACACAAATTATATAATAAAGATGATTTTTAACTCAATTATTCCTTTTAGAAGCTTTTACACCCAAACAAGCATACCGTGTTGCCTGTTTAGCAACAGTTTAGCAGCAGAATTATTTAGTTGACTTGAGCTATTTTATAAAAACTGACCTCTTTGGAAAGACGTGTGAAAAGATCTCCCCCTCTGAGAAAGTCCAATATAAGGTATAGCTTTCCTTCTGTCTGAAAGGCTGAGGGGAAAAGCAACAGAGGTGACATTTAAGCAGTATTTCTGTAAAAAATCTGTAAAAACCTGAAACTGTAGTTTGCTCAGTTACTCAATTTAAATGCTACAATCAAGCTACTGGCTCTCTTTTTAAATAAATAATGATCCCATTGTTATTATTATTATTTTTTCAATAATTTGACAAAAGACAAAATCAACCTTGAACAGAAAAGAATACATGATAGCTCATTACTGCAAAGCCTTCAACGCTATTAAAACAGCTGAGCTACTGTCATACAACTGCAGAATGTAGTTTAGTTATGTTATGTGGTTAGTCATTCCACAACACTGTCTGTTTGTCACTTCAACTGAGCACAGGGGGTTCAGAAACTGATGTTCCTGTGTAAATGCTCTTGTTCTGTTGTTTATAGACTCCTCTTGAGAGAACAACTTACCATAGTGGAGTTTGACAATGAAGGGATGATTCACTTCTGCGAGAATGTCGCGCTCCATTTTCGATCTCACTCTGTCCCGCACTTAGAGACAAAATGTAGAAACTGATTAATTAAAAATTCTAAATAAATAATAAAAAAAACTGATAAGTTTTCCTTGTGTTTTTTTGGACACAGATTACAACATTGTCAAACCAATCCCTGTTCACACAAATCTGTAAAATTGACTGCATTATGCATGCCAGGCCAGTAGTTGGCAATGTTACTTTGTAAAAAAACACTACACAAACACGTAATAGACATCTGCATAACATCACATGACCACTTTCACAGGTATTGGTATTGTTTTCAGAAACTTGCACTTTGAAACCTGTTTTCAAAAGTTTTCATTTTCAGGCCCCATAAATGCTGTTGTCGTGTAAATAAATGGCCAAAATGCATTAAAAGAAATGAACAGTGGAAATTCCAATGGATCATTTTCACATTTCCGGGTTGCAGTGGAAGTCATCATAGTTGGGTTAACTTCGAGAGCAGTGAATGGGAGAGTACCACAAATAATTTTTTTTTGCATTACCGTTTGCTCAAATAGCAAAAGAAAAACTCTGTGATAGTGTTTTTACAAATTTCAATCAAAGGAAAAAAATTATGGGGACTGATAACAGTAGTCACAAGAGAGAACAATGTCAAATTTACCATCCCTCCCATAGGCTGAGTTTACACTGCAAGTATTAATGCACAGATCCAATCTTTTCACCATATCCGATTTTTTGGCCTGTCTGTTTACATTCACTTTAGACATGCCTAGTATCCGATATCCGTGTTTACACTAATCTCCCTGTTAAAATCATTCCATTGGCTTTCACGACAATAAGCGCAAAGACTGACCCTCAAATTCTGGATGGACTTTTGCTTATTCATCTTTTCCAAAGTCGGCAATAGTATACCAGACAGCAAATAATTAAGCAAAGAAAGCGAATGCTGCCATCATAAGGACAATGGAATATTGCAATATTGCAAAATTGGAATATCGCATAAAACATTTACGAATGAGCGCTGTTACCATCCAACGAGTCAAAGAAAACAAAATCTTCACTTCCTGATAAACTGGCACTAAATATATTTAAGAAAAGTGGCCACTGAATATAATAATTTCCATATATAATTAATTACTAGCGCAACATTTAAGAATGACCATAACAACATTTCAGATGCTGTGCAACAAGATCGTTCTGCCTCATCAGTTATGCCTTTCCATAGCGCAAAGTCACATGATTTTTGATAAGCATGCAGGAATTTATTTGCAAAATGCATTTCCATCTCCTGCTATTAGTGTTAACCCTTTTTCGCAGGCAAAAACCACCTCAAGCAAGCGTATAAACTTTTTTTTTTCCGAAATTTGGTGTTTCATTTCATTTTGCGATACTTCAAAATGCGCATAAAAACGGTGATGGAAACATAGCTAATGACTGTGACATTTATATGGATTTCGACCAAGTAATGGCAATTGGTTAATAGGTTTTTATGACCATAAATAATCAGAATACATAAAAATTTGGATATTAACTTGAATTTTCATGTGCATGTCAAAGTGGTTAATACTCATTTGTGGGAAAATGAATATTAATTTGTCTCCTCCACGTTGTGTACTTGACACATTTCATAGCTCCTGCCATCTTGAAGCTCTTAATTACTTAGTTTGGATCTGCAGATGTCTAAATGAGTGTTGTATTACAGTGATTATTAAACAAAAATTTACGAATTAAGATAACATTGGATATGGGCATTTAGACATAAGTACGGTGATTAGAAATGCACTAGATAAAACCACATGAATGAAAAATATCAGCTCTCATTATGTTCTTGCTGTTTTTGCAAGATGATCTGATCTCTGGGCGATATGATTTATATTAGCAAATATACATTTTTTAAAAAGTCAGTGTCTACATGAATGATTTACAGGCTTCACCTTTAAACCTCCAGGACTGTTCTATAAATCTTTGAAAAGTCTGAAATCAAAAGCAGCATGTTGGATGCTTCATTCACACGGGTGCTTTACATTGAATGGTCAGTCTTATGTAACAGCTGCATCATTGCTGTGGCCTGGCAGTGAGGTGCCACAGTTACCAATAATGTTATTTTCATTCACACGTACATGAAGAACTTGCACAACATCATCCGTGGAAAGCAAAGACTTTGGGATGTAACCATGGTTACATCGAGTGAATAAGTTATGTGGGTTGTGAACAGGTTGTGAAACAAACTACCACTCCAAACTGAGCATTATGAATCACTATGATAACTGCTGTTTTGTTTCAATTTGTGTTTGCTGTGTAAAAACAAAGTGATGAGGAATATCAGTTCGCTTTTTAAGACTTCATCTGTTTTGTTCGTTTGTGATTGCTTCTTTGTCTTTGTTCCAGAGAAGCTGCTACGGATCTGAAGTGCGCAATACCGCAAAATTGTCACTCAGGAAAATTGCCTGGGCATCTGAGTGGGACCTTCTCCCCATGTTAAACAATTTGATGATTCAGATACTCCTTAAAAATCAACTAGAGAGCACTTCAGGCCTCCTAGCAGCTCAGTTATGACTCACAGGTTAGAGATCATGCTGCTGTGAAATAATAACTGCAGGCTGTACATCAATGCATACTAAGGAAAGACTGACAAATGCAAAACATACAAATTGTAGAGCAGAAATCACAATTCAGATCACATAATTTAAGGGCTTAAGCTTCAGTTTTACCTTTCAGTGTTGCCTTTTTCAAAACCTTCATAGCATAGAGTTGTCCTGTATCTGAACCTTTGATTTTTCTCACCAAGAACACCTGTAAAATAAAACGTAAGGTTAAAAAACCCCACAATATTCACATATCTTAGGGCAAATGTGAAACTCCGGTCCTCGAGGGCCACTATCCTGGAAGGTGAAGCTCCAACCAGCTCCAAAACACCTGCCTGGAAGTTTTCAGTAATCCTCTAGTAATCTGGTAGACCCTGATATGCTGGTTTAAGTGTGTTTTATTAAGGCTGGACCTAAACTCTGCTTAATTGGACACCCCTGTTCTAGGGCCTGGTCACTTCATGTGTTTTCTCTGATCTGATAATTATCCAATTGTAAAAAGGCCAGGTTTAAATGGCCTTCAAAATGCTTTCGAGACACATTTAAATCCAATCACTTAAACCACTGGACAAGACGAAACTGGACAAGTGTAAAAGCATTCGGTTGCAAAAAATACATACAGTATGTAAATTTGGTCACACTTTATATTAAGTGGCCTTAACTATTATGTACTTGCATCAAAAAAGAAGTACAATGTACTTAATATGCAAAACACTTTTGCTTCTATTAAGGTGGGATATGGTTAGGTTTTAAATTTAAATAAGGTTAGGGACAAGTTTAGTGGTATGGTTAGGTTTAAGGGTGGGTTAGGGTGTAAGGGATGGGTCAACAGTGATAATTACAGAAATTAATTACAAATGTAATTGTATAGAGGTTTTTTAACAAAAAAAAATCTAAGTACAATGTAAAAACATGTATGTACACAATAAGTACACTGTACCAAATTATTAATTTAAATGTAAGTACATAGTAGTTAAGTCCACCTAATGTAAAGTGGGACCTTAAATTTTACTCCTCCCAAAATGTTAAAAAAATAAATGTGTGAGAGCGTGTTATAGCTATAGCCAGATATGACAGTGCTAATGCAACACACAGTGCCACAGATAAGTAGATGACTGAGTATCCCTTCAGTGAACTGATGTAATGAAAATTAAAGTAAGCTGCAGATGCTACACACTCTCATCTTCGTTAAAAATAATAAGACTAAATTATTTTACCAGTGCTGATGCCGGTCTTTCTCCTGAGCTTAAAGAATTTCTCCACTTTTTGGTTTACTCACCCCATGTCATCCAAGATGTTCATGTCTTTCTTTCTTCAGTTGCAAAGAAATTAAGGTTTTTGAGGAAAACATTCCAGGACTTTTCTCCATATAGTGGACTTCAATGGTGCTCAACGGATTGAAGGTTAAAAATGCAGTTTCAGCACTTCATGATCCCAGCCAAAGAATAAGGATCCTATCTAGCAAAAATGTACAATTTATATACTTTTTAACCTCAAATCCTCATCTTGTCTAGCTCTGCGATGCGCATGCATACTCTGTGCACTCCGGTTCAATACAGTTAGGGTATGTCGAAAAACTCCCATCTCATTTTCTCCTCCAACTTCAAAATTTTCCAACATCGCTGCAGAATACCGACCCAGTGTTTACAAAGTGAATGTGCACAGAAGGGCAAACGCCCTTTACAAAAAAAGGTAAAACAGCGAAGTAGGACGATTTTGAAGTTGGAGGAGAAAATGAGATGCAAGTTTTTTGACATCCACTGTGTTAAACCGGAGTGCCCAGAGTACTCATGCACATAACAGAGCTAGACAAGATTAGCATTTGTGGTTAAAAAGGGTATAAATAATAAAATATAAATAATTTATTTGACACATTGTTTTGCTAGATAAGACCCTTGTTCCTTGGCTGGGATCATGTAGAGCCCTTTGAAGCTGCATTAAAACTGCATTTTTAAACTGCAATCTGTTGAGCACCATTGAAGTCCACTATATGGAGAAAAACCCTGGAATGCTTTCCTCAAAAAAACTTATAATTTATTTGTGAGTGAAGAAAGAAGGAAATGAATATCTTGGATGACATGGGTGAGTATTATCAGGAAATTCTTATGCTAGAAGTGGAGTAATCCTTTAACTGATGATAAACAAAATGCAGCTATCTGTTGCTTTTATTGCTGTTGACTCAGTTAAATTACATATAGCCTTGAAAACCAAACCGCATTATTCATTTTGTGAAAACACATTTAAGTAAATGGAAACATGTTCAAAAATCAAAGGGCCTGTTTACATCTGGTCACTTCATGTGTTTTAACTTATTGGATAGCTATCTGATTTGTTCATATCGTTGTATTTTCATTTGGCCAAATAAATGTGCCTTCACAAAATGGATATAAAACCGTTCTTCAATTCCCACACAATATTCAAATTTAATGGAGTTCACGTCAGCGAAAGCAAAAGATATGAGCTACACTTTATTCATCATCAGCTAATTTCAACATCAAAGACGGCAATAGCTCTTATGGTTAATTTAATTAACCATGGTACAGCTACAGTATTTGATCAGTAAAGCCAAATTGAGTGACCAGATGTAAACAGGCTCTTAGACATTGTCCAAAGGCTGTCAAGCTCAAAAAAGGTGCAAAAACACCATAAAGTGTTCACATGTCCATGACAGTATATCTCAAGTATAAGTCTTAAGCCATATGACAGCTTTGTGACAGCTTAATTTGTGAAGACTGATAGACAGAGATTTCTTTTCTGCTCTAAAACCCGGTGAGCTATCTATGTAGCCAGCATTTAAAGGTATCGTACGTTGGCCTCTCTCGGCCACCGTAGTATCGAGACTAAAAGATCAACTTTGTCTTCTTCACAGAAAGCTATTATATGACTTCTGACTTACTGATACTTTTTTCGTATTTTTTTTTCAATTTTGAACATGCATCTTTTGTGTTTTAACAGAAAAAGGCATCAGTTAAAGCTGAGTAAATTAACCACCTACACATTCACAACCAGCTAAGGCTCAACTTACAATCGACAATCGACTTAGTTGTTGCTAACACTGCAGTACTAATACAGTCTAATACTTTTTTTAGTTTAAAATTTGTAATAAAGGAATTCTAATTATACTTAAAATAAACATTTCTCCTGCTTTGTCTCCAAAGGTATCTCTGATTATGTTGATCATGCAATTATAATGTGCTGCCTGCATAAAACTTACTAGGTTTTGGAACAGGCAGGAATCTTTAGTTTTGGGACACATGATAATCATTTAAAATTATGCAATGAAAATCCTGCAACGACTGATCCTTACTCTCCAACGTTCAACTGAAGGGTTTAAAAGGACACCAAAAATGGTTTTACATCCATTACCCCAAACCTTCACTCCACTTGCATTAACAAAATTACATTTAAACAAATGGCACATCTAATTTTAGCTACTGATGATGAGTCTGCATTACAGTAACAAACAGAGAATAAGTCAGACACAGTATTTTCAAAGCTCACCTTTCCGTAGGAGCCCTGACCCAACACCTTGAGCAGCTCGAACTGTGACGGGTCTGCTTTCTCAAAGCCCTCCTTCACATGATGGCTGATATCAAACTCCTTCAAGATGCTGTCATCCTGCAAAGGCAACAGATGGTATGGCTCAGAGGGAAATAAACAAATGCTTTTGCCATAAAGCTGTGTGTTTAAGCATATTTGGTGATATGATGCCAGCTGGGATTATGAATAACAGTAGTAAACAGGTCAAGGAAAAGAGTTCAGATGGTGTGATCACGAGCGTATGAATTTCATTGCCACATTCATTTACTAGGTGCTTTTTTACAAAGCAAATGGCAAAAAAGTGCACAATATACAAATAACAATAACAATCATACTTTGAAGGTCACAGATTTTAGCAGAATTTGAACACCTGTCATTGACAAAGATCTACACGTCCCTTGGTACTTGATTCTTTGTTTATCAGATATTTTGGCTAATTTGACAGTACTTTAAACTGTACACAGAAGTACAGTATGGTGACATGCACTGTTTAAGATGCAGACTTAGTGTTAAGTGCAGTACGCTCTTACAAATAAAGTCTCCAAAGGGGTGTTTTTTTTGCGGGATTCCATAGAAGAAACACTTTTGGTTCGACAAAGAACCTTTCAGTGAACAGTTCTAAAAAATGTACCATTTTTAAGAACATTTTTAAAAAATCTAAAGAACCTTTTTCCACTATAAAGAACCTTTTCTGCATTTGAAAGGTTCCATGGAAGTTTAAGGTTCTTTATAGAACCATCGATGCCAATAAAGAACCTTTATTTTTAAAAGTGTACTAGCAGACTTGTTGAATGTTTATATTCAAGTTTTATAATCTAATCATGGTTTTTGGTTTAAACCTTCTTTGTTCAGTTTGTCTAAAAACAAATCACAAAGAAACAAAAGAAACAGTATTTTACTGTAAAAAACTGCTTTTTTTTTTTTGGTTTGTTTCAATAGTATTTTCATTTGACACCAAAGTATTATTGTGCAGAACAAATACTGGCTAGCTTTACTTTAAAACTTGTAATACGTAACAGAAAATATAAAACATATTTTAAAAAGACATTACACATTGTCTTTATTTAAACTTAGTGAATTAAACACTGACTAAAACAATGTGTTTAGTTTTATCCTAAGTAAAAATTCTACTTTCATTCTAATTTATAGCTTTTGCTTTGGTGAAAAAGGTGTAAAAATGGTATAGAAAAAAAAAACAATAATTATTATATTGACTTACATTACGTAACATTGTGGCATATGTCTAAAGAAAATATTTTGACTGTTATTATAACAAATAATTATTTTAAGTGTTTTATTTTTAAAATAAATCAATATATATATATATATATATATATATATATATATTTTTTTTTTTTTTTTTTTTTTTTTTTTTAAGTTGGTTTAAAGTCTAATTTTTAGTGTATATCAGCTACCAATTGCTCATTATAATGAGTAAGCAGCCTGGAGTTAAGGTCTGGTAGAAGTTATTCCTCACTCTTAGATTTGATTACACGGTATCACATTGCTAAAAGCTGAAGGGCAGAACAGTTTATGGCGATTAGGATCTTAAATAATGGATTGTGCTTTTCTTTCAGCTGCGGATGATGCGGATCAGTTAATGGCAGATCTTATCCTATGATCCTACAGTATAGGCATCTGACACTAGCATTTGGAGAAAACTTTTGAAGTTCTCTATGTTCTAAATGCATTTTATAGATTTTACTGTTAATGAATGAGTGTATTTGCTCTTGTGACATCTTAATTTTTCATTAAAATGTCAAGCTTGCATTCATCTGCCGTCCTTTCTGAAATGCCAACATTTCAAAATCCATTGAACAATCACTTCTTGTAACCTATAGTCTATTTTCTCTTTTTTTCATCAGTATGTTACACTGCCTATTCAGCAGATTTCTGCAGTCTGCAGATTTTGTCTGGGCTTGGTGAAAAGTTACAGAATTGCATAGAGTATAATGGCGTTAGAGATATTCTGTTCATAAATAAGATAAACAAATATATCTGAATAATTTTGGAGAACAAAAAAAGAAACATTATAAATACAATTTAAACTATAATGCATGACGTCTTTACTATATTAGAAAAAGCTCCTTTTAGTAACAGCAGGTTACCACTTTCACAGAGTACAAGCTGTGTTAAATATCATGTTCATATTCAGATTTTTTTTTTTTTAGTATAAAAGCAATTAGCAGGTTGTGATTTATCCAAAGTGATTTACAGTATAATTATAGTGACAATTTACCTGGCACAATCTGAGGTTAGGCACACACACACACACACACACACACACAGAGAGAGAGACACTTTTCACAATCTAAATTATCATTAAAATATTTTCTTTAAATAAATGTTGAGAAGTTAAAGCTGTAGATTAAACTCTCAGTCCTCCTTGGAAAATTAACATTTTTAACATTATTATATGAGTAAGAACACTTACAGTACATTTACTCCGAGGTAAATGTAAAAAGAATGATTGTAATTTTAACAGTAAAAACTGTAAAAATGCTATGCTAAAATTATTTTACACCATATAGTGAAACACTGTAATAAATATAATGGGACATTTCAAGTCATTTTACAGTTAAACACTGTTAAATCTACAGTTTTCAAAAGTAAAAAAAGTCACATTTGTTGTTTCTTTTTTAATGAAATAACTGTTTCTTTTATATATTTATATATTATATTGTTATTATATTCTATAACAGCTGCTGTTTTCATGCAAGTTAAAGGAGTAGTTCACTTCCAGAACAAATATCTACAGATAATTTACTCACTCCCTTGTCATCCAAGATGAAATGAAATGGATGAAAAATAATATGAATATAATATTTCATAAAATGAAAAAGACAGAATTTCTTTACGAGTGAAGAAAGAAAGACATGACTAGGGGGTGAGTAGATTATCTCTAAATCTTTTAAATCTCTATTCAATTTTCACCACTTTATGGGTGCATTTTATAAAAAAATCACAGAAATCTCCAATTTATTCCTGTTTTGTTCTGCTTGTCTTAGCAAGTAACAGTAACCAAGGAGCTTAGCGAAGGGTCAGTTGTGTTCCAAACACTTTCATCCCCCAATAACAGCCTACTCTCTCGCTCTGTCTGTCTCTGCCAGGTACCACGGCAGTGAGGGTGGGCGCCTGCAGAGGGGACAGTCTGGACTGCCACACTGCAGAAATGTGCCTGTGAACTCAAATGCTGAGCACAGCTAAATGTTGCACCCGTGCTGGGACTGACACAGCTCAGAGCCCTTAAACCGGCTTATGGCGCACCATGCAAACGAATAAGTAAATGTGCAGCTGCATTACATAACCGAAGTCCAGCCTGGGCCACTCCTGTGACATGATGATGAGTACACTGAGGATATACAATCTTCAGCATCAGCATTGAGGCCTGATTAACAATTCTGACAGTTCCTGTTGAGCTACGCACATAAAAGCCAAGCTAAGCAAAAGAGCCTTATGACAACTCATCATGATCGTCAGCAGAATATGATGATAAATTAATAACTCTGCTTTGATGATAATTCACCTTTGGATCATGGGGATGATAAGGATTAAAGACAGACTGGGGCAAGTTGTCACACACAGACGTTTACATTCACAACTTGAGAGTTGGGAAGTTGTTAAATTATGTTCTACAAACCAAAACTATAAATGAACACAATAAAACCACAATGACCAACATTCAGACAAGACTCAAGAGTAATTTGTATATGTGACCCAGAACCACAAAACCAGTCATAAGGGTCATTTTTTTTAAATTAGTTTATACATATAAATAAATAAGCTTTCCATTGATGCATGGTTTATTTGGCCGCGATACAACTATTTAAAAATCTGGAATCAGAGGGTGCAAAACTATCAAAATATTGAGAAAATCGCCTTTAAAGTTGTCCAAATGAAGTTCTTAGCAATGCATATTAAGTTTTGATATATGTACGTTAGGAAATTTACAAAATATCTTCATGGAACATGATTTTTGGCATAAAAGAAAAATCGATAATTTTAACCCATACAATGTATTTTTGTCTATTGCTACAAATATACCCGTGCTACTTAAGACTGGTTTTGTGGTCCAGGGTCACACATATAAACATGTGTCATCTATATATGACAAAATTTTTTGAAATAAACCTTGAGGAATATTTACAGTGTGAACTAGCCTTGGCCTTGCCTTTATATAATCAAATAACCCTTATATGCTGAGTTCAATTTAAGTGCAAGGAAATGATCTACAAAGATTGATTTTGAATTTGTCACTTCTAAAGCAAAAAATAATAACCTTCCACTTGTCAACAGACCAAACAGGCTTTTCAATTTTGTTTTCAATTCAGGATTCGGCCTGAGTGGTTCCATTTTCAGACTCATCTCGCAAAAGAATTTTCTTCTGATTGTGTGAAAGCTGTGCTACTGCAGTGATAAGCAAACAGATACTAAATTCATTTCATTTTGCTCAGTTGAGGTTCAATACAAACCCACTGGGATTTGTGTGACATCATATGCACACTCTTCACATGACGTCTGTTTCAAATGGAAAGCAGCAATTATGCAGCTTAGTAAGATAACTGCTTTTGGACAAATTCTATGAAAACATCACATTTACTGTGCGAGAGTGTTTAAACAAGAGTCTGTTTAATTTTGTTATATCTACTTCAATCAGTACCAAAAATGATTGCTAAGAAAGATCTCAATCTAACTGATGATGGTTTTACACACTATGGATGCGTCATTTTTGTATGTGTATGCGATCTTAATTAAAGTTTTCATTATTTAACACAAAACTAAAAGAATGTAAACCCAGTTCACTTAATATCTAATGTTTATATTATATTGTTTATATTGCACTTTTGCAGTGTTTCTAGTTGGGTGGCTGTGATGGATATAAATCCAGTTAATATATGATTTTATTTATTTATGTATTTATTTATTTGTTCGTTTGTTAAACTGTTTATTTCTTTATTTTTAGGTCACTTTAAAGTTTTTTTTTTTCTAATTAGGTGGGAGTGACAATAAATTATGAAAAGCAATACACAATATTTAGTCCTATATGTAGGTGCCAAATGTTTGTTTTACATTCAAGAATGTAAAATAAGTTTATATTTGATATTTCATAATGTTCATAATTCATAATTTAGGATTTATAATGTAGATAATTAAAAATTGGATTTAGCGTTGCATTTGTAATGATTACATTAAGTACTGTCACTTTAAGCACGTAGACAACGACGGTGCTAGAAAAAGATTAGGGTTGATGGAGAGGGGTCGCACGGTTTTTCTGACCGTGTTTTTCCTGTCAGTTTATAGACGTGCATGTGCACGAGTCAGTGTTTGGAAGGAACGTTTTATTTTGTATATACAGAAGTCACATATTGTTCGTTAAAATAAACCTGCAACCGTGATTCAAGAGAAAGATTTCGTTTTTATTTTTGCATCCTGGAACACGCGTCAGCCACAAGACTTCTCTCTTATTTTTTGAAATTAGACTTGGAAATAACTTAAACATTTAGTCAGAAAAAACCCTGGCTTCGAGTGGAAAAGGAATTTTGGAAAGGATATGATGCTCGTGGAAATCGCGGACTGTTTGGATAACGTTAACAAGGAACCAAAGGATAGCCGTGCACAGAAGATGAACGGTAACTAACTGCGTGTGGAAAAAGTTTTGGTAAGCTGCAACTTGTTTCGCTATTTTTGGAAGTTTGCCAAAATGAACGAAGTTACTGGACATCTAGTTTGTGGAAAAAGAGAATCGAAAATGACAGAGAAGGCTATTGAAGAAAAGCTGCACAAGTTAATTCAATCTAGAAAGGCCAAGTTAGGACATTTAACTAGCCAAGCTAATCAGATTGAAAGACTAATGGAAGACGATGTTAACGTGAACACAGTTAAACAGAAATTGCGTTTGAATTATCAAGACTCATTTGGAGAATTGAGCAAGATGAATGACAGTTTAGAGCAATTAATGTATGTGGAAGAATTCCAGAAGGATCAAAGCTCTTGGTATGAGCCAAATGCAAGTCGTATACATGGATTTATTCAACATGTGGAACTGTGGATTAAAGCAGCTGAGGAGCGTTTAGAACAAGCTAGGCACTGTGATGAAGACGTCCATCCTTCTGACAGCGTCTCTGCTGTGTCTGCATTGAGCAGTAGGAGCAGAAAGCGTGGTTCAACCACTGGAAGCAAAGTGTCCAACACTTCCTCAGTGCGCCTTAAAGCAGAAATAGAAAGAGCTACATTGCTTGCACAGGCAGCGGCTTTAAAACAAAAACAAGATCTTGAGCGTCAGGAAGCTGAGTTGAAATCAAAAAGAGAAGAATTAGATTTACAGACGGCAATTGCTGCCTCGGATGCCAAATTAAGAGTTTTAGAACATTTTGAAAATGAGCGTTCATCACAAGTGAGCCCTGCGCATGCAACGACAATTGACTCCGGATGTATTCCATTACTTGCAAGTCGAAATCCAGTCACCAACACAAAAAACGAACGTGGTGAATTCATACCTCTTCAGCCTCATCCTATAAGCACCCATCAGTTTACAGCGAAAGGCGTAACAGATGATCACACAATCGAAACACTTTGTAGTGTTATGACTCGTCAGAATACTATAACAGAGTTGATAGCGAAACAACAGAAAATGATGACTTTGCCACCATTAGACATTCCTGTATTCAGTGGTGATCCTCTTGATTACAATACATTTGTAAGAGCCTTTGAGCATGGCGTAGAATCTCGCACTGAAAGCCCTAAGGATCGTCTTTACTTTTTAGAGCAGTTCACAAGTGGACAGCCTAAGGAGTTAATAAAGAGCTGTCTTCATATGCATCCAAGTGAAGGTTATTACAAAGCCAGACAGTTACTTGGGGAATACTTTGGAAATGACTACAAAATTGCTGTGGCCTATATGAACAAAGTCTTGAATTGGACGCCTATCAGGCCAGAGGATGCAGAAGCTCTCAATGCATTTTCACTTTTTCTGACAGCTTGCCGTAATACCATGGCTGAAGTGAGTTACATGGAGGAGCTTGATAATGTCGCAAACCTCAAAATAATTGTAACAAAGCTTCCATACAAGCTACGTGAAAGATGGAGAAGTGTTGCATGTGATGTTCAAGAACGATGTGACAGGAGAGTCAAGTTCATGGATTTGGTTGAGTTCATAAATAAACAAGCCAAAATTGCACTTCATCCAATCTTTGGAGACATAAAGGATAGCACAACTGCCAAAACATCTACAACTAAACAAAACAATAACAAAGAGCAAAGAAAAGGTGTAATCAAGAAATCATTCACCACAAGTTATGCACAGTTGGACAAACAAAACCCAAACACAAAGTCAAGAGAAAACACAAATTCCACGATAACAACGCAGATGTGTCTCTTTTGTGAGGGTGAGCACTCCATAGACCTGTGTGGTAAACTTAAAGAAAAGTCACATGATGAAAAGATAGAGTTCTTAAAGAAAAAAGGACTTTGTTTTGGCTGCTTGAAGCAAGGGCACATGAGCAAATTCTGCAAAGGAAGAATTAGTTGTCAGGTGTGTTCTCTAATTCATCCTACGTTGCTACATATTAAGAAAAGAAACACAGCTGTGGAATCAGAGAAGAATACTAAAAGCAGTGAAACTCAAACAATCTTAAGTGCTTTTGTTAATGCAGAATCAAAGGGTTGTGAGCTGAATGGGGCCGGGGAAGATGACTGTTTACTTGCAATCGTTCCTGTTCAAGTAAAGGCCAGGAAGGGGAAAACAGTGGTGCAAACTTACGCATTCGTGGACCCGGGTAGCTCAGCCACGTTCTGTACAGAAGCATTGATGGATGAATTGAAGCTCACTGGGAGAAAGACTGACATACTACTAAGAACCATGAATGAAGAGAAACCCGTCCGTACGTACAAGGTGTCAGGCTTGGAGATCAGTAGTTTGTCCGGTGAGGAATTCATAGATCTTCCAGATGTCTTCACGCAAAAGTCAATACCTGTTGGAAAGGAAAACATACCACAACAAAGGGATATTGAAAGGTGGACCTACCTTAAAGGTATAAACTTACCTCAAATTGAAGCTAACATTGGATTGCTTATTGGAGCAAACGTACCTAAAGCTATGGAGCCGTGGGAGGTGGTGAGCAGTGTTGGTGATGGGCCATATGCAGTTCGGACCAGGTTAGGCTGGTTTGTGAACGGACCTTGGAGGGAAACCTGCTGTCATGCAGACAAGAGAAAGCCAACAAAGACAGTGGTAAACCGCATATCAGTGAGCAGTTTAGAAAATCTGTGGTTACAACAGTTTAAAGTGGATTTTCCCGAAAGTGGAAAGCATGACGAAGTGGAAATGTCCAGAGAGGACCATCGGTTTATGGATATGGTCATGGAATCTGCTAAACTGATAGACGGTCATTACTCCTTATGTCTACCCCTCAAAAACAGATTGGTCAACATGCCAAATAATCGCCCAATTGCTGAGCAACGAGCACACAATTTAGAGCGAAAGTTTCTCAAGAATGACTGCTTTAGACAGGAGTATACAGACTTTATGGACAACCTGATTCAAAAGGGCTATGCAGTGAAATTGTCCAATGATCAACTGAAGCACAAAGAAGGGAAAGTGTGGTATATACCACACCACGCTGTGTACCACCCTGTCAAACAGAAATTGAGAGTTGTGTTTGACTGTGCAGCGTCCTATAGAGGCACATCCCTGAACGATCAACTTCTTCAGGGTCCAGACTTGACCAGCAGTCTGATTGGTGTTGTTATCCGATTCAGACAAGAGCCTGTTGCGATTATGGCGGACGTGGAAGCAATGTTCCACCAAGTAAAGGTGTCTGATGAAGACTCTGATTTACTCAGGTTCCTCTGGTGGACGGACGGTGACTGCAATCAAACACTGAACGAGCACAAGATGACTGTGCATTTGTTTGGGGCCACATCCTCACCCAGTTGCGCCAATTTTGCCTTGAGGAGGTGTGCTGAAGATCAGCGTGGGCAGTTCAGAGAAGAAGTGGTTCAGACAGTTCTTCAGAATTTTTACGTCGATGACTGTCTCAAGTCTGTTGCCACAGAGGAGGCAGCCATATTAATGTGTCAGGATCTTATGAAGATCTGTGCTAATGGAGGATTCCGTCTCAACAAATGGGTGAGCAACCGACGTAAAGTGCTCGATTCGATCCCGAAGTCTGAACTGGCTACAGAAATGAAAACCTTGGATCTGGATAATGAGGAACTTCCTCTGGAGAGGGCTCTCGGTCTCAACTGGTGTGTCGAGTCAGACACGTTCAAATTCAAGATCACCATTAGAGATCGCCCATTTACAAGAAGAGGTCTTCTGTCAGTCATTGGATCAGTCTATGACCCATTAGGCATCTTGTCACCTGTAATCTTACCAGCAAAGATTATGCTGCAAGAACTGTGTAGACTGAGGACTGGATGGGATGACGACTTACCTGAGCATGTGAAAAGGCGGTGGTTTGACTGGTTAGTCAGTCTTTCTGCTTTAGAACACTTCTCAGTTGCAAGATGTCTCAAACCTGAAGAGTTTGGAAGTTGCGTATTTGCTCAATTACATCACTTTGCGGACGCGAGTGAGAATGCTTACGGATCAGTCAGCTACCTTCTCCTGCGCAACGCAAACAATGAGACGCATTGTGCGTTTATGATGGGCAAATCCAGAGTAGCGCCTCTCAGACCTCCTACTATTCCTCGAATGGAATTAACCGCTGCTACTGTTGCTGTCAAGATGGATGGTGTTCTAAGAAGAGAACTACAACTGAACCTTGCAAATTCAATGTTTTGGACTGACAGTACGGTAGTACTCCGGTATCTCCAAAATGAGACCACTCGTTTCCGCACATTCGTGGCAAACAGAGTTTCATCTATTCTGAAAGGCTCTGATGTGGATCAGTGGAGACATGTCAGCACAGACAAGAACCCGGCTGACAGCGCCTCTAGAGGGCAAGGAGTGGATGAGTTCATGAAGAACACGACTTGGGTGTCTGGACCTGAGTTTCTTCACAGTCCTGAAGAGTGTTGGCCCAGCATTCCATTGAATCACACAGACATCACTTCAGATGACCCTGAAATCAAAAATGTCACAGTAAACCAAATAGAAGTGGAAGAAAACATTACTCCATTCATGAGACTGATCAACTACTTCTCATCATGGATTAAGTTGAAAAAAGCCGTGGCATGGTTCCTGAAGTTTAAAGCCTTGTTATGGAGTCTCTGTCAAAAACGCAGAGAGCTGTGTGCGTCTAATACAAAGAACAGCCTAGATTTTAGTCAACAGCTGATTCAAAATCAGATTGATCGTTTCAAAGCAAGCTTTAGGCATACACAACTTACAGTGGAAGAACTGGGTCAAGCAGAACTTGACATAATCAAATTCTGTCAAAAAGAGAAATTCTCAGAAGAGATTTTTGCTTTACACAAAGGACAGAGTATGAGGCGCAGTAGTCACTTGTATAAACTGAACCCTGTACTTCAAGATGACCTGTTGCGAGTTGGTGGGAGACTGAGCCGGGCAGCTATGCCAGAAAGTAGCAAACAGCCTGTTATTTTGTCCCGAGACTTTCATATCACCGATTTAATTCTCCAACAGATACATAAAGAGACTGGACATGGAGGGCGCAATCATATGCTCTCTGAATTACGCCAGAAGTTTTGGATTCCGAGGGCCAACACAGCCATCAGAAAAGTAATTGCAAAGTGTGTGACATGTCGACGCTTACATGGAAAGGCTGGAAATCAACTAATGGCTGATCTTCCACAAGAGCGAGTGATGCCAGATGATCCTCCCTTCACCCGAGTAGGTGTAGATTATTTCGGACCGTTCGAGGTGAGGCGTGGAAGAACACTCTTGAAAAGATACGGAGTCATATTCACTTGTTTAACCATTCGTGCAGTGCACATTGAGCTTGCCTCGTCATTAGACACAGATTCATGCATAAATGCAATTCGGCGTTTTATGGCTCGTAGAGGACAAGTGAAGGAGATTCGCTCAGATAACGGGACAAACTTTGTCGCTGCCAATCGTGAGCTGAAGGCTGCCATTGCTGATTGGAACACCTCAGAGTTTCAGCATCTGTTCCATCAGCATGGAATCAAATGGACATTCAACCCTCCTACTGCTTCACATCACGGTGGTGTGTGGGAGAGGTTGATAAGATCAGTCAGAAAGGTGCTGAATTCCACTGCAAGAGAGCAAATTCTTGATGAGGAAGGCCTTCATACAGTTTTATGTGAGGCAGAGTCGATCATCAACAGCCGACCGATCACTAGGGTATCCAGTGACCCTAACGATCTGGAGGCTCTCACACCCAATCACCTGCTGTTACTGAAAACAACACCATTGTTACCGCCAGGATTGTTTGACCAAAACGACCTCTACTCACGACGCAGATGGAAACAGGTGCAATATATGTCCAACTTATTCTGGAAGAGATGGATTAAAGAGTACCTACCTCAACTCCAAGAGCGCCAGCGGTGGGCCACAGCATCTAGGAACTTTGCAGAAGGTGACGTCATTCTTCTCGTAGATGACTGTGCGCCAAGGAATTCTTGGATTATGGGCAAAATCATCGAAGCTTTCCCAGACAAGAAGGGTTTTGTTCGCAGAGTAAGGATAAAGACAAAGACTAACATCTTGGACCGACCCATTACGAAGATTTGTCTGCTTGTGGAATCTGATCGGGCTAGTGGTAAAGACTAAGCCCCAACGATGAGTCATGTGCTAGTAACCTCTGGCTCTCTTTGTTTTTCGTTATTTCTCCTTAAGAAATGGAGTGGTAATGGACTTTATATCTTGGAAAGGTTAAATGACAAAGCAATAGACATTTAACTTGCTTATTAATAGCATCTTTGTTTTGTGAGAAATTTGAATATTTTCTAATGTGAATACTGTTTATTGTGCATAGTTAAGAGAAATACAGTAATTGTTCTAAGGTATTTGTTACTAGAACAATTAGGGGCCGGTAATGTAGGTGCCAAATGTTTGTTTTACATTCAAGAATGTAAAATAAGTTTATATTTGATATTTCATAATGTTCATAATTCATAATTTAGGATTTATAATGTAGATAATTAAAAATTGGATTTAGCGTTGCATTTGTAATGATTACATTAAGTACTGTCACTTTAAGCACGTAGACAACGACGGTGCTAGAAAAAGATTAGGGTTGATGGAGAGGGGTCGCACGGTTTTTCTGACCGTGTTTTTCCTGTCAGTTTATAGACGTGCATGTGCACGAGTCAGTGTTTGGAAGGAACGTTTTATTTTGTATATACAGAAGTCACATATTGTTCGTTAAAATAAACCTGCAACCGTGATTCAAGAGAAAGATTTCGTTTTTATTTTTGCATCCTGGAACACGCGTCAGCCACAAGACTTCTCTCTTATTTTTTGAAATTAGACTTGGAAATAACTTAAACACTATATGTCATCTCTTTAATTATGTTTATGTTTTTTTTTTTTTTTTTCCCAGTAAAAGTTATGAACCTGAAAGGACCTAAATCCATTTAATATTTAATAATTTATGTTAAATTGTTAGTTTTTTTTAAGTCAATTTTGAAGTGTTCCTAGTTTTTTTTTTGTTAAACTGTTTATTTCTTTATTTTTAGGTCACTTCAAAGTTTTTCTAATTAGGTGGGAGTGACAATAAATTGTGAAAAGCAATACACAATATTTACGTATATGTGTCATCAAAAAATATGTTTATGTTTTTTTTTCCCCCCCAGTAAAAGTTATGAACCTGAAAGGACCTAAATTCATTTAATATTTAATAATTTATGTTAAATTGTTAGTTTTTCATTCGTTTTGATGTTTTTCTAGTTGGGTGGCAGTGACATACAAAAAACAGTACTTTAGTTTAGCAATATGCTAATGCTAAACTCTACTGAAATTAGGTATCCCATATGCTTTGTGTATATGAGATACAGAATTGCTACCTATGTGACCCTGGACCACAAATGCAGTCTTAACTAGCACAGATATATTTGTAGGCAATAGCCAAAAATACATTGTATGGGTCAAAATTATTGATTTTTATTTTATGCCAAAAATCATTAGGATATTAAGTAAATATCATGTTCCATGAAGATATTTTGTAAATTTCCCACTGAAAATATATCAAAACTTAATTTTTGATCAGTAATATGCATTGCAATTTGCAAAATGCAACATTTTGCATTTGGACAACTTAAAAAGCAATTTTCTCAATATTTAGATTTTTTGCACCCTCAGATCCAGATTTCCAAATAGTTGAATCTTGGCCAAATATTGTCCTATCCAGACAAACCATACATCATGAAAGGCTTATTTATGATACAATTTATATGATGTAAAAATCTCAATTTAAACGAATTGACCTATTTGACTGGTTTTGTGGTCCATGGTCACATATATCTTTTCAAAATGAGTCAGGTTCCATTTTATTTTCAAGATTTTGCTTTAAAGCCCAACACTCCTGATGTTATCTTTAGCTGAAACACACTTTCTTTACATGTAATTAAGGCTCATTTTGGAAAGACTTGAAAATTAAAACTGATATGAATAAATCTCATATAAATACTCAGTGGGACCAGATCTAAGTAGAGATGATAAACACTGTTGATCAGAACCCTGTCTAAACACATCACTGGAGATCAACATCAAGCTGGTGTGACCTGAATTTCAGATCTGATGGGTTGCTTGATGGCTTAGGAAAAAAAAAGAGCAAGTAAGGTGAAAGGTTCATCTTTTATGATATAAACTGGGTGATAAACCTTTAAGAGTGCATGTGCAGTTTATTTTTAGTTTTTCTAAAATTATCCTACAATTCTGATGTCAAAAATCTATTTACATTTTACTGCAGAAGACTGCGGCAGGACTGCTGTGATGGTACTGTAATCTAAAGATGGATCTTGTGTGGTATAGTAATATCAGAGATGCTCTACCCCAGCCTACACACTATACAGGCTTCTGGTCTGATCTGCCTCTAAGAGCATACAAACTCACTTCATTGTGGAGAGAACAGCTCTACAGAAAAAGCAAGACAGTATGACTTTGCCATAACAAGCCATACCTCTAAATACACATACCCAGTGATCATTGCTTTATGCTCATCATAATTCAAATTGTATCAGTTTAAGTCACAATTCTAGTCAGTTGCGTCAAAATGAAGCAAAGCTGTGCGCTGCAGTGATTTTCCACAGGAAAAGGGTGTTCTTTGGCAGAGTACAAAGTGAAAGGCCCAAAAGTCCATTTACTGTTGTCAAATCTCTGTAACGCATGGCCTATAGTGGCGAATTGCTTTCATAAATCAGCAACAAAAGCTAGAGGACCATTTCAGTAGAAAAGACCTATTCATTGTCTCCGTAAGGGAATTGATTTTGAGCGATAAGCTACAAGATTGTTAATCAATGGTATATGCTTTTGCTGCATGCATTATTTTCTTATTTATTTATTTAGATAATCGTGCTCAACAACAGAGTTCCTGACGTAAAACCACATTATCCATGATTCTGCACAGAAATTACCAACAATCAAAGGACAGTGACAAGCAAATTGCACCAAAAGTTGCAAGTTGCAAAGTTATGGCCCAGAATTACATGCATTAATATTAACTGTCTTTTCTAAAGAAACTCACTAAAATAAAAATGTTCACCCATTTTGTCACCCACCAGGTAAAAATTGTACGCCAGTTGCTCAGAAAAGTAGCATAGCAGTCTCTAGGTTAACTCTAGGCTGTTTACACTCTCAGAATATAGATAATAATTAAATATATAATAAATATAGATAATAATGTAGTATATGTGTAGTGATGGGTGTGTGCTTTCCTGCATTTGCTTTATCCAACAAGAAGAAGAGTTTTATAAGATATATTTTCACATAATCCTGGATATCTTTTACTCATTTGTACACAATAAGGTCAGTGCTTTCAAAACTATTAACACAGCCATCCAAACACTCCTACTTTAGTTCAATTTCACTTTAACATTAAGTTAAAACACATTACTGTAAAATCATTGCACTCAGACAGATTAGAGCTTTTATTGTTGACTAAGTGCTCTATTATTTTTTACATTATATTTACAATGTAATTCCCAGCAGTTTTTTCCATGCACAGATTTTTCAGAAGGTACATTATAGTGCGCTGAAGTAATTAGCTGATGTTTGAATATAAGCGCATGTGTCATGATAAAATCCATAGTATCTTTGCAAATCTGACACGTGACAACCTGGACAGAGTTACGTAACCTGATATGGATACAGATCTGTAAGATCCCTGTATAGAAATTAATACCTGGACTTTAGCTTAGATTTGACTTCAGCCCTTGCATAAGTAGATTAGCCATATGATGAATTGTTAATAAATTTAACATGCATCAAATTATAGATGAAACTACACGTAACCCTGAAAACAGAATGTTGAGAGCAGAATTACATGGATTCTTTTAAAGAAAAAGGATGACTAAAATCTTGCTTCTTTAAAGAGCATTTGATATGGCAATAGCTACCTTGTATCATAAACATAATGAACTTTAAATAAAGAAATAAATGTTGATTTGTATCAGGCCAATATACCTGTGTAATACAACAACAAGGGGAAGAAATCAAAACTGTCCTTTCTAAAAAAAAAAGATGCATAGTCATTTGTGACCTTTATATTCTCATCTCATTTTTTGTTCATGTCTGTATTTCTTCGATTCTATCAACACAGATAAAGATGTTAAGACCATAACAGAACAATGCCATTTGTTTTATGCAAAAATATTGCCTTGTTTATGCTATCTATGGGAGCTGTGAGAAATTGTAGATTGTAATTTTAATGCCTACGTATAAACAATGAGACTGAATAGGTCAGATAAACACCTAAAAAAACTGAATGGAAAATAATCATAACAAGTTATCACCCTCATGCTGTTCTCAACTTGTATTTGCCATTCTTCGGGTAAACCTTTTTATATCATTCAGTTTCAGAGACAAATCTTTCACCATACTCTTCTGCCTATGCTATCTGTATACTAATTTACTGAAATTAAAAGGTTGATATTTTGGGTGTTTTTGCAGCTGAAATAGTCTGATGGAAACCACATGAGTCACATCGCAGATTGAGCCTTTTCCTGATTGCTTAATATCCTCTCAGGTGTCTCCTGACACAAAATGAAAAACTAATTATTGCATAAATGCCTGTCTCCTGAAGAAAATTATTGAAAGCGATTCTCATGGCTTTGTATTGGGGGTGAGAACAACAAAAATATGGGGGCAGTTTAATTGCTTGTAAGTCCAGGTACAGTCAAACCAAAAATTATTCAGACACCAGATATAATTTTTGATTTTTTTTACTAGTGGGTGCAGGGCACTATAGTTCTTTTATGTAAGTGAGGATAGCAAAATAAAGTAAACTTTGACATATTACACCCAAAAATTATTCATACAGTGGACTACCAGTAAAACTGACACTTTGACCTGACCATGTTTTATTACATCCCTTTCTATCAAAGTTATCTGACATTATCAAGATGAATTTGTTCTGACACTGACTCTTCTCACATTTTATTACCATTCTCTAAACTATAGCGAAAAAAACTATGGTAATGTGAGAAATGTTAAAGGTGTCTGAATAATTTTGGTTTGACTGTACATTTAGCTGGATAAACACCTAACCGGTCAGACTACTCCGTCTGTAAAAGTTTGATATAGGAAAAATATATATATTTTTCCTTTGTGTGTACAAAGCATTAAAGTTCTAATAAAGCAAAGTTACACAGGCTGTAAAGGAATAGTTTACCCAGAAATGAAACTTTTATTCACCATCAGGTCATCAAAGATATGGATGAATTTGTTTCTTGCTCACCAATAGATCCTCTCCAGCGAATGGGTGCCATCAAAATGAGACAGTTTAAACTCAAACTGTTAATTCATAATCTATAATAATGTTTCTACAGGTGCTTTGAATGTTTTCGATTGTAAACTGTGCTTAAAGGAGTAGTTCACTTCCAGAACAAACATTTATAGATAATGTACTCACCCCCTTGTCAACCAAGATGTTCATGTCTTTCTCTCATCAGTCGTAAAAGAAATCATGTTTTTTGAGTGATGTTTCATTAACAAATTTCAGGAGGAGCTCGCGCAGATAATTAACACGGCCAATTCATCATCAGCAATCATTCCCTATCCAATCACTCTCCCTATCCAATTACTACAGTCCCTTTAAATAACCAAGCAGTCCTACCTTCAGCTATCTCTGATTCCAGCATCCCTCCCACCCCCCCTTTTTTTCATTTCTCTTCACCTCCAGCTAGGGGGGAGCGCTATTGGGTTCGGGCCAAATGCCGAGCTCGGACCCCTCTCCCTGGGCAGGGGGAGTGCCCCGGGCTCGGGAATGACTACCGAGCTCGGAGCCCTCTCCCGGACAGCATGCCAAACACGCTTAACTTTTACGCTGTTTATTATATGCAAAAGCGAACTAGTGAAGGAAAACATTTCAGGATTTCTCTCCATATAGTGGACTTCTATGGTGCCCCCAAGTTTGAACTTTAAAACCTCCTTTAAAATCATCCTACATCGTTGCAGAAGTACCGACCCAGTGTTTACAAAGTGAACATGCAAAGAAGGTCAACGTCCTCTACAAAAAAAAAGGTAAAACAGCGATGTATGACGATTTTGAAGTTGGAGGAGAAAATAAGATGGGAGTTTTTCGACATTTCAGTCTAACTGTAATGAACCGTAATACAAAGAGTTCACACAGAGCTAAACAAGACAAGCGTTTGAGGTTAAAAAGTATATAAATTGTAACTTTTTTAGAAAAAAAGAAAGATAGTTTTACTAGATGAGACCCTTTCTCCTTGGCTGGGATCGTTTAAAGCCATGTAAATCTGCATTTAAACAGAATTTTGGAAGTTCAAACTCGGGGGCACCATAGAAGTCAATTATATGAAGAGAAATCCTAAAATGTTTTCTTCAAAAAACTATTTTGGTAACACTTTACAATACGTGTGCACAAATAAGCATTAATTCATGTTTAATTAATGCACAGATAATCACGAGTTAATGTATAATTAATGAAGTACTAAACAATTTATTAATGATTACTACATCAGCAACTAATGAACATTCTATACGATTCATAGATTAAGTAATCAATAAATTGTTATTAGTTAATTGTGCCATAATGTATTAATTCCATAATAACTTTTATTTTATTACCTAATAGTGTAAATTCACGTGTTAGTTACCACAGTGGTCAAAGCTATGTACTTCAACTTCCAGTTGCCTGCTTTAATTACTCATTAGCTAATGATTTGCAAAGATATCATTATGTTATGACTTTACTTATTGAGGCACAAAACTATTAACTAATTGTTAAGTAATATGTCATTGTGGTTATGATATAGAATTAGCCAGTCATGTGCCTTAATGTGTTGAAGCCATGCATTTAAACTTCCATTTGTCTGCTTTAATTAATCATTAGCTAATGATTTGTAAAGATATCATTATATTATGACTTTACTTATTGAGGCACAGAACTATTAACTAATTGTTAAGTAATATAGCTAATGATTAATTAATGCAGACAACTGCAAGTTGAACCCATTTTGGTAATTAATACATTAATTTACACTATTAGTTAACAAAAGGGGTTATTAGGGAATTAATACATTATGACACATTTAACTAATAACAATTTATTGATTACTTAATCTATGAATCATATAGAATGTTCATTAGTTGCTGATGTAGTAATCATTAATAAATTGTTTAGTTCTTCATTAATTATACATTAAAGGTTGTATCAGCGATTTCTAGCCTAAAACATAAAGTGTCAATTTCAGCTGACCTTTCTTCACGATCCGCTCGCTGCTTGCCCCATAAATTGTCTGTGAAAAAACCGCGTCTCTCTGGTCAGCCTAGGGTCCGAGATATGCCAAAAAAACAATCGGCACTACCAACCTTTCCACAGATAAACAAACAGTGTTCCAACCAATCAGCGTCAGGGGTTTGGTGTTGTGGACTTTCCTACTGGTGCAGGGATGTGAGGGAGGCGGAGCGAAAGTCCACAACACCAAACCCCTGACGCTGATTGGTTGGAACACTATTTGTTTATCTGTGGAAAGGTTGGTAGTGCCGATTGTTTTTTTGGCATATCTCGGACCCTAGGCTGACCAGAGAGACGCGTTTTTTTCACAGACAATTTTTGGGGCAGGCAGCGAGCGGATCGTGATGAAAGGTCAGCTGAATTTGACACTTTATGTTTCAGGCTAGAAATCACTGATACAACCTTTAACTCCTGATTATCTGTGCATTAATTAAACATGAATTAATGCACATGTGTGCACACGTATTGTAAAGTGTTACCACTATTTCTTTACGACTGAAGAAAAAAGTCATTAACATACTGAATGACAAGGGGTGAGTACATTATGTGTACATTTTTGTTCTGGAAGTGAACTACTCCTTTAATCTGTGCATATTTCTTTCCTGCGTTAGGCGAGATTACTTTTTTTCAATAGAGAAAGCAATATTATGGATACAGGACTCATATTTTAACCAGAAGAAACTGTTAAAAATGAATCTATTACAAACAAGCTTTGTTTATCATAAAGTTTTTCACTTGACAAGATGTTAATGAAGAAACAAAATCATCTACAGCTTGGATGGCCTGCTGGTGAGTACATTTTTAGTACATTTTCATTTTTGGGCAAACTATTCATTCATACTCATACATCAATAACCACTACATTAAAAACCCATTGGAAATTTAGTATATTGCATGTAAGCATCACATTGTGCAGTTGTTTGCTATTACATCACAGACTGACATCATATACTGATATTTTCGTCTTGCATTGTGCAATGTTGATTACTGATCTCACATTTAATTAAACCTGTCTTCTTATCATTTTACCTCCACATGATTGCTTTTGCCAAACCTGATGACTTCAAAGCTTAGCTTAGTGATGTTGGGCCTGCTCTAGCACTAACTAAATTACTCCAGCCATTTCATTTCCCGGGCTGTGTTATATGCTGACTATACTTATCACTGGTGTTTAAATTCGATCAGCTCTCCAGGGCTCTGCGAACGCAGACTGTCTTTATCTGCAGTAAAGGTTACCAAGACCTTCTCAAAACACTGAGAATGAGCATCTAAACTCATAATGCTCCGAATTACTGACATTTTAAATCTAGAGTTAATACATACATTTACTAAGGTGGTAGAAAATACTTTTCTACACAGTGGGACTTCATTATAGCCAGAGAATTATAACCTGAAGCAGATGAACACCTATTTCTGCTTCTCTAATGGACTCAATGTGTTAGATATTTAGAGCTAACTGTTTACTGGCTGTAAGATAAGGATCACTGTCATTGACCATGTTTGCATGCACATAAAATTAGATTATAGTCATATTCTGTATGTATCATATAAATGCATTAACCTGATTATGTCCTATAAATGCATTAACCTAAACCTTCATTAAGCCGGTTTCTAGGAATACGAAATCAACTTGTTGTCTCTTCTGAATCTGTCTCTTTTTTTCTTCTTTTTGAAATCACTCTTTCAGAGTTTTTCTTCTGCTATTTGAGCATATGGAAATGCAAAATATAAATCTAATTTAATCTCCCATTCACCGCTATAAAGATTTTCCCAACTATGATGACTTCCACTTCTGAGAAACCCAGAAATGTAAAAAGAAAACGGTCCATATGCTTATATTCATCTAAATTCTGTATCATGTATCATGTAAAACTGCTTATCTGAATGAACTTTCGGTGGATGTCCAAACAAAAGGAATTTGTGTTAAGAGACACTGACAGCTTAGAAAACATCTATCATATCATATTTTTGGACATAATTTTGAAAAACTAAAATAAATGAAAACATATTGATACAGTTCATATTCCAATTGGCTGTTCTGTTGCCAGGAATACATCTGAGAATTAATCACTTGATTTAATTACTGTGTGGAATCAATAAATATTGTAAAATGTTTATCATTTTAACAGTGAAATGATAAGAAGACATGCAATATGGGTGGAAAAACGTGCATGTGATATTTGATTTGGAATATGCAGATCTCAAAATTTATTTTCAGAATAAAGATCAATAAGAATATTGATCTGAATATGACAATGATGTAAATGTGGTCAATGAGTCTGCAGAGTACAGTACATGCAGTACTTTGCTGATGTAAAAAATAAGCAGCATATGGATTTCCAATATTTCAATCCTGTTTTGGCAATTGAACATTCCATGACCCATCATTTCAAACGGCTGTGACTAGAGTTTTGTCATGTTCAGTGGTGCATGGAGCTTTAACCCATCAGAAACTAATGTTAAGCCATGAATAAACAACAACTACAGTAACAAGTACTTAAATTCTAAGATAGTGTCTATACACACACAAAACTTTTCTATGAGATGCAGAACTGTACACAATTTCTAACCCAACCTGTTAGCCTAATCATTGTCATTACATACACACACATTAGTGTACAGGTATCAGAGACAACAGACATAAAAGTTGGGTCCATTTCATTATCCAGGGGACATCAGGGCAAGGGCCCCAGATGCTTCATCGAATGCAACTTTTCTGAGGCCTTAACTATTAATACTGTGAGACAGGTATGTCAGGTTTGATCATTGTTGCCAGCAGACATTTGAGGCTTCAGCAAAAACAACACAAGACTGAATGACGAAGGGTCCACAGCTGTTAGAAATCTAACCAGGACATGCTGTTGTTTACTGCTTCTGCTAAGGTCGGTGTGAACTACCTCTAATGAGAATCATATTGCATTTCTTCTAAAACTGTATAAGAATGAATAAATAAAATGTATAAAAGTAGTTCAAACTTGAGCCTAATTATACTATATAAAAAGTATGTATTATACTTTAAAAAATGGCAAAGATTCTAATTGCAACTGAAATTGAATTATATAATGTCAGTAGTATTACTATTTCAGCTATCTTGTTTACTTCTTTACTTTATAAAGTGCTGATAATAACAGGTAGTATACAAAGGAAGGCCACATAAAAAAAACTCTCCAGCAACTGGGCAAATATAATATTAAGATTAATATTGAGTGTAGAGTTTTGCCCACACAGTGACAAAACAGTATCAGAGTAAAAATACATTTGCCTGATAAAAAAATCAAATAAAGAAGAAAAAAAATTCAAATATATAACAAACAAATGTTCAGGGAAATACCACTTTATCAATAAATTGAGGTGATAAATCATCTTTTTACCTATACAAATATTTCAAAAATATTTTATCAATATTTTAAGCTTCCTACAATATTGTACAATAAACGTATATGCTTTCTTTGGAAATAAAACTTTTACTGTTTACATTTAGGACATCACAAAAATGCAAAGAAACACTTTTAAAATGTCAAAACTCTTACAGCTTTGTAAAATTTACTGCTGCAATTAACCCAAAACAATATGCAAGATGTAAAGATACACATACAAAAAGAAACAATACTGTAAAAACTGAAGGGGTCTTATTTGATTCTTAGCGGATTCTTTGATCCCATTAGAATCCTTCATGATGGATTCCAAATTATGAGGAATCCTCTTCACATTCCTGTAGCCGATATGCTTTTCTGACTAGTTCAGGCTATTTCAAAACAAACCCTTTGAGAAATCTAATCGACAATTCAATGCCTGTTTGATGTAAATAACAAATAACAGCTTTCTTAATAAATCTGGGCAACACAGAGAACACTGAAATATTTGCCGTTGCGTTTTCACAAATCGCACTTCAGCACAACTTTACACTGCAGCGGTCTGATTTTGACATTGTTTACAAGCACCCCACACCTTTAATTCACGAAATAAGACACACTGGTTGGTCAAAGCAAAGCAAATGAAGTGATACTCACCTCTAGTTTGCATAAACTCGAGCTTTTGGATCGCGACTTTCTGCGCAGGTACACGGAAAACCATCTTCTCACCGTAAATTTGCGCATGTTCGTATCCATTGTCCCGGCTCGCCTGCTACTATCCTCAAATGACAATTTATCTGCCCAGCGTTTAAATCCAGATCAGCACAACAGTGGGGATTTACAGTCGCCTCCCCTCCACTAATCCATAATGCTCATTTATGAGGGGGGAGGCCATGACAGAGCCAAACATGCAGGTTCGGCGACGTTTGCGGACGCTGACCCGTCCCACTCTATACACGCTATACTTCGGTTGTGGCACGGCAGAGATGACGGGAGCTGTCCTTCTCAGAACCACCTTCACACTCATGCTGTAGTGAAGAACCCTCCCCAATCACTGAGCTCCTTAAAGCTGAAGGATGTCATTTTTTTACGTTAAAATAATTCGTTCTGTCTCAGCTAAATATGCTGAGGGGACTATTAGTAAGCTATTCATATGTTAATGGCCCTGAAAAAAAAATGCTGTATAAACATATTCACTGCTATATTTTCACCATTAGAGGCTACAGAAGTTTTACCAACTATGATGGAAACCCACAAATGTGAAAATAAAAGGGTCCTTATGCTTACATTCATCTAAATGCTATATCATGTATCATGTAAACTGCTTATCTGAATGAACACCGTCTGTTTATTTCTGTGGATGTCCAAACAAAGCAATTTGTGTTAAGAGACACTGACAGCTTAGAAAACATCTATCGAAGAAACAGATTTTTGGACAGATTTTAGGTTTTATGAACATTCAAAGAAATGAAAACATATTGATATGCACACAGGTTAGAGTCTAATGTCTTATAGTACATATTCCAATTGACTGTGCTGTTGCCAGGAATACATTTGAGAATTAATCACTTGTGTGGAATCAGTAAACATTGTGAAATGTTTATCATTTTAACAGTGAAATGATAAGAAGACATGCAATATGGATGGAACACATGTGCATGTGATTTGGAATATGCAGATCACCAAACTTGAAGCACACGTCTTTTTCAGAATAAAGAACATTCAGAATATGGATCTGAATATGACAATGATGTAAACGATTGTTGCTTCAGTATTGTCATAATCAGTGGGTCATTTTGGGGCAAAACTATGTTTTTTTTTTGTTTGTTTGTTTTTTGTTTTTTCTGGCCAAGCGGGGGGAGTGTTTAAAAACTTGTTTGAAAATAGTCTTTTACTTCTGTATTTTCAGAATATGAGCTTTCAACTTAATTCAACTTTTCAAATCTGATGGACTAAGCTTCTGTGGATTTATGGGATAGCAAGGTGTGCTGTGGATGTGCATTTCATAATCTCAGTGGATGCAGTTAGTAACCTATTGTTTGTCTTTTATAAATACTGCATTTCCCTCATTTAACACTCTGCTTTTTGCACAGGGTAAGATGGCCAAGAAGAATTTTCTCTTGACCATAGATGGCACAAAATATAATCTAAACATGTTGATGAATGTCTACGCTATTTGTAATTTTAGCAACATTTATGAGCTTAAGTCAGTCAAAACTGTTTTGAGTTTAAAGTCTAATTTTGTGTCTCTGGAAAATAGTGATCTGTGATATTGTATTATGTTGAACATTAATGCTTTTAATGTTCGTTAATAATGGATCTGTCAGGATCATGTCTGTGTTTTGTCCTGTTCTGTCATGTTTTCCTAGTGTTTTTTCCCCTATGTTTCTAGTTCTATTGGTTTAGTCTGTTCTCCCCCTTTTTGGTTAGTCCTTTTGGTTCCTTCCATGCCCATATTTGTATTTCCCCCTCGTCATCCTGTTATCTCGTTTGTGACCACGCCCCCGTTTCAGTGTATTTAAGAGTCTGTGTGTGCACTCCCCATTTGTCCGTCAATGCTAACTGTTACCTCTGTTTGCTTGTGTTCATGTGCTCATCTTATACTCCCGGTTTTGTTTTGTTTGTATTAGTTACTGTGTTTTATTTAATAAATCTTTATTCGTTCTTCTACTCCGGTTCTCCTCATCATTTTCCACTCCTCAACCCCGCCTGGATTGTGACAGATTGACGGACCTAAAACAGAAGATGAGTCGGGCTGAGGCAGCTTTGAGGAGACTGCGGCAAGGTGGCCGTGAGTTGGAACGATATGTGGAGGATTTCATCGAGCTCTCCCATCAGGTAGGCTGGCACGAGGCTGCTCTTGGTGCTGTGTTTGTTTTGGGGCTGGATGATGAGACCATTCGCTGCGATCTTCCCTCTAGTAATTTCCCCTTGATCGAGCTAATAAACCTGATTCTCTATTTGAATGGATCTGATTTTGAAGTCGAAGAATTTCCAAATTCTGGTCGGTCTCATCTTCCAGTCCCCTCACAGACACAGCACATCGTGCCAATCTGCCATAAGCCGAGAACCTCCACATACCGCTCCAACGGATCGGACCGCCAGCCCAGTCTCCTATCCCCAGTCGTCCTCCAAAGCTCCGCTGCTGTCCTCAGCCCGATGCGGCCGGCCTCCTCCCCGCGCTCTCATCTACCGGCCTCCGCCCAGCGCTCTAATCTGCCGGCTGCCACGCCAGCTCACAAGATGGCTGCCACGCCAGCTCACAAGATGGTTGCCACGCCAGCTCACAAGATGGCTGCCATACCGGAGTCGGCACGCAAGATGGCTGCCACGTCGGATACTGCAAGCAAGATGGCCGCCTTTGCTGAGTTCCCGGCCAAAATGGTAACCAAGCCTGAGTCCCCGGCCAAGATGGCCGCCGTTCCTGAATCCTCGGCCAAGATGGCCGCCAAGCCTGAGTTCCCGGCCAAGATGGCAGCCAAGACTGAGTTCCCGGCCAAGATGGCCGCCGTTCCTGAATCCTCGGCCAAGATGGCTGCCAAGCCGGAGTTCCCGGTCAAGATGGCTGCCGTTACTGAGTTCACGGCCAAGATAAACGCCGTTCCAGAACCCTCGGCCAAAATGACCACCCAACTTGAAATCCCGGCCAAGATGGCCACCAAGCCTGAGTCTGCACCCAAGATGGCTACCGCCAAGTCAGAGTCTTCGCTGGTTCCGCCCAGCCTTCCTGAGTCTCCTCTGGTTCCGCCCAGTCTCCCAGAGTCTTCGCTGGTTCCGCCCAGCCCTCCAGTGACTGCGCCGCCAGAGCGCCCTCCTGTGACTGCGCCGCCAGAGCGCCCTCCTGTGACTGCGCCGCCAGAGCGCCCTCCTGTGACTGCGCCGCCAGAGCGCCCTCCAGTGACTGCGCCGCCAGAGCGCCCTCCTGTGACTGCGCCGCCAGAGCGCCCTCCTGTGACTGCGCCGCCAGAGCGTCCTTCAGTAACCGCTCGCCCAGAGCCTGCTCTGCCAGAGTCTCCGCTGGGGTCGTACAGTCCTCCAGAGCCCGCTCCTCAAGAGCGCCGTCCAGAGCCCGCTCCTCAAGAGCGCCGTCCAGAGCCGACGCCTCCTCCTGCGCGCCATCCAGAGCCGGAGCTTTCTACTGCGCGCCCTCCAGAGCCGGAGCTTTCTCCTGCACGCCCTCCTGAGCCGGAGCTCTCTCCTGCGCGCCCTTCCGTGCTCTCCTGTGTGGACTATACCCTAGGTTCCCCAAGAAAATTTTGGGGGGGGGGGCTACTCCCCTGATCAGCCATGGCCACCTGGACTGTTTACTCGGCCATGGCCACCTGGACTGTTAACCCGGCCATGGTTTCCTGAGCCTCCAGATCCGCCATGGCCACCTGGACTGTTTACCCGGCCATGGCCACCTGGACTGTTTACTCGGCCATGGCCTCCTGGACTGTTAACCCGGCCATGGCTTCCTGAGCCTCCAGATCCGCCATGGCCACCTGGACTGTTAACCCGGCCATGGTTTCCTGAGCCCCCAGATCCGCCATGGTCTCCTGGACTGTTTACTCGGCCATGGCCACCTGAACTGTTTACCCGGCCATGGCCACCTGGACTGTTTACTCGGCCATGGTTTCCTGAGCCTCCAGATCCGCCATGGCCTCCTGAACTATTGTCCCGGCCATGGCTTCCTGAGCCTCCAGATCCGCCATGGCCTCCTGAACTATTGTCCCCGCCATGGCTGCCTGAGCCGCCAGATCCACCATGGCCACCTGGACTGTTTACCCGGCCATGGTTTCCTGAACCCCCAGACCCGCCATGGCCTCCTGAACTATTGTCCCGGCCATGGCTTCCTGAGCCACCTGAGATCCCTGATCCGCCCTGGAGACCACCTCTATATCCCGTGTCCCCTGTGTCCTCCTAGCGGTCCCCAGGGCGCCCACCCTCCCTCCCCTTTGGATGTTATTAGGCACGGGACGCGCCTTCGGGGGAGGGGGGGTAATGTCAGGATCATGTCTGTGTTTTGTCCTGTTCTGTCATGTTTTCCTAGTGTTTTTTCCCCTATGTTTCTAGTTCTATTGGTTTAGTCTGTTCTCCCCCTTTTTGGTTAGTCCTTTTGGTTCCTTCCATGCCCATATTTGTATTTCCCCCTCATCATCCTGTTATCTCGTTTGTGACCACGCCCCCGTTTCAGTGTATTTAAGAGTCTGTGTGTGCACTCCCCATTTGTCCGTCAATGCTAACTGTTACCTCTGTTTGCTTGTGTTCATGTGCTCATCTTATACTCCCGGTTTTGTTTTGTTTGTATTAGTTACTGTGTTTTATTTAATAAATCTTTATTCGTTCTTCTACTCCGGTTCTCCTCATCATTTTCCACTCCTCAACCCCGCCTGGATTGTGACAGGATCTGTGGACACGTCAGTGCTTTTTAGATTTGTGGAGTTAAAAATTATAGTTTTAATTCTGAAGTAAAAGGACAACATTAGACCCTTGGTGTAAAATGATTTATTATTTTACATGACAATTTTGGTAAAATAATATAGGAGACCAGCTTCACCCATGTATTTACACAGTGCTGTCTTGGTCAAAGTGTTGGTTGAGAAACCTCAGTGTATATCTTACATAAGCTAAATTACATGCAATTATACGCTAGTGCACTACTGTGCACTTACTGTATTTTACCTTGGATGTGTATGACTATATTTTGTGTACTAAAATCAAACTCGTTGAACTAAACCAGTTCGAATGAATTTTCATTTTATTGCAGCATTTTCATCATAAATGTTTAAAGCATTTATGCCTGGTAAATGCTCTGACCGCAGCTCTTTGTAGCCGCAGGGGTTTTGTGTTGAGAGCAAAGGAGAGCATGCAATGATACAACCCCCCTCAAACAGTTTAGAGTTAAAAACATGTTGTGTTCTGTAATAGCTTTTTGGTGCATTGGCTTTACTGTATTGTCAAACTGAATAAAATACATGTTTGCATATACTTTGCTTTATTAATTTTATAAGCTTTTGGGTATTTCTTGATTATTACAAATGAGAAATATCTAACAACATATTGCATCATTTTTACCACACTGAATTTGTCAAATAGAATTTTTAAGAAAAATAATGTTTAGGAATATAGACAGTTTATTACACTGACTGATATTTTTTTTTTTTTTTTTTTTGTGTGTGTGTGAGTTTTATAGTGATTGGCTAAATGAGGCGGTGAGTCATCAGCAGCGCTGAAGACAGAGCTGGCTGCGCTCTATAAATAGAATAGACTGACCTGGCCTCACAGGCTAATCTTGCTTTGAAAGGCTGAGCAGGGACACCTTCAGACACCCGGCGGTACCTGCAGCCTTCAATTTGTGAATTATATTCCATTTTTGAAGGTGCTGTAAGCCATTTTTCTTTCGAACATCACTACAACGTGATAGATTATGTATTGTCCAATATCACACCTGTCTTTGTGACAGCCCTATAGGCTCCATAAAGAGCAAAAGTCCAGCCAATCAGAAATTGTCTTTGTCAATCTCTTTTTACATTTTGCGACATTAGGTTTGCAGGCCTGACTGTAAGCATCCAAACGTAATGACAGCAATAATTAGTAAAAGTTTTTTTTCTTTTTTTTTCTAAAAAAAAAAATAGGTTTCAACAGTGTTTCAGTAAGAATAAGTTAGCCAGAGTGCATATTTTCTCCCGCTACACAGAGATTGTTTTAAAATGCCATTCTCCAGAAAGTACCCATAACAAAAGTATGCTGTTTGCTTACTTTATTTAGCAAATCAGTTTTAGCACATTGATAATGCATTGCATGCCATTATGTATCACTTTATTACACATTTACATTAAATGTCACAAATATGTAGTGTTTTTTAAATAGTGATTCTTAACCAGATATTGCTTTTGCTGTAATTGTGACAACAGTCCACCAACTGTAGATCATATATATTATCCAGTACTATATACAGTTGAGGTCAAAAGTTTACATCCCCCTTTTAGAATCTGCAAAATGTTAATTATTTTACCAAAATAGGAGGGATCATGCAAAATGGATGTTATTGTTTATTTAGTATTGACCTGAATAAGATATTTCACATAAAATATATTTACATATACTCCAGAAAAGAAAATAATAACTGAATTTTTAAACTTTTGAACAGGGTCATTTTTTATGAACTCAACTATTATTTTCTTTTTTGGACTACATGTAAACATATTTTACTGTATGCACTATGTATGTACTAAATAAACAATAAACATGTACGTTGTATGATCTCTCTTATTTTGGTAAAACAATTAGTTTAGCATATTCTGAAAGAGTGGTGTAAACGTTTGACTTCAACTGTAATTAACAAACAAATAAATTATTTTTGAATGATTGTCAGTATTGACTATTTTTGCTCTATTCCACCAATGAAAATAGTTCTGAAGTGACTCACAGCAGAACTGTCACTGTTATGTTTCATTGCTGAATGATTCAGCATTTTTTAACAAATTGGGTGAGTCAGTGATTTAATGACCATTTCATAAAGACTGGGTGATTTCCAAAAGCAGGGTTTGCACCCTTTGAAGGGCACTTTGGAAACTTAAAACTTTAACACTAATAAAATGCATTTTTTTTTTTTTTATTATTGTTTTTATCCTGGCTTCACTGAATCCTGCAAAGTATCATCCTGCTTGGTGTTATAGATTTTATGCATTTTATTAGTATTTTCTTAGTAAAAAAAAGTCCAAAGTTTGTTTTCCTTAAAGTTTGCCCCACTTTTTTGAGAATTTAGCTATTATTTAATTATTATTTACAGTGGGGAAAATAATTACTTGATTCCCTGCTGATTTTGTACATTTACCCACTGACAAAGAAATGATCAGTCTGAAGGTAGGCTTAATGGTAGGCTTATTTGTACAGTGAGAGACAGAATAACAACAAAAAAAATCCAGAAAAACATGTTTCAAAAAAATTATAAACTGATTTGCATTTTAATGAGTGAAATAAGTATCTGACCCCTTCGCAAAACATGACTTAGTACTTGTCAAAACCCATTTTGGCAATCACAGAGGTCAGACGTTTCTTGTAGTTGGCCACCAGGTTTGTATACATCTCAAGGAGGGTTTTGTCCCACTCCTCTTTGCAGATACTTTCCAAGTCATTATGGTTTCGAGGCTGACGTTTGGCAACTGAAACCTTCAGCTCCCTCCATAGATTTTCTATGGGGTTAAGGTCTGGAGACTGGCTAGGCCACTCCAAGACCTTAATGTGCTTCTTCTTGAGCAACTCCTTTGTTGCCTTGGCCGTGTGTTTTGGGTTATTGTCCACCATCCCTTTGAAGCAGTGCAGTTGTCCTGTCCCCTTAGCAGAAAAAAAACCTAAAGCATAATGTTTGAGGTGGGGATGGTGTTCTTGGGGTCATGGGCAGCATTCCTCCTCCTCCAAACACGGCGTGTTGAGTTGATGCCGAAGTGCTTGAATTTGGTTTCATCTGACCACAACACTTTCACCCAGTTCTCCTCTGAATCATTCAGATGTTCATTGGCAAACTTCAGACAGGCCTGTACATGTACTTTCTTGAGCAGGGGCACTCTGCGGGTGCTGCAGGATTTAAGTCCTTCATGGCTAGTGTGTTACCAATTGTTTTCTTGGTGACTATGGTCCAAGCTGCCTTGAGATCATTGACAAGATCCTCCTGTGTAGTTCTGGGCTGATTCTTCACCGTTCCCCATGATCATTGAAACTCCACGAGGTGAGATCTTGCATGGAGCCCCAGACCAAGGGAGATTGACATTATTTTGTGTTTCTTTTATTTGTAAATAATCGCACCAACTGTTGTCACCTTCTCATCCAGCTGCTTGGCAATGGTTTTATAGCCCATTCCAGCCTTGTGTAGGTCTACAAACACGTCCCTGACATCCGTGGACAGCTCTTTGGTTTTGGCCATAGTGGAAAGTTTGGAATCTGATTGATTGATTGCTTCTGTGGACAGGTGTCTTTTATAAAGGTAACAAGCTGAGATTAGGAGCACTCCCTTTAAGAGAGAGTGCTCCTAATCTCAGTTTGCTACCTGTATAAAAGACACCTGGAAGCCAGTCAATTTATAAAATGCATTTTGAAATGCTTTGTAACTTTACAAAGTTAAAATAAACCTACCATTAAAATTATAGACTGATAATTCCTTTGTCAGTGGGCAAATGTACAAAATCAGCAGGGGACCAAATAATTGTTTACATAAGATAACATAACCCTGCTGAAAGTCATTGAATAATTCACACAGCGATTTATTAATTTATCATGTTCAAAAAAGGGCAACGGACTGTGTTTGGGTTCCTGGTGGAATAAACTCTTTGCCCTGCATATGTATCCCTGACAAAAGCCAATTAGCACAGTTAAATCAGCCTTGAGAAATGGAGAGGTCCTTCAGGGCATTTACAGGTGTCCCCTGCCCGCTGAAGTTGCAGCACAGAGGCCTCAGTACTGAACACCTGCGCTAAGTGGAGCACACTAAAGCACACTGCACTGTGTTAGAATGGAGTGTGTTTATCACAGCCACTAATATGTGTAATGGTGTGTAACTCCTGCTGTGGGGTGATGTGCCTGTGGGGGCTAGAAGTAGACTGTCTGACTGTAATAGCCTTGAGGTTTAAAGATACGGATGCTGTAAATTATCCTCAGCTCTGCAGTCAAGCAGTAAATGTAAGAAATGCTGCGTATGAAAACACATATTTGCTCATGCAGTGATGTGTATTTTGTTTATACCAAGACCAGTGTGCTTCTTTTCCAAAGGTAACACATGCCTATTTAGGGAAAATGCAAGCTTTGATTGATCTCAGTAACTGTAAACAAGCGTGCATAAATGTATTATTGCAGCAAAATTTGATTACAAAAGCAGCCTGTAGTCAAAAAAATACAGTTGAGGTCAAAAGTTTACATACACCTTGCAGAATCTGGAAAATGTTAATTATTTTACCAAAATAAGAGGGATACGAGGGATAATTTTTATTTAGTACTGACCTAAATAAGATATTTCACATAAAATACATTTACATATATTCCACAAGCGAAAATAATAGTAGCAATTATAAAATTCACCCTATTCAAAAGTTTACATAAACTTAATTCTTAATACTGTTGTTACCTAAATGATCCACAGCTGTTTTTTTCATTTAGTGATAGCTGTTCATGAGTTCCTTGTTTGTCCTGAACAGTTAAACTGCCCGCTGTTCTTCAGAAAAGTCCTTCAGGTCCCACAGATTCTTTGATTTTCAGCATTTTTGTGTATTTAAACCCTTTCCAACAATGATAGGAGGTTCAAACACTCACTGAGGCTTCAGACCAAAAACGATGCATTAAGAGAACATTGAATTTGAAGATCAGGGTAAATTTAACTTTTTTTGTCTTGTGGAGAAAATGTAAGAACATGTAGCTTCTGAAGGGCATTACTAAATGAAAAAAAAAAAAAAAAAAATACAGATCCTCATTTCGTTCAAAAGTCTACACTCCTGGCTCTTAATGCATGTTTTTTTTCTTCTGGAGCATCAGTGAGCATTCAAACCTTCTGTAATAGTTGCATATGAGTCAGCTGTGGATCATTCAGGTAACAACACAATATTAAGAATCAAGTGTATGTAAACTATTATTTTCTCTTGTGGATTATATGTTAACGTTTTTTATGTGAAATATCTAATTCAGGTCAGTACTAAATAAAAAATAACATGCATTTTGTATGATGGATTGTATGAGGATGATCCCTATTTTGGTAAAATAATATTTTACAGATTCTGCAAGGTGTATGTAAACTTTTGACTTCAACTGTAAATATATAAAAAGGCAATAGCAACTTTAAATCTCACACATTACATTTATTTTCCACAATTATGACACAATGTTGAATTCGCCCAGTTGTGACTTTATATTTCACTATGTGCTTTTCTCACTTCAACTTTCTATCTTGCAAATGCTACTTTATATAGAGTATCACATTAACGCACTGTGACTCTGTAATTCTTGTTATACATATTGTCACAATTACTTTTTTTTTTTTTTTTTTTACATTTCTAATTCTGAGGTGGAAACAGACTTCAGTGACACTCGCTGTCTTTTTTTTTTTCCTTCACACTTCCAAAAGTTGGTCTATGGCAGTGATGCCATTGAATAAACTTTCTCATTCCTCAGATCTTTTATTGAATAATTATTGAACCATTTCCCCTCTCAGTATCAAAACACATAATCTAAAGAACCTTTTTCCAGTATAAAGAACATTTTTTTGCTTTGGAAAGGGTCTAAGGATGTTAAAGTTTCTTCATGGAACCATCATTGCCAATAAAAAAACTTATTGTATATCACAAAGGGTTAAATTCAAATTTGGATTACAATTCTGGATCCAGTTTGCTGCCTCAATAAAATTCAGGAGCTGAATTGTAATTTCAAAGGCCTTCTCAATTCAGTTGTGAATGCTGCACATCCATGAGTGATGGTGTTCTGGCAGATGAGATAAAGGACCGGAAAGAACTCCACCCGCTGTGTCTGTCACTGCTCCATACGGGTTATCTTACAGGTGCACTGCTGCTTCCATTCATATTGAAAGTAATCCATCAGACAGGAGAGAGCTGTTTAATTCAGTCTTTTTTTTACATAATCTCTGTCTCTCTCTCTGTGTGTGTGTGTGTGTGTGTGTATGTCTCTGAGAGAGAGCAAAAAAATGAGACAGGATGGATGCAATAGTAGACATTCATTCTTAGACACTCACTGTTAAATCTGCAATTTGCAGACAAGGTCAAAGCCAGCGTATTATGTCAATAACTGTGCTCTCTCAGAACAAAAGGTCCATGAGAGGACAAATACAGCACTTCAAAGAACACATTTATCCCTTTCCATTAACTGTATGTTAAAAGTCGATGAAGACTTTTCATGATACCAGTTTATACCGTTTAGGCCTGTTTATTTTTCCAGAGAGATACATAACTGTAGTCATTAATGGATTTAAAAGTGTCTGATGCGATAGTGTGGGTGCTTTCCAAAAGCACACAAGGAACTAAATAATAAATACAACCATATACAGGGTGGGTGGGAAGTAACTAGGCACTAAAATTGCTAGTAAAGTCTATATTTCTAATACAGATTTATTGAAACAATAATTATTCCATTATTATTCTTTATTAATATGATATAATTATATAAATCATTATTCAATTATTAATTATTATAATTATTGATATTATTGATGAAGTTTCATGAATGTTTCATGTAAGATAATATATATAACCCAATTCATTTACTATAGGGAAAATAAAAAATAAATATTCATTTGAGTGGCAGTTACAGAAGGAAAGTTAAGTTGAGTTTTTAAGTGAACCTCTTTTCCTTTGCCAACTTGATGAATAATAAATACATTGAATAAACTGCTAAATAAATTATTGGTTTTAATAGTGCATGATATTAAAAATAAAATGATCTTTTGATTCAAGTAAAACCTCATATAATTTTCCTTTTCTTTGGAAAATTCATTTATAAGGAGATTGCTAAAATATATCTATTTATATGAACTGCTGTAGGTAATTCTAAAATAATAATTGTGCTGCAACAGGATCTGAAAAAAAGTTGAAGACCCCTGATCTGAATGAACCATTGTGCACCCCAAGGGCTTGTACTAATTTAGTTTAGCTATCTTATTTGTGGGCATGGGCTAATTTGACCAAAGTTCAGTAAGTTATAAAGTAGAGCATCAGAAACTGAAATTCAGTCCCTGTACAATCTTAGTGATGAGGAAATCAGTTCTACTTTATTTCATTTTTCTAGTTCACCAAGGGATTTGTCTGAAAATCTTCAAAGCTCTCCATCATTGTCTATGATTTAACGTTAAGGGATTAGGCGAGGTTAACTAGATTTCAGGGAATTAGAGTGTTTAAAGCAGATACTGTGAAATCTAGAGCAGAGATATTGTCTACAGTGACTTCCTATTAAAAAAAAAAATTAAAAATGTAATTAAGAAAATAATACTTGCTTTACCTTTTTAATAAGATACATTGAATTGGCAGGTTCTGTGTAATAATTTTGCACTTATGGGGTCTTAAATAAAATTACCTTCATTTCACAAACTTATTTCACTTGTAGATCTGCTCTAATAATTCAGAGAAATCATATTCCGTAAACCATCATGTGTTTAACATCATTTTGTACAGCTGAGGTCAAAAGTTTACATCCCTCTTTTGGAATCTGCACAATATTAATTATTTGACCAAAATAATCATACAAAATCATAAAAAATGCATGTTATCGTTTATTTAGTACTGTCCTGAATAAGATATTTCACATAAAATATGTTTACATATAGTCCACAAGAGAAAATAATAGTTGATTTTATAAAAAATGACCCCATTCAAAAGTTTACATGCCCTTGATTCTTAATACAGTTGTGTTACCTGAATGATCCAAAGCTGTGTTTGTTTTGTTTAGTGATAGCTTTTCATTAATCCCTTGTTTGTCCTGAACAGTTAAACTGCCTGCTGTTCTTCAGAAAAAATCCTTCAGGTCCCACAAATTCTTTGGTTATTCATTTTTTTTGTGTATTTAAACCCTTTCCAACAATTACGGTATGATTTTGAGATCCATCTTTTTACACTGAGGACAACTGAGGGACTCATGTGCAACTATTACAGAAGATCCAAACGCTCACTGATGATCCAGAAGAAACATTTTGAAGAGCAGCGTAAATTTAACTTATTTTGCCTTCTGGGAAACATGTGACTATCTTCTGTAGCTTCTGAAGGGAAATACTAAATGAAAAAAAAAAAAAATGATAAAAAATTACACAAAAGTTTTCACTCCCTATGAAAGAGCATCCTTCTAGAGCATCAGTGAGCATTTGAACCTTCTGTAATAGTTGCATATGAGTCCCTCAGTTGTCCTCAGTGTGAAAAAATGGCTCTCAAAAGTATACAGTCATTGTTGGAAAGGGTTCAAATACACAAAAATGCTGGAAAACCAAAGAATTTGAGGGACCTGAAGGATTTTTCTAAAGAACAGCAGACAGTTTAACTGTTCAGGACAAATTGATTCATGAACATTCACAAAAAAACAAAAACAAAAAAAAAAACAGCTGTGGATCATTTAGGTAAGAATACAATAATATTAAGAATCAAGGGGATGTAAACTTTTGAACAGGGTCATTTTTATAAATTCAACTATTATTTTCTCTTGTGGACTATATGTAAACATCTTTTATGTGAGAAATCTTATTCAGGTCAGTACAAAATAAACAATAACATGCATTTTGTATGATCCCTCTTATTTTAGTAAAATAATTAACTTTTTGCAGATTCTGAAAGGGAGGTGTAAACTTTTGACCTAAACTGTATCTCTATTTTTTAAAACATTTTTATAAAGTATTAAATAAATCACAATTAAACATTGCATACTGGTTTAATACAAGCCCTATCAACCTTATTCCTACGGCCCATGACGTGTTGCATGAATTATAGGTGTAACTTGAGAAAGTGAAAAGTTTGCTCTATGAATGCAATAATACGTAAAAAAAAAAAAAAAAAAGAAAAAGAAAAAAAAAGGGGTACAATGAGATGACATTATTCTACTCACCCTTCAACATTAAAAATGACATTTAGTGTAAAAGCATAAACAAGGTACTTTCAACAGACCATGAAAAGCACCAAAAGCATGATTATATCCACAGTAATAACAGATGGGTGAAATATCACTGTAATAATACATATCTATATATATCTATATATATCTATATATATATATTGTGGCGGGAGGGGCAAACGACAGACACAGTGGGTGTGGCGTCAGGCCTCGGAGAGGCTTTTATTAAACAGAAAATAAGGGAAAGTGAGTCCATAAAGTAAAACAGTGTCCAAAATAAAAGGGGAGTCTGGTGTCCTCGGGTGCTGGGGCAGCGTGACGGAACGGTAGTGTTCAGAGGGGAAGGGTCCAGGAGAGGGGCGGAGTCCGGCGGCCGCGGGCTCCTCATTGTGTGATTCTATTTCAAAGAGATTTCAGTCATTTTGACAGATAATAAATTGTATTAACCTGTGAAAACAAACAAACCTGGAAAAACAAGAGATTCTTTGTGCATTAAAGTGAATTATTAATTTCGATATGTCATGAATTAAATCGGGAGAACAGACCACAAATGTGCAGTATATGTTGTCCTTTTTCATACTATTTGGAATGCAAAGAGAAAAAAAGAAAATAATCATGAGGAAAAGAATGCAGCGACTAAAAAGAGCTCTTGCCATAGATATTCACGTTAAAATCAAACAGACGGATAAGCTTTATTTGTAGAGCAACGTTACTTTTTGATATGAAGTTTTTTTTGAATGAGTTCCACAAACCGGAAGTTCATTTGTCAAGGTGATTTTATCGTTAACTCACGTATCTTGACCACAGAACTACTAAACATACTAAACATTTCTGGTGTATACAAGTTTACAATATATTGGTATATTTTATTACATTATTAGCTTAACATGAATACTATTTGTATGCCACACTGTTTTCTGCCTTATAAGACAGCATCCTATGAAGAGAGCAGGCAGTTCACTAGGGTTTGAAACAGATCTCTGTCCACTGAGGGGTTCTGTATAACTTCAAACGATCCCTCATCTTCAGATAGTAAAGCTAAAATACTGTCAAGAGACACGGCTTCAGATCTACACACACAAATATCTCACTCATCCTCACTCTTTCAACCTGAAGGACAGCGGTGACTCAGCCATTACTGTCCACCAGCAAACCAAACATTCAGAGCTCTTTTCACATATGAATAAAAGACAGAAAGGTTTCCAGGCAGTGATCTGTAGCCATTATGTTTGCGTCTGGAACTCTTCAAGTCATTGGGCTTAAAAGCCATGTGACGTCTGTCTGTCTTTATTCAACAGAAGAAGGCCAATCTGAAGCCAATGTGAAGTCAAGGATTTGATGGTTGTGCTTTTATCTATACTCACAAAGAATGAAAGAGATATTGTGTGTGTGTGCGTATATATATATATATATATATATATATATGTATATATATTGTTACGGCCAGCTCGTTTCGACCATACATAAAGGATACAAGTACACTAAAAGAATGACTTGCAAGATTTTATTAGTCTTCAAAATACGGATAAATTAATATTACGAAGTCTAGGGTTCAAAATCAAAGGGGAAAAATCATAATCCAGATGGGGAGGAGAAAAGGTTGGTATGGGCTGTAGACCAGATAAAGGTTTGCAACAAGTGACTTCTCCAGAGGCTGTCAGTCCCCTGGACGAAAGTGAAGGAGAGTGGTGGAGGCCAATGTTTTATCCTCTCCTTAAGTGGTGAACAGGGAACAGGTGTATGCAATCTCCTGCGCTCTCATGGAAGAACAACGCCACCAGCAGGCGAGCAAGTAAAACGCAGGGTCGTAACAATATATATATATATATATATATATATATATATATATATATATATATATATATATATATATATATACGCACACACACGCTGTTTATTGTAAACCATATTTTATTATTATTGTTATTATAAATAAATAAAACAATTTTTATTTAACTAAAACAAAGAAATTAATCGTGGAAACAAATTCTTAATGGAATGGACCAGAACTGCACAGGTTGTTGCTGGGGTCCTCTTCCACTCCTTATGGAGCTGCTGGACGTTAGACACATGGTGCTTCTCCACCTTATGCTTGAGGATGCCCCACAGGTGCTTAATAGGGTTCAGGTCTGGAGACATATTTGGTCACCTTCACCTGAAGCCTCGGCCACGTCTGTACCATCGCGTCCAGTCCTAGAGGAGCTGGAGGGACTAGAGAGTACCAGAGGGGACCCTGCGATGTCTGTTGAGTCGCAAAAAGGTCCACCTGAGCCTGGCCTCCATATCTGCTTCACCCCTCGGGGTGAAGCATCCATTCCCCGGGCCTCAGCCGGGCATCTGCTCTTGAGTGCACTGTTGGAGGAAAACGTATGACCCAGTTGATTCTAACCACTGACAAGCACTGAAAAGGGGTGTGGAAGGCCAATAACTCCGCCACGTACACCTTTTAGGGTGGAGTGGGTCAACCCTGCGGAAAGCGAGACTGCAGAGACTTCAGTACTGTACCAAACGGGCAGTAAGCTGAGTCATATTTGGTGCTGGTTACACCACGCAGTAAACCACTTCCTCTTAAGGCCATAGGATTTCCTCGTAGGGGGAGCTCTGGAGTAAAAAGGATGGTCTCAGCAACCTCAGTTGAGAGACCGGCCTCCATGAGATGTGCCCCCCTCAGGGGTCACCCTCAAAACTCCAGGGAACAGAACGATCGGGAAAAGGGCGTACAGACGAGGCCTCGGCCACGTCCGTGCCATAGCATCCAGTCCCATAGGAGTTGGAAGCACTAGAGAGCACCAGAGGGGTCATTGCGATATCTCATGAGTCGCAAATAAGTCCCCTGAATCTGGCAAGACACTCTCTAACTCTGCTTCACTCATTGTGGGTGAAGCATACATTCCCCAGGCCTCGGCCCCTGCCTTGACAGGACATCTGCTCCCATAAAAGACCACAAATTCCTCCACATGTCCAGGGCACAAAGGAATTGCCGCGTGACCTTGAACTTGCAGAATGGATTTCCCCTCGGGGAAAATCCCTTGGTCTTGAGCCACCACTGTAGCGGCCTCATGTGCAGCAGTCCAAAAGGTATTACGTTGGATGCAGCTGCCATAAGACCTAACAGTACCTGTCTTTTTTTTTTTTTTTTTATACTGTTTTACAGTGAGTGACAGGCCTAGCTTGACCGCATTGACTGCAGTAAGGATCGACTCGATCCGAGCAGGTGACATTTGTGCCTGCATCGTGGTCGGATCCCATACGACACCTAGATAAGTGGTTCTCTGTAATGGAGACAGCACACTTTCCTTGGCGTTGAGTCTCAACCCCAGTTCTTCCATGTGAGCGAGAGCAGCACCTCGATGCTGCCCGGCTTACAGTGGTCGAGTATACGGATGCTCTGGAATCACGGAGGAGCCAGAGCCGCATCCACACACTCTGTGAAAGTTTGGGGGGGAGAGTGCTAGGCTGAAAGAAGAACTCCCTGCTGTTGAGGAAGGATGGGGACATTCTCAGATCTATCGTGACAAATCCGTCCTCGGACCTGATTTGAAGCACGCCGTAGCTGACAGTTTGAACTTCAGTTTCTCTGACTGAGAGATTCATCTGTCTGAGATCTAGGAAGGGGCCCCCCATCCTTCATGAAGAGGGACCATCTCCTGTCTAGAGCCTGCTCGGAGCCCACCTCGGTGGAACACCCCACGTTGAAGGAGGGTTCTTAGATATAATAACCCTTCTTCACAGTACGCAGGACCCACGCAGATACTATCGGCAGTAGTATCACGCTGCCAGAAGTTCTATTAAGGGTACCAGCCTCTCGAGACTGGCCTCTATTTTGCCTTGAGCTCTCAGCTCGGTGCCCTGTAGCGGCGAACCGGCAGGAGACACCTGAACTGTAGCTGTAAGTGCGGGCGATTGAGGGAGCGGAACGTCAGTGACGCTCTCCATATCCACCGCCTCAGAGGAGGATAAACGGAGCACTGTGGGCCATTTGCTGGAGGAAGTACCGCACGGCGGGCTCCCAAAACCAGCAATTGGCTGCCAGTTGTCCCTCTTATTGATAACCAGACCCTGCCCTGGGTCAGTAGTATTAGGCACGGCCCATATGCAGGTCCCATGTAGATATATTCGGCAGTAGTTTTCACGCTGCTCGAAATTCTACTAAGGGAACCAGTCTCTCAAGACTGGTTTCTGGTGCTACTTAGAGCTTTTAATTCAGAGCCCTGTAATAGCTCGCTGGCAGGAAGCATCTGAATTAATTCCTCTGAGGACCCCCGCGGGGGTGGCGAACTCTTTAGCTCCGCTTCGTTTCCGGGCGGAACAACTAGAGAACATTGTTCGCGGGAGATTGCCACGCCCTGTAACACTGGCAGAGTTGGCTGACAGATCTCCTGAGGGCCCCGAGGAGGGGTGGTCACCATGAACTGTGGTGAAACACAACCCTCCCTGAGAGGGGCTGCCCTCATTAGCCCTGCACCGAAGTAGTCAGGGCTGTTTAGCCGAGGACCTCTCAGACTGAAGCACGACCCTCAGATCAGGCTTAGTCTTTGAAGCCCCCGGTCAGGAGTGTTGCTAACCCCGTCCTCTAGGTATTACCGGAGGGATACAGACTGCAACGCTCCTTTTGAGAGCCTCTTATGTAAGGAGCTGGGGTTTACTGCTCCCGTCCAGCACAAGGCACGTGTACATTTGCCCGTCAGGCTTGCATTATATACATGCCTGGAAAGCAAAGACGGAGCTTCCAGTGATGATGCCAGGCTGGGCGACAGATAGCTCGTAAGCGTCTGTTTGACCCCCGGCACTATCTCATAACCGTGCTCATTCAGCCCCCAATATTATATAGTAAACTAAAAAGGGGGGGGGGTGAAGAGCGGGCTAAAACTGGATTTTACCCGCGAGGAACGCTAGTGAAAACTCCCTCCTCGAAGAGAGTCTTCCGAGAACGGAGCACGTGCAGCGGAAAGCATTTCACACTGCAAACAGCCAGCCCCCTCGAGAGCTGACTGAGCGTGCTCCGCACCCAAACAGCCACACACACAGACTGCGTGTATCCCCACCAACAGAAAGTTTTCTCCGTTGGCAGGGAGGAACACGCTGTCTGTGAGGCTGCTAAACCGCTTAAATTACTTTCCCCCCATGTTGGTAACATATCCACTCAAATAAAAGTTGTGCAAACTGGCACAGAAAAACAGTGGAATGAAACAGACAGACAGACACAGAGCGCTTCGCTGAATGACAAAAGCTGACGCCGGTTTGAAACGCACGTGCTTTTATACTTCCTGGTCGCCGACGTCACCGCCCCAGGTGACGTCACTCCCGTCGTTCTATTGGTTGTAGCATAGATATATATGGTTGTAGACTGATTCAGAGCCGGGTTCGCCAATGGCATTTCCCCAAAGCGTTGATGACGCAGTGCGAGTTCCCGGAAGGGAACCTCTGTATGACTCTGACCACTGTAGTGTAACTCGGTTTCAGGGTTTTACTGAACCTCTAATAGTCTTGGCCATCTTTGTGGAGAGCAACAATTCTAATTCTCAAATCTTCAGAGAGTTCTTTGCCATGAGATGCCATGTTGAAGATGCAGTGGTCAGTATGAGAGAATTGTACCTAAAGCATCAAATTTTAACTGCTCTAATACAAGATACACAACAAGAAACAAACATGATATAGGACATGTGGCTTTGCATGGTTAAACGACATATTGCTGTTATAACTTAGGGTGTACTCACTTTTGTTGCCAGCTATTTTGACAATAATGACTGTATGTTGAGTTATTTTTAGAGGACAGTAAATCTATATCACTATACAAGCTGCACATTGACTACTCTAAAATATATCTAAGTTTCATTTCTATAGTATTGTCCCTTGAGAAGACATACTAAAATGGTTGCTGAGGGGTGTACTCACTTTTGTGAGATACTGCAACATCATTTAGGGACTCTTTTGGCAATATCCTAACTGTTGGAAACACATGGAACTAATTTGGAACTGTAGGCACCAATTTTGAGTGTTGTTCACGCAAAACTCTACATGTAAAGTGCACTAGAGACTCCACTCACAAGTGCTTTCAATATAGTCTATTAGTATGAAAAATACTATTTTAGAAATAAACAACCACTTTATCCTATGTAATTCCCATGTAGGATGGATTTCAGTGATTTTACATTGCAATTCTGACTGACAACACTGACTGAAAAAAGATTTGGTTAATTTCTCTTAACCATGGATCAGGTGGCTGTGCAAACAGCCTCTTTAGAGCCGCACATATTCTCAGGATTTTGTCTGCTTTGGTGTCAGACTGATTGGAAGGTTTTATGTCAACATGGTATATACTGTTTTATGCCTCCTAATTGCACATTCCACATGTATTCTTTCACTTGCAGTTCTAACAAAACTCTTCCTCTTTCACTTTTGCTCCATCATGTGGAAAAAACAGAGATAGTGTAGTGTGGAATCATCAGGTGATTCAGACATACCAACTGTGAGAAAATCATTAGTGAACTTCTTAACAACCTTGCATTACAAAAACAGTTATAGTTACGAGGAGACGTGCACAGGTTATTGAACAAGTCCTTCTCATCACATTCCCTAATGCACAGGGCAACAGCAGTCATAAACACCTAAATGGCCTTTAAAAAAAAAGTCTATAAATCGTTTGAACATATGGTTGTTGTTTCTATCAAGTCAAGGACACAGCAGAGGCACAAACTGAAGGCCACATAAATTAGCTTGTAAGACAGTTCAGCAGGAACACATATGGCGTTTTCAAAACAACCAAGATTCAAACACACCCAGGGATTTGTGATTTCTATATTTATTCAAATGACATTGCATTACAAAAAAGTTTTAATTACTGATGTTTACGTGTATAAAATAAGGCAATTATCACATAGTGTAAATTAACACACCTTTGTACTTACAGTATAAAAAGTCTTTCATCAGCAGTATAACTGTCTTCCCAGTATAAAAATCAAAGATTAGGCATTTATTTTACAAGTGGAGTTGCACATCTGATATGCCTTTCATTTAAAAAATTGTGTTTTAAATAAAAAAGACACCTGGAATTTTTGTGCAAATGGTAATATTTCTCCCATTGATAAATCGTACAGTACATGTGAATAACATATCTGTAAACAACATTCAAGGTGTTTTTTTTTTGTTTTTGGCAGAATGCATGTGCTGCCCTCCAGCGGCAGAAGCTTAAATGTGCATTATATGCAACTGTTGACACTAGGCCCAAAGGGTCCAAACTTACCACAGATTTGACACATTGACATAGCAAATTAAGAGATGAATGGCCTCTTTCAATGCCAATCATAATATCAAATTTATCAGATTGAATATATTGAAGGCAGAACATTACAGATAAACTAGGTCTGTACATGTACGTATACTTACATTTTGTACGTATACTTACATTTTGCTTAATAAAAATAGAGAAGATTTGATCTTTTAGGATCACTCAAATTTTTGCATTGTGATATTACTTTTATGGAAATCGAGCAATTCCTAAAAAATAAATCTTGTTAATTTATAAACATAATAGTGGCATATCATGTAAATTGTCAAGAGTTTATACATCATGGTTGTATTTGTTGTATTGCTTGTAATTTACACTTACGATAATAAAATGACTGTGCTATTAAAAGAGAATAATTTAGAATAATGTGAATTGGAAAATGTCACAAATGGTAATGTTGGAAATATGTTAACCTTTCCTAATGTACAATATGCATCATGTATATATTTTCTTTCCTTAAAATTTGGTGGTAAATGTGAAAATAAAAAAACATGACAGCAGTTTGGCACAGCAAGATAAACTGTAAAACCAATAACCAATAAAAAGTGACCCGAGTAAACAACAGAATACAGCAGACACCCTTAAATCTTCACTAGATTGTTCCAGCATCATCATTTAAAACATCAAAGGAATTTATTGTGCAATTATTTAAAAAGATAGTGTAATCAGGAATGGGTTTCCAACTGTTTCCAGCATTTCAAATACTAGACAGAATGAATTCTCATCTTCTCTCGCTCAGTGATTCCAAACTCCCACATGAGGTCTGGGGTTGCCCACCTCTATGATCTGCTGGGCACTGGAGGGTAATAGACCGGCATGGAGTGATCACACACACTGAGATTTGACTGGCCACTGACAAGCACAGTGGGGATGTCATTCCTCCAGATTTCTTTGGTTGACTTTTCACAATCGATCAGCTGGAAATCCCTGTCAACGCAGATCTCTATTTGGCCCAAAGTCTGAACCTGGCCTCCCTGAGAAATACAGTAAAAAATGAGTTTTCACCTTATCAAAACTGATGGCAAACAGCGGTCACTGAGCATCTAACTCTTGCTCTGAGCAGATCAGTCTCACACTATATCAAGTCAAGAGAAAATCAAAATGGACACAATTTACTTTGTGAAAGGAATATTTTAGCTTTAATACAAGGTTCAACTGACAGCATTTGTTGCATTAAAACTAAATGTTAATTATTAATTAAGTATGCTTACACGCACAAGAAATTTGTCTGGATACTACTGGAATAAAACACTTTAATTCTGATAATAACTTTGATATTGTTGGCCCAGTAACAATTTGCATTTGTTCCTCTATTATAGGTCACTTTGGATAAAAGTTTCAGGTAAATGCAGAAATGTTGATTACCACAAAAGTAAGCTTCATAAAAAAAAGGTTGTGTGATGTTTTCACAATAAAATCATACTACACACTACTAGAGAACTGTTTATGGATCAACCCTTATACTTCCATGCCTCACTAAATGCCTCACTGTTCCATAAATATTTGTCTTTTTTCTTACTTATCAACCTTTTTTTCTAACCACAAAGGTTGGTATATATTCAGAATATTCTGTCTTTCTTTATTCATACCTTTCCTGGATGGATGCACTGAATCTTTGTCTTCACTCCGTAGCAGCTGGTAATAGCGGTCTCCACCTGATCAAACTAAAACAAACGGGAAATAAGACACATTTACTCACATGTGCCCATAATCACAAGATTCTTGTTTACTTCACCCCAAAAATAGAGAAGTAGAATAAACCCAACTGAAGATTGCAAGAAGTCAGGCTGCGTGTGTTGAAATGCTGATGTTGCGGCTGGGAAACTGAAGCCATACTGTGGTTTAGAAAAATGCTTAGAGGCCTCTTATCAAATGAATGATACTTTGGGGAAATTTTTAACCTGATCATTCTTTTAAATTTTTCATGTAGCCATAAGTTGTGGAATCACAGACAGGAACAGAAAACAGCAGGCTGGACCATTACAGTAAACACCCTCCAATGCAAGCCTAGCTGCCGAATTACTTTAATATATACACACATGCATATACATATTAGGGATGCACCGAATGTTCGGCAAACGTAATTAATATTTTGTATAAGCAAAAAGACAGAGTAAGTTACACCGAACAATGGCGTGACGTGATCAAATAGAGGCGCGCACTAATGCAGCAAACATGAGTGGAAGCATTTATTGCATCGCATGCCTTCAATGAGATGAAGAAGAGGTGGTTTTTGCTGGTTATTGTATGATGACTGAAATCATTAAATGGCCTCAAACCCAGGGGCGGATTAAGGTTGTCAGGGGCCCCTAGGCTGATCTTTGTGCCAAAGAATATTATTTTACTAACTTATTGATTTTAAGTTAAATTGTACTTTGTTAGTAGGCTATAATGTCTACTAGAATGTTAAAAATGTTGAGTGTTAAGTAAATATTTTTAAATTGATGTTTTGTAATTGATTTTTTTTCTTTGAAAAGCGAGACAAAACTGTAAAAAGCAAATATTGGCAATTTAATTAATGCAATGGTGAAAAAAATAAATAAAAAATTGGCAAAATATATAGGGAAAAGCACAAAATCGGTAATCGGCCTTTGGCCCAGTGTGTAATTTTGTTCAGCTTCGGCCAAGAATTTTCATTTCAGTGCATCCCTAGTATGTATGTATGTGTGTATGTGTATATGTATATGTGTATGTGTATGACTTTTCCAGTCAAAAGTCATAGTTAAATATTCAGGACCACATATAGTGTCTTTTACAATCATTTTTGCACTAATAACAGAACCGTAATGTCATTTTTCAAAACTCTAGACACATAATTCACAAACAATGATCAAAATGCACATTTTTCAAACCACTTAACACATTTTTCAAATGCTTGGATACAATACATATAAGCCAAAGATCATTTGTTCATTGAACTTAAATCACCTGTTCAAAATGACACAACTTAACATCAAAGTATTACTATTTCAAAATCCAACTCACACATTACATCTGAGCATTCATTTCATTACAAAGATTGAACTATCAGTTGATACATCTGCTTAAAATGATAAGTAACTGTTGCATTACCCTTGAAGCAGCTTTTATGGAAAATAGTGCATGTTTCAGGATAGATCATTTGACACCAGTTACCACAGAATATGACCCAGGTGGACTACACTACACTCTCAGAAAAAAACGGTACAAAACTATACCTTTTAGGGTACCAGTAGCTGTCACTGGGGTGTTACCAAGGGTACAATTTTTTGGCTACATAATTGTACAATAAGGACCCATTGTGTACCTTTAAAGGTACCTTTATATGTTTTGTTGCCCAGGAACAAAATTGTACTTCTGCAGTACTTTTTTTTTTTACCGTGTATCTATGGATGTCATATTTCAATCTTTATCAGATATGGTTTCTATGGCCCCATGTACCTCTTTTACAGAACACATTTTCATATTCAACATTACTGAATGCAAGATGTCATTTTTATGTTATTGCTTTTGTGGTTTCAATGAGTTAATGGCTACCCTGGTAAAAAAAAAAAAAAAAAAAAAAAGAATGTATCAAGAACGTTGGTACACAAATTAGCCCTGCTGAAAAAAAATAAAAAAAATAAAAAACCAATCCAAAACCAGCCTAGGCTGTTTGGCTGTTTTTAGCTGGTCAACCAGCCTGGTTTTAGCTGGTCATAGTTGGTTTTAGAGGGGTATTGGCCACTTTTCTGTCTGGTCAGGCTGGGAAACCACCAGCTAAAACCAGCCTGACCAGGCTGGGAGACCAGCTAAAACCAGCTACTTCCAGCTTAAACCAGCTAAGACCAGCCAACCAGCCTAGGCTGGTTTTAGCAGTTTTTTTTTCAGCAGGGTACAATATACTGTACCCTGCTGAAAAAAAAAAACAGCTAAAACTTTGAATCTAAATTTTTTTCCCTTTAGAAAACCTATGCTGAGATTTATTTTATCAGTAAACTCCACATTACAGTATTTCAATGATACCACTGTGTCTGAACTGTTCTCAGTCTACAGTAAAAAAAATGAAACCTGAATCACATATTTTGTACAACTATATTTAATGATTGTACAAAAACACATTGAAACTATGGGTAACTTGTGTATGGGTGATCTAAAGTAATGTTCCTATAATATTTCATAATAAATTCGTTTTTTGAAACAATGCTTCTGCTAATGCAAGGCTTCTTTAAAGATATGAATGTGATATGCAAAGTTTTGAACACTGGACAGCCTGTGTTACAAATAATGACTGTTTTGAGTTTTGTATCTAGAGTTTAGAAAAATGACATTAAGGTTCAGTTATTAGTACAAAAACGATTGTAAAAAACAGTAAATGATAATGTAGGGAAGACAACTAATCTACTTACTGTGTATTTCTCCTCAGAGGGCACGATTTGGTACTTGTTTAAGGCACTGAAAACACAAAAGACTCATGAGGAAACCAGTGTCAACTAGGGCTGGGTGGTGTGGTGCAACTGTGAGGTAGCAGAAATGTGTTAACCGGCAGTGTTGATAGCATTGTATTTATATCTGTGCAGCCATTATGGGCAGGACTGCTTGTATTTACTTGCTGTACATAATGAAAGCGATGAGGAAGCAAGGAGTAATGTGGAAATCGACATTAAGCTGTGTCCCAAACTTGTTATTAAGGCGTGTTGCAATTAATATGAATCAATGTTTAATTGCCGAGCAACATTGTAATTTGCCACATTAAAGTGATAACCCAAAAATGAAAACTCTGTCATCATTTACTCATCCTCATATTGTTCCAAACCTGTATTACTTTCTTTCTTCTGTTGAACACAAAGGAAGATATTTTAAAGAATGTTGGCGGTAGCCATTGGCTCCCATCGTATGGAGAAAAGAAAATACTTTAATACTATGAAATTGTTTTGTTACCAACATTCTTCAAAATATCAAAGACATCACACACATGAGAATGAGTAAATGATGACAAAATTTTCATTTCTGGGTGAACAATCCCTTTAATATAGAATTTAATCCAATGTGCGTCACAGTTGTGCATGTACACGCTATTTTATTAAAAATTGAGTGAGGCTTCAATCAGAATTTTGAGTCAGAAATATCAGTTGTATAATATTAGTTTTACAGTTTTTATTACTTTTTTAACTGAAGTGTTACATAATGTCTGTGTCTGATGAAAGAGTTTTCATTAATACATACTCTCATCTTTTGCTTTGCATCCATCAACTTTACTTTAACTCACAACTTCCTAATATACTGAAAGCCACAAAATCAGGTTTTACAAGAGCCACTGAAAAACAAGAACTTACCTAGTAAGGTCAAACTTGTTGTATAGCTCAAGAGCTTTGCTGAAGTATTTATGTTCACTGTTCAGAGACTCTGCTTTTGCAGCACAGGTTCCATGTTTTGTCCATTCATATTTCCTAAACAAAAAAAGCACACAATAAAAAGTCTGTTATTAAAGTCCAAACAAATTAAAAACACATTTGCACATTTTTAAACATACCAAAATTCAGGGGAAGAAGGTGCTAGCAGATCTGGCCAGTATTCTTTCATCTCTGGTATTAAGTCCTGCAAAACAAGCACATACAACATTTTTAAGCACAAATTCGTAGAAATAAAACATATGATATCCAACAGGGCGAGCAAGGCAAGAAATTTACCTCAATCAAACTGGCATTAAAATGCCAGGATGTATTGCACCTCATGCCAGTGTTGGGCCTGCAACAACAACAAAAAAAATTCTTCAAACATTTCTACACAAAAACTGACACAAATTATAATCATCCATTCAAATTTAAAGTCTAATCATCATTACTAGATGATTTTTAAGATCACATGACAACCAAGGTTGCAGAAAAATTTTAACAATTTAGGAAAACATATTATGCATTACATTAGCAGAAATATTTATCCAAAATGATTTCACATAAATGATTTATATTAGGAACCAACACTATTGCACCATCAAATTAAAAGATTCAGCTATTTTAGCACACAACACAAGCTAGCAGAAAAATTGAAATGGAGAAAAGATTTTTTTTTGTTATAGTAAATGTATTTGTTTATGTTTGTGGATTAGTTAAGTGATAGCAGAAAAGGTCTGCCTGAAGTCTTCGGCTTTGGTTGATACTTCAGATATATATTACAGCCAATATATGATGGCTGATATTACAAATCTATGCACTTTAATGTCCCTAATGCCACACAGCTAACAAACTCAGATTAAGTTGAAAATTAGTGCCTATTAATAATGTGCCTACTCATTACATGCACTTCAAAATAGTAAATAGTATTGTACTTTGACAAACATTAAGATGAAAATGTGTCTTGATAAACCTACCATAATCCATGCAGAGTCCAATAGCTTATATTTGTTGCGCATTTGTTCACCTAAAAATGAAAAACAACACAATTTATCTCCCGACACCCAGTGGAGGAGCAATATATGGTGCGCCTGCAGTAATGGCAATAAAATAATGGAAAGTAAAGGCAATACAATACACTGCAAAATGTCTGTGGCCAGTGTTGAGTCAGGATGAGTTTTGTCCATTCTCCCCTAAAAAAAGGCAGTCAACTTACTATATATGATTTCAGGGTGACAATTACAATCTGACAAACATATTGTACAAATCATGCATCCCCAAAACAACTTAATTTGTGCCTATGTAGAAAAGACGGTCACAGTATCAAAAACATTTAGAGTTTTCATGCAAATGGTTGAATATCATTAACCAAATTATTTTTGCTATAATGCGCCAAATTCTTATTTTGTAATTTCTATTATTCTAAACAGTACTCATTAGATTTCGATTTTCATTGTTGTACTTTTTATTAGTTTACAATAATGAACACTGAGACAATTAGTGGTAGTCTTGTTTAAATGTCATAAATCAAACAAAATCATTAAAAGCAGGGCAAGAAATGCTACCATAATGTTCGTTATTATTATTTTTATTATTAATTACTAAAGACATAATGTTGTGCCTTATGCAAATATTTCACGTGCAAATTGCAAACATGTTTTTCGAACATTTCCTTAAAAAAAGTACCGGAAACAAATGACTTATGATATTTGTGTCAGCATGACTAGTGTAGTCAGATTTCTGAGCCAGTTCTGTCTAGTTGATCAAAAACACCTTAAGTAATCAAGAGAACTGTTGTGTTTTGTTATCATTACTGCAAAAAGTCATTGTTAAAAAAAAGGTCTATGTTAACACACCTATTTTACACTTGTTTTATATTTACTACTTCTTTTTTTACAGATCTTTTAATCTTTTACATTTATTGGACCGCTCTACAGTAGCGCACCAGGGGTTGCTTCCTTAAATATTATTTTCTCAAGAGTACAAAAAAATTTAATTAACAATGAAACCATTGAGCAATTGGATTTCCACATGGTACCACAAAATGCAACACAGGTCCACTTTGTGAACATTATACAGTTGTCTACTAATGTTTACCCTTTCAAACGTCTTTATACTTTTCACTCTGTAACCTTAAGTATATCTTGAGTAACAAACATGGGAAAATACAAACACAAGGCTATGTACAATTTTGTCTGCCTGCTAAAGCACCCCAACTTAAAACTCATCATGTATAGATGCATTATATATTTGAACGACATACCGAGGATGGGCAAAGGCTGTTTGACAGAAATATCCAGCACAAAGTATGACAGCAAATGCAATGAATCTCATTCTTCCACTTGGTGCGAGTCCGTTCATCTTACAGAGAACAAAAGGAGAATTTATTATTAACGTTCATAATCGTACATTGTAAAAAAAAAAAATAATAGACTAAACTAATAATAGAGCATAACACAAAAGCTGCGACCAAAAGTGTGAAAAAATGTGACAAACTTACGTTAAGACGTCGGTAAAAGTTACCTGTTATTGTCTGAAATAGTTTGTAAAATAGTTTGTACGTCCTATTGGTATGACAGAGCGTCGGTTTCAAACGTTTTATTCAGTCTGGATGTTAGTCTTAAGGCAGGACTGCCCAGTCACTGTCTTTCCGAAACACTGTGCGGTTGAGTCACTTCAGAGCCACTTCCTTTCCTGACAAGAGACACACTGCAGACTCTGCATTGATCATGTTTACGTTGTGACTTCTCAACTGCGCGTGCGCTGTCAAGTCACGTGATAAACGGCAATTTATGTCATGTGAAGGTGGATAATGCATCTTAAGCTAAAATGTTACCAGGAACTTTTCTAATGTCATTGGTACAGTTCCTTCTGAGAAATGTTGTATGAACTGGATTCTCCTGAATTGCCAATTTTTTGGTTTAGCAACTCACAACTTAAATTAAGAACTTAATAAAATGTGTCATTTAGTAGCATCTGTTGCTGCTACAAAGTATTTACGCGAATTATTAATGTAGCTTATTTTGCATTTTCTTTTTTCTTTCACCCCTTTAAACACTGGAATTCTCCAAACGTACTTTTTTCATTGTTTGTTGTGTATTTTGTGATAAATAAATTAATAAACGACCCTCTTTTAATGGCTGTGCCTTTATTCATACCCGCAAGAACACTATTCATGAGACACTGTACAGCAGATAATGTTTACACAAACCTACATAAATTCACATAAATATTAATTCTATGGGTTAAAATAGTTCAAACCCAGAATAAAACACGGTCGCTATTTGTGTAATACCATTTGGTGCCGCTACTTGTTTTAAAACTAGATGTAGTTCTCAGAAGACCACTTCAGGTAGCAATAGCAAACACTGTATCAAGATCATACTTTTCTGTCTTTCTCTCTCTAAAAAACATTAAACCATAAATCCAAAATCGTTGCTTAGCAATAACAATAAAATTGAAAATAAAAAATACAAATAAATTAAAAATAGTTTAAAGTGTGGTTTCAAAAATTATGGACAGAGTGCATTTCCTCTTTGGCAATTGAGCCTTTTAACTAATTCAAACCAGTTTACTTTAAACCATTAATATGACTTTCCGTTCGACTCACGTTAAAACTATTTTTTTTTTAAATAATTTAATATCCAGCGTCAATTTAAAACGTCTGTCTGGTATCTTAATATCTGTGCGAAATGATGTGGAAAGTTAGTGTAAATGCTATATATAGTCTAATGCCTATCCATAAATGGGATGCGGGAGAGGCAACATTCCGCATGGGTAATATTTTGCTTTTCATCAGCTGGTTTCTCTCAGGCGGGTAGAGGCTCATCTACCTCCGCGTCGCGCTCTTGTATTCTCCCGGGGTGAGTATGTCTGGCCCCTTATTTCCACACTTTTGATCTGAAATTATAATGCAGAGTTGTCCTTGTGGAAATACAAAATCGTTGAGGCTGAAGGAAACTTTTGAACTTTACCTTGGTTGGATGTTGATCTGTCTCAAATGATGTTTGCTTGAGTGAGTGCTGCACTTGACTTTGAAGGCATTCATAAAAGGTTGGCAATTAAACAGTGCTTTGTAAATGGGTGAATGTATAACTTGACACTGTTTTGTTTGTGGAAAAATTGTCCTGTTGGATGAAATTACCTTATTTATTATTTCTTGATACATTATGCAAAGAATTATAAATTCGTTTTTACACGTCGTCAGCCGAATATGTTATTGAAAACTGTGCATAAATATTTTAATGTTTGATATGCACATAATAAGTTATTGTATGTGGGCTTCTTGTGAATGAGATGTGAATGCTGCTTTTGAGTATGCATGGTTATTTGTTTGTTTGTGTAATTATTTATCAAAAGTAAATGTGAGCAGTGTCTTGTTGATTTTGTATTGTAGGGTAGTTCATTTATCCATATTAGAAGACAAACATTGATGATAATTTGGTTATCTTTCTATTTATCAGTACATTTACACAATAAAAGCTTGTCCTTGTACGTGTACACTGTACAGTAGAAATTACCTTGGAATACTGTACCTATCTCCTTGGACTGTCCGCTATCCCAACCCCCAACCTCTAATTTTAAACTGTCGTGAGGTTTGGCTTCCTTGTGGCCCAAAGCTCCAGAACACCCCCTCCTCTCCATCTCCACAAACAGGTCCACTTTCCCAACACCTAAATCATATCAGGTGTAGGCCGCACTCTACAATTCACTACAAAATTGTGTCCCAAATAACTGAAATTGTAAACTAAGAATAGGAATTTGTGCATCTATCAATGATTGCATTTGGTTTTGTCTTGTGTGCAAAGACGCTGCATGTTTTTGTTCCAGGTTTTATTCGTAGGTTCTTTGGGGTTGCCAAATATGGCTGCAGTTGTTACCAGACACAAGCATTTCACTGAAGAATACCTCAGTACAGAGTCTAAATATGTTGCTCGAGAATACACCAGGTAAGGTGAAGGATTACAGCAGCTTAAATCAAGCAAGTTCAAGTTTAATGGATCGTTGCTAATCATGACATTCATGGCAATACTAAAACTACTTGTAGTAAAATAGTAACATCATGTATAACATATAATAACATCTACCAAATTGTTGGAGCTCTGCTAATACACTCTATCACCTACAGCAGCTGAGCTATAACTGATCCCTTCATGCCACTATTTTCCTCTGGGTAGTTAACATGAATTACTTTAGGAAGCCTGCAGTGTGACATGCTATACTCCATGTAAAACTGTTTTCTAGTTATGCATGCGGCTTATGTGACCTCATATTAGTTAGAGAGAGACCACTGGCTAGATTTACCACACGGCAGGACATGCAGGCAAAAAGGTGATTAAAATAGTGAAGGTTAAAGGGCCTGAGGAATACACTTTAACTTGATCAAACATTTTGCTTTCAATAGTATATTTTAGATATGTTGATTGAGTTTGAAAAGCTTTGACATTAAATTGGTTAAGTGATAAAAGCAATATGGTAATTAATTTATTTTTGTTCATTAAAATTAACTATATAACTTAATATATGCATAGAGAATCCCACACCAAGAAGCAATGTGATGATGGTAGTTATTGTTTGCCCTCTGAGAGGTCAAAAGGTCAATATTCTATTTTTTCAGCTTGAATAATAGGTTAAAATCTATAATAGCTAATTCTTGTAAACCATGAGTAAAGATGATAAAAAGCAGCTTTTATATTTTTCATTTTTACTTCTTTCCACTAAAGACTGCCCTAAAAGTTGTTGCTTGCATAATGCATGAATTATGATATGCTTTTGTATGTTTGACTGCATATTAAAATGAATAAACTGAATATTAACCTGAGATTACATGAAGCGTCACTGACCCACACTGATATGAATACCCCGATGAATCCTTTGTTTCTTTCATGCTGTTTGTTTAGACTGTTATGCTTTAAGCCCACTGATATCATTTTATTAAACACTTTTAGAGGAAAAAGGTACAAAATTGTCGCTGAGGTGATACCCTTTCACTTTAGGTACTAATATATGTTTTTAAAGTAGTAATATGTATTTTTGAGGTACTTTTCAGCTTTTGTACCTTAGGGTTCCACCCCAGTGACAGCCTTGTACAATTTTTGAGAGTGAAATAATGTGTGTTTTTAGCTCTGCGGCTGAAGAGGTGAAATATCAATACCAAACACAGAAGAGAATCCAGGGAGTGGTAAGCCCCATTAAACAATTATTACTTTTCTTTAAAAAAACTTTTTTGTCATGCTGCTGTTATAGTACTTTCATTAGTGAACATGTATTTTAAAGTACTTTAAAGACATTTGCTGATACCTGTTTTAGGCCAAGCGCATTAAAGTTTAAAGTTTTTATCCGACAACTCAATAAATTGTTTGTCTCTTTTCATCAGGTGGCGAAGAAGATGCCTGAGAAATATATCCGTGAGGAGTCCATGATCAGGGGCCCCAAGTTTGTGGTTAGACTGAGGTCCCACACTGTGTATGAAAACAGTGCTATTAAACTTTTCTGCACTGTGGAAGGATATCCCACCCCACATGTCAAATGGTGAGGTTTCTTCACACAAACAGGCCTGTCATGCTTCCTGCAGACTGTGGTTCATTGCAGTCGCTCTCAGATTTCTTCTGTGATCATACAATTTCACTTTGCAGGTTTTTTTTTTTTTAATTGCATCAAAAATTTACATATAAAGAAACTCTAAGATGATATGTTGTTATTTTATGACATGATCTGTATCTATTCTACAGGTTCAAGGATGATGTCATCTTGGATGTTTCCTCTGGAAAGTACTTTGTGGAGAGCAGTGCCGGATTCCAT